>NC_089315.1:25285931-25653431 GCF_036669915.1 Pocillopora verrucosa | reverse complement strand
GGTGGATCTGAAGAGGAGGTTCAACTGCTTACAGGACTCGGACAAGCACATCTCACTCTTGGTGATATTCAGCAGGCAACACAGGTGAATTTACTGTGACAGTCATTTACAGTGTGTCTTCATATAAACTGTGTTGATATGAGAACTGATCGTCATGATTTTGTATTGTGAGTTTGTGACTTAAAAATGAGTTTTTGTTTCAGATCTGTGCAAAAGCTCTAACTATTGACAAAAGCTGTCCATCAGCTCTGGCATTGCAGGTAACGTAGGTTAAAACAGTGACTGTATCTTTCCCTCTTGCCAACTAATATTTAAGTGTACTTTTCTACTTCAGCTCATTTATGCAAGATTTTTAGCTTCTCAAAACCTTGACGATTGGTAGATTGTTTCCTGGTTTTTTTTTTTTTTTTTTTTTTTTTGGTGCAGGGTCAAATAAGTTTCCATGAAGGTTACTTTGATGATGCAGAGTTAAGGTATGCTTAAGTGCACATCAACCCTTTTCCAGCGTTCTCCTTATCAGGCGGTAACTGGTAAAATTTACTGCTTGTAAGAACACTTATTACCACCTGCAAACGCTCAGAACCCTTAAAAAATACGCATTTATGGTGAGCTAATCTGATAAGAAAGTGTAATAACAAGCCAACAGTGTGTACTATTATAGATCTATGTGTGCTTTAGTTAGCTAACACTGATTGGTACCTTTCAAATTTTGAAGCAAGAGTGATTTTTTGCAGGCTTTCTGCTAAATCTCATGACATTTGTCTGTTCTCTGCACATGCAAATGTGGTGTCATGTAGTTGTTCAGTTTCCATGATGAAACGGTAGCAAACAATGCTGTTGTTTCTGTCCAGTAACAAGAGGTCACAAAGGGTGGCTGGTAAGCTTTACAAGAATTTTAGGGGTAAACAAAACAAAGGTTACATACTAGCGATGGAAAAGCAGCCAATTGCCAGATATAACTGCCTTGACAAAGCCCAAAAATCAAAGGGAGACCAGTTTATGTTATAAGCTGTTTGGAAAGGGCATAGTCAAATATAATGCTTTTAAACAAAATTTTACTTTGTTTTGTTCAACCTCTGAACCTAAAGGTGTATCATTCACATTATGAATTTTTTGATGGAGAATTTTTGATAGGCATGATGTACTGTATGCTTTAGGAAATGACAAAGTTGAGAATGACCAGCTGCCTGAAGCTGTGAATGTGCTTTACTGGTTTGAAAAGGTCCCTTACCTGTTGTGCTGAAGACTAGGGGGAACCCTGCTTTTCACCCTGACATCGGTGTGCACATATATTTTCCATACTGTTCACTATGCATTTCCTAAGTTGCTCATAAAGAGGATTTGTTTAACAGTCAAGAGCTTCTTTTGATTGTGATCATTCTCTTTATTCTTGATACTTAAATGATTGATTCAGATGTGATATTGTGAGGAGAAATTCAAATGCTATCACTCCTCTGTGTCAAAGGGATGGTGTGACATTCAACCTTATTGTTTAGTTGGCTGAATATTTATTGAAAACTTGAATTAGCCACCTGCATCTTGCAGAGAAGCAAGAAGTGTTTGTTGATCACAGTTCTTTTAAATAACCTTTGCACATGCTGTTTAATTATTTTTATCAGCAAATTTATACAAAGATGACATATTAACTATGATATGGAGTGAAAAGGTTTCTCTACAACTATGGTGTAGAATGTTTTTAAGTGGTTGTTTTAATGGATTGAAATTGAAATTAGGTTTTTGGAAGCAATAGAGAAATGTGAGGATTGTGCATTTTACCACTTTCTTCTTGGCAAGTTGTACTGGGAAATGAATGGAAATTTGAGAGCTGACAAGAAAAAATGCTTGGCAGAGTTTTTAAAGGTAAAAAAAATTGCTATTTAATAATTTTGTAACATGGTTCCCTCACTGTCCTACACTGTATCTAACCTGGTAATTCCTAATAACCCTTTAACTTCCAAGGATCAGATTGTTAATTCTCCCCTCTGGCTGCTACACATTTCAGTTACGAGAATCTGGTGTTAGATCAAGATGACAACTTCCACGTGATAAGTCTGAGTAATCTCATTACCTTTTTCCTGGATAATGTATGGATATTATGGGGAGAAGTTATGTGTTAATCACTTCTGGGGGTTGAAGGGTTAAGTAACTCTGGTAGACATCTCTATGATCCATCAAATTTTTTTGGTCGCAGGGGTTTGGTCTAAATGTAAGGATATCATCCGAGTGATATTCCCCAAGTTTCAACCTTAAGTCCACTACGATAACTTTCTTTCAAAATTTGATTCAAGATGAGAGAGGGTTTTTGGTTGTTACATAAAAAGGGAAATTCTTGTTTGTGCATAAAGTCTACCAAAGCACAGTTAAAAGAAAACATCTCACGCAGCAAATAGTAAGCTGTTCGTAAACATTTTATCACGCCTGTAAAAATCTCTGAAGGATAATAAACACAATCTCCTTAATTTTGCGCGAAAATGTACTTAAGATTGTCATTTGTGCTTGTCCTTCTTTCATAAAAAAACAGTTTTGCACCTTCAATTTCCTGTTAAAAATTAAAACATGAAAATTTCTGGCATAATTTTTTTCAGGCAGCTAAGTTGGATTCATATTACTCTCCGACATTTCTCTACTTGGGACATTACTACCGTGGAGTATTGAAAGATTTAAGGTACTGTAGTCGACACAGATTTATCATTCACACATGTTATTAGAAGTAATAACATGATTTCGAGTGCCATGTCAAAAACTTCGAAATTGCACGAGCCCATTGTGCGAGTGCAATTTGTAGTCTTTGAAATATTTACAAGTGCTTATTTACACCAAATTGCACCAGTAATCATGGCGTTACTTGTTAATAATTCACATGAAAAACGGGTTCACAGTCAAGTCGCCCGAGATTCACCTCGCCCGAAACCCGAAAGTCAAGTCGCCCGAAGAAACAAATACTAAAAAGATCTGAATTTCAGACTGTAAATAGGCAATAACGTTGAGAAATTTTTTATCACCAAAGCGCTCTTTGTTTCCGACAACACCATGAAGATTCTTAAAGCGTTGTTCGTTGTTCTTAAAGGGGTTGTTTAACCTGAAACTCCAATCTAAAATCCAAGGGATACATATCAGTTGTATAGTTTCTGTGCGGCTTACGGGTGAACTCTCGCCTTACTATGCTTTTAAGCAGCCGCTTATGGAAAAAGGTATTGACGAGTGAAAGTGTTAGGGGATAATCTTCTTGACTAGTTCTGAAAGAATATTCAACTTTTTTCCGTTTTGTTTACATTATAAGTTGAGTGATACGCATGTTTTGATTGGTTCTTATGATTTATTGGAGGACAGAAGTACAGTTGACGTCATTATTCACAGCATTTGCTTATTTATTCATTTTAAAATCAAATTGATTTCATCTTACCGTGGGTCTGTACTTTAAAAGATCACAGAAGACATCACAATGTGCTAAGAACATTAGTGCGTCTTGTGGGCCTTTTTTGTCCAAACCACTTTTTGACGTTATCTTTGATCATCACTGAACAGACCCACGGAAACCTTGTTTCTATTTGTTTTAAAATTTGATGAATATTTGTGTAGTGGTGTGTTGACAACAGTGGAGTCACATGACTGGATTTGAGCTATATTGTATGATTTGCAAAAGGATGAATTGTCGTTGATATCAGAATGATTCATTATTAATTCTTATATCACTGTTTAGCAAAGCCAGCAGATGTTATCAGAAAGCGTTTGATCTGGATCCAAGTTCCGTTGTCGCTGGAATAGCTTTAGGAGATTCTCTTATGGAAGTGGGAAATGAGGTGAATGAAATGGTTCAATCTGCCAACAAGTTGTTTCTAAATACGTAGTTTAAATGCTCTGAAAGTCAGAGTCCCTGTGAGGAGTCGCACCCTGACTTTCGGATCTCGCGCCTCGATGTTTCACTTTTGAGCCACAGAGAATACAGTAAGATAGGCCGTTACTAAGTTCATATGGGAAACGTGTCTTTTAGACAGCATCTGAATCTGTGCTCGGAACCCGAGGAACTGAAGTCAATTATTCGTTGGAACTCTAAATTTTTTTCTTTTTTTTTCCCGCGCTCGTGACGAAATAAATTCATCTTTTTTTTCCTTTCACTATGAAGCTCAGAAAGGTTACCATGCTGGTTGATTTTTCCATCTTATGCTCATGAGCAGCAAATTATATGGCACTGAATTGTCTTAGAATGAATCTTGAATCATCTTGAATGTTGAGAGTAATCTGGGGATTTTTCTGGTTTTGCTTTACCCGGTTGTGTGATTAGTCTAGAAAACTCGGACCACTTCCTGAACCAATCAGAATCAAAACTAAAACGAATCGCGACTTGCTCACTCGCATTTTCCCGCGCTTCAAGCAGTTTGCTTGTTTTTACCCACTTTGATTTCTCATTGGTTCCGCCTGATATTTTCCTTACTGTGATTGGTTGTTGTGCTTACTATAGTTTTGGTTTACGACACGCAGTCGAGAAGCGCTCTATTCGTTCAGTTTATTTCTTTACTGAATTTTGCGACTGTGTGGTTATCTTAGGTTGCTGCACTCAACTTGTACAAGAATGTTACGTCTGCATCATCGCCCGGAGAGTACGTATTCATATCTAATTTTAGTAATTCCATCTCTTCCTCTGTTTGGTTACAAATATTTTATGTTGTCAAACCATAGTAAGTAGTGGTATTTGGTCAGGAAAATCATCAAACTTTTTTGTTACAAGTTTGGTGCGGTTATGTGAACCCAACTGCGCACAACTTTTAGTAGCATACTGTTCATATCAAAACTGCTCTAGCTGATGGTGCTCTTTCTTGTTCTCTCAAGGGGTAAATGGGCGTGGCTGCGGCTCGGATTATTTCACCTGAAACAGAACGAAAGTACAGCGGCCATATCATGGTGAGTTCAGTTATCGTTATCTTGATACGATCTTTAGAGATCTATTAGACAAATTCGCAAGGAAATTGTTTTGTTTATCGTAAGGGAAACGATCGTGAAACCGGCTCAAATTCGAATTGACGATGTAGATGGAAAAATTAAGGAAAAAAAAAACATAAATAGAGAGCAACAGTTCTTTACAACTGGGCAAATGAGAACATCCTTGTTTTACATTGCATCAACCAAACAATCTCTCAGTTAGTACGTGCGCTATGCACGTGTGTTATTATATCTCTCAGCTAGTACGTGTGCTATGATTGGTTAATTTAACGGGCCGTATTTCATTGTACGCCCCTGAACCAAGAGATATAATGAATATATTACTAACGTGGTTTTTTTCGGGGTCCGTACTGTAAATTACAGAACCTCGTTTTCCGTTCGATTTATAGCCCGCGCGTTTCACGTCTGGGTCATAAATCTGAGCGGAAAAATCTCGGCCGTGACTTACAGCACGGACTTAGAACTCGTTTATTGAGAGGTATATATTGACAATTGATTTATGAATTGAACTCTGCCCTCGAATGAGTGCTGCGTTAGAAACGCTGAATACGTATGAGAGCCGCAGCGGTATTTCCGAAATGACAGTCCGAAGTTGCTCCTATTCATAGACGTTGGAATGACTGATTTACCAAGAACCCACGAAAGAGGAAAGCAAATTGGGGTGTTTTTTCATGACCTGTTTGTTTATTTTATATCCTTCAATCGGTGTGTTATCTATCGGGAAAAATATTACTTTTCTTTTCCCTGACACATTGAGACTGTCCGAAGAACAGCCACTCGCACCTGCCTCTTAGTGTGTGTTTGTTTTATTATTAGATTAAGATGATCATTAGAGCATTTTTCAGTTGATTGTCGAAAGTTATTCGGGGTCGCTTTGGTTTCGTCTTCTTCGCTATCTGATTGGTCCAGAAAAAACTCCCGCCACTTTCTCAGTCAATCAGATTAAAAACTGCAACCAATCGTGACTTGGTCACGAGTTCGCATTTTCCTGCGCTTCAGGCAGTTTGCTTGGGTTTACTATGAGTTCTCATCGGCTGCTTGAGTTACCTCCCTCTCATCTGATTGGCTCTCGTGATTACTATGGTTTTAATTTACAACACTTGATTGAAATGCGCACTAAGGTTTTCTGGTTGTTTTTTTGTTGTTCTTTTATCTTAAAGAAATCATTATTATTTGAGTTCTAAATATGAATTGTTTCTCGCATAAGTTTTCAGAGTGCCCTAAGAGCTGATCTCAAAGACAGGTAGGTGACAAGTACAATGTTGCATTCTGATTTTCATTTAGTTCCTTCTACATTTATTTTTCTTTAACCATTTAAGCCCCAAGAGTGACTAACATCTTACTTCACCTTACAATATCCCCCCTGAATGAAACATTCAAGTCACGAGATTGAAGGAAATGATCATCGACTAAAGACGCTCTTGATTGTCAAACAAATTCTCCTTTTCGGCCCCTTACGAATTGTATAGGGAACAGTGTGGAAAATATGCTTCCTGATGTTGTTTTCCTTTCTCTTTTAGGCATTGCTGGGAATGTCTGGGTGAAGCGTATATGAGTCGTGGAAGCTACATCGCGGCTATGAAGGCTTTTACAAAAGCTTCTGAGGTTTGAACTTTCCGCTCTCTATTCGTAACGCTGTAGTTACGTAAAAATAAGCTCGAGTATCTCTGCTGTATAGCCCTTTATAGAAACGCTGTTTCTTCCTACTCTATTAGATAAATGCAGAACTCAATCAGTCAGTGAACAACCAGCTAGTAAGTCGGTCAGTCTGTCCGTCTATCTGTCTGTCTGTCTGTCAGTCAGTCAGTCTATTAGTCAGTCAGTCTGTCTGTCTGTCATTCAGTCTGTCTATCTGTCTGTCAGTCGGTCTTCAATTAGTCAGTCAGTCTATCAGGCAGTCTGATTGTCTGTCACTCGGTCTTCAGTCAGTCAGTCCATCAGACGGTCGATCATTTTATTTGTACTTTTTATGGTTCAAAATAATCATGATATTTTTGAATATTCACAGCTTGACCCATCTTCGCTCTACTGCCTTTACCAGTAAGTGTACACTCTGTGTGTTTTTCATTCGCTGTCCCTTAAAATGAGAGCTGTTAATGTAATTTCGCATTTTTTTTGTTTCAATACAATTTGTGGACAGGAACTCAGTTGGAAAGGTTGAGGTCATTTGCGATAATTTTCAACTGATAATGTGCGATGAGAATGAAGTTATTCGTGAAACATGCTTCATCGCGCGTTATTTTGTAAACGATGAAATTGGATCCAGACACTAAAGATATCTGGGAATGACGACCCTTGCGCTCGGTTAGTAAGAGGTTACTTTTGTCGGCGCTCTAATCGGTTTTATGAAAATTTCTTTTAGGTTGGCGGCCATTAAACAGTTATTGTGTGTACACAGTGAAGCAATCAAGGAATATAAACTGATTCTGGAAATGCAACATGATTATGTTCCTGCAATGAAAGGCAAAGTCTCAATTTGATTTAACTGTGTTAATTTGAAAACTTCAAATTCAGTGAAACCCGAATGAAACTGACACCCAGGGAGACCCCCGGTAGTTTTCACCGCTTTATTCAGCCAGGGTGTCTTTTTAAAACAGGTTTCATGGGCTACGCATTATAAGTTGATTATATACTCCCGAGTCGAAAAGAGCTAGTAATCAAATGCTTTTCAAACTAATCGTTTAAGAAGATAGATGGATACAAGCAAATGCCAGAACAAGCGTTTTAGAAGCAAACACAATGATCTTCACCTGTTCGTGCTCTCAGTAAAAGGAAACTCCAACTGTTCGCTCACTACAGTCTTCCTGTCTCAAAAGCGCTCAGTTTTGGTCTTTGTTCTGGTTGTTTTAATTTGTAGGACTCGGTGAGACATATCTCAACCAAGCCCGATCCGCGCTGCAGCAGGATTTTAATGGGAAGGCTGTGGATTGTGTGATGGCAGCCATTCACGTTTTGGCTCGGTAAGTGAACATTATTTTCTTAATATTTGATCACTTAATCTTGCATCAGAACACCAACAGTAATTCTTAAACCGTGCCTACACTGCATGGTCATGTACTTATTTACTTATGCGTAGCTTCGTAAAAAAAAAAAAACCCGAGCAACTTTGTCATACCCTATCGTGAGTAATATACGAACAAACATCAAACGACAACCAGCGACAAAATTGTTGATAGATTACTGACGAGATCTTAATGTTTTATAATCGTATACCAGTTTTATCCCTATTACTCTTACTTTAACCCACGCTCATCTTCATTATTGTACTCTTTTTACTGTTATTGACCTCATTATTTGGGACAGAGAGGTGCTGCGTTTTTAGCTCATTGAAGACAATTTTGGAAGGGGCAGGATGTTTTTTTAATCTTAAATCGCGATCTGTTGCGTAATTTCACTTTTCCTTTTATTGGTGGAGATGTGATTTCTCGAGCATACGTCTCCTTATACACCCTAACATCAGTATCCATATTCTCCTCCATACGTTTCTTTTAGTACTGATAAGGAGAATTTGTCTAGCAATCAAAGCCTCTAAGGTTGGCGATCCTTTCCTTTAATTTCATAACCTAAATGAATGATTTAGCGGTATTACTGTGAAGAAAAATTAGATGCTGATCACTTTTAAGGGTTAAAGGGTTAACACAAACGTCTGTAGACCTATCTACTTGGCAGAAATATCGCATCTTAGTTTTATGTTTTATTTTGTAGAGCAGTGCAGTGCAAACCTGGTCTGTCATGCCTGTGGAAACTTATCGGCGACTGCTGTACCATTATTCATCCTGTGTCCAACATCTCCATTAGGTAGGACAGCAGTAAAATGCAAACTACAGATAAGGCAAGAGTAATCTGGAATTGCTTTGGTTTTTCTTTTCCTCGATCAGTGATTGGTCCAGAAAACTTGTCCCTATCCAATCAAATGGAAAACTAAAACTAATCTTGGTCACCTGCGTTTTCCCGCGCTTTAAGGAGTTTGCTTGTTTTTACTCTGAATTCTCATTTGATCCTTTTGATTTCTTTCTTTGTTCTTATTGGCTGTTCTGATAATTCCATGTTGGGAAATCAGGTTTCAGGAGTACGTGCAATTTCCATCGACTATCATATCTCGACCCACTTTGTGTGAATGGCGAGCACCCACGTTGTACATCAAACTCTTGCTTAATAGAGCGCTTTTCGATCGAGTGTTGTGAAACCAAAACCAAAGGAATAACAACGGCCTTTCAGAGGAAAGGAAAATACCTTTAAGAGCCAATGGGAACTCAGAGTAAAAACAATCAAACAGCCTAAAGCGCGGGAAAACGCGGGCGACCAAGTCGTGATTGGTTTTTAATTTTTCATCAGCTACGGTTGAGAGACTGGCGCTAGTTTTCTGGACCAATCACAGCGCGAATTAAAGCAAAAACGAAGCCAAAGTCACAAGTCAAAATCCCTTCCGCTCACTGCGATCGACAATGTTCATAGTTTTGTAAGAGTAGAATATATGGGACATCTGTGGTCGCTGTGTAAATGTGTCTGTGGTGTTTACATTGCAGAGGAACAATTCCAGATAATTTGAAGAAGCACATTCACGGAGAGCACAATGATCTGGATAAGACACAGTTACTTGCTTTGGGATCAGGGTAAGAACTGATTACATGACAATCAACGTTTTCCGGAGACACTCAAAGCCAATAAATCAAACGGAATTCAATTTAGACCACGGTTTTCGTCAATCGATGAACCTTGGGAATCCTCTATAGGTGGGCTGTTTGATATAAATAACTATTTTTCAAGCCTTCGTGTCATTATTCACCCTGACTAAGAGATTATAAACTATAATCTTTTGCCCAAACCCAATACGTACATAAAGCTTTTGTCTAATTTGAACGCGTTCTCTCGATGTTTTCACAGTCTTGATAATAATTTTTCAACGTATCATGAATGTTGTATTTTTTTTCTTTCCTGTACGTAGTGCTTATGGAAGAGCATTGAAACTGCAGCCTGACTGTGGAAGCTTGTGGGGTGACTTGGGATTCAACTGCTTTCAGCAAGCCAAGGCGGGTCTAATGGAATGTAACCTGTGATCAGGTGTTCCTTTTTTCGGGGTACGCGATATTCGGCCATGTCACACTATCGCGCTTCCCGTAAAAAAGAACGCCTGACCGCACGTCAAATAGAGTGGTGTTCAGCAGTGTCCCTTGGATAAACGTAATGCTGGCCAATTGCGAGGAGCCATACTGAGCGAGCGCTACATTACAAATCAAAGCTATTTTGGTTTGCCTTGTTATTGATCGAGGTAGTAGCATAACGTCCAACCATTTTAAGAAGCCTGAAACACTTGTACGACACTCGATTGAGAGGCTGTTTTTAAACCAATATCTATAAAGAGAAGCCTTTTATTCAAATAAATGGGAAACCCTTCGACTCCTTTTTCTTCTTCTTCTTATTTTCTATTCCCGTTTCCTAACAGATTTTGAAGGGAAATGTGAAAGAGAAGATGGCGCATAGGTCTCTGCAGGTGAGCAATTTTAAAAATGCTCCTGTAAGAAGTTATAATTTAAAAAATTTCAAGTGAAGGGAACGTTGTATGGAAAATGACTCGACCTGAGGGGAACGAAAATTCTTTTTACATAGCGGGTGGTTCGAGTGATCGATTGTACAGTAAATGTATGGCGGAAGTCAAGGGGTACTATCGATTTTGGTTCAAGTTGGCGCAAAGTTGGAGTTTTACTGAACGATAATTAAGATTAAATGCATGTAAACAACTTCGTGTGCGGGAAAAAGCGTGGGACCAAGTCGCACTTGGTTCTAGTTTGCACCTGTTTGGTTGAGAGCTTGTGTAATTGATACAGAATAATTTTCCTTCTATGTCACCCAAGTGTTTCTATTTGACTCTTCCAGGCTTTGAAGAAAGGGTTAACCTTACAGCCGTCTAACCACAAACTTTGGAATAGTTTAGGAGTAGTGGTGGCATCTAGAGGTAATGATTGCAGAGTGTGACTGGAGAAGATAAAGCTTAGAGACGAAATACTTCATGCAAGCCACAGTCGAAATGAAATCCTTATTAGTATAAATTAAAATGAATTTATCTATCAGAGCCCAGTTGCATAAGGGGCGGATAACGTCATTTAACGGTAAATCACTATCCATAGGATAGGTGGTAGCAAAACGTAATGCGCTATCCAACGGATAGAGATTTATCTACTAGATAGGGTTATCCAACCTGCGAACTACGAGGGACAGAAAAATTGTACTGACATTACCTCGTGTGCGGCTGAAGTGTTTTGGTGGGAAACGACTTAGACATTAGGGGTTCGCGGACTTGCAAAATACCTATAACACGCTAAACATTGTTATCCTTACAGAAGTCAACAATCCAGACCTCAGCCAGCATTCATTCATCATGTCGATCAAGACTGAACCAAATGTAAGTGTTTGCTTCAGTAAACGGAACCAGTTAATCCTACAAAACTCGACAAAAACTGCCTAAAGATTGAACAAGAAGTGATCATGTCCAATTGGAACTTACACTTTGTACTTGACAACGCCTCCACATTTGTCCCCTGTAACACAATAACCATTAGTAAAGAGCCTTGTTATGTAGACTCGTACTGCAATTATAAAGTCTTGGAATGTTCTAAGCAACTATTATAATAATGGTAGCCACATGCCTAAGAATTCAGTTCGTTTCGTCCTTTTTTCGACCAGTTCAATAGACCCTGTAGTTGTTAGAAAAGTATTCAAACAATTTTATGTTTTGCTTGTAGAATGTTATAGCTTGGACAAACTTAGGAGTGCTGTATCTAAAGCATGGTAAAATCGAGGTAAATCGTGATTTACATTTCTCCCTACAATATAACCCTTGAATCAAACATGAAGGTCATGAGAATAAAGGAAATGATCATCAACTGAAGAAGCTCTTGATTGAGAAACAAATTCTCCTGATCAGCATCTAAGGAACTGTCTAGAGAACAGTATGGAGAATATGCATACTGATGTTGGGACGTAGAGGGTTAAATATCACACTCACCTTAGAAATCGTAATGTAATCTGTTACGCGCTCACACATCGTAGAGGGCGTCGTGAATGTCAGGTTGAACCAAATGCTGATAAACTAAGAATGGTTGTTTTTACATACACTTGGCATTTGCCACTAGCTATTAAGGAAGCCACTGATGGAAGGAAAATTTTTTTCTTGGGTTGGCAAAGCACATACTGCAGTTAGAAATGTTTGCAAGATTGATGCTTTAAACATTGTGATTGTTTAACAATAAATATTTTTATTTTCGCGTTGTTCTTTACAGCTTGCTCATGAGGCATTCAAGAATTCTCAGGCTTTAGATCCATCGTATACCGCTGCGTGGATTGGTCAGGTAAATATAGGTATTAGATATCATTGATAATTATTATCGTCGTAATCATCATCATTATCACACTTTTAATCATGATTAACCTGTTGGTGTCAGCTGTTATCAAAGCGTACATTGGGTAAGCGAAAATAGCCATAAAATTCAGGCAAAAGTGTTGCTTCTCACACCTTATGCGCTGAATGCGGACATAAAGTTACTTTCGAAGTACGCCACCAGGGGTGTGCAGATTGAAACTAGACTACGCTGATTTGTTTAGTGAGTTATTTAACATTAGTAGCACATGAGAGGTTGCAAAGGAGTGCCAGGAAAGGATGTTTGTAGATTATAAAAGACCTCGAGAATGATGTTTTTTTCGTCTTGTCACGAGCGTGAGACATAGAAAAAAATTCAGAGTCCCCATGAGGAATCGAACCTCAGACCTTCGGATTCCGCGTTCCGGTGCTCTACCACTGAGTCACAGGGACTCCACGGTGAGCGAGGTCTGTTACAAAGTTCATATGACACGCGTCCTGCATACTGCTAGGATCAGTAATGTCGATAGCGTAATGTTTGTATAAAAGACCTATTTTTAACATGAAGGGTTTCAATAACGGCTGGTTATCAGCGTTCCACCGCGTCCTTAAAAACCTCTTATCGCCGTCGGTTTAGCCTGTCAGCAAGCTCTTGTATAATTGGGTTCTGCCTTATGGTATAGTTCACATTTAGGGAGTATTATTTTCATTCTTCAGTGTAGGGGAAGCTTCTGTTTGTTTCAGTGATGTTTGCATTGTTAAGGTAACGTTATATGTTGCAATTATTTTCCTCAATTTGAAGGCAACCATTGCTGAGATTATTGGAAATGAGGAAGCTATGGACTTGTTTCGACACACAACGGAATTGGGCTCACACGTAAGGAACACCTTACTTTATTAAAAAAAAATCACTTCAGGTCGTCACCAAAATCGAATTTAGGCTTATTACCTCCATGAAGTTTAACCAGAATGGTTTCAAAATGGATGATTTCCAAACATCAAAATGTTTTTTGTCAACGTTGTGCATCTTAAAAAACTTAGTTGCAAGTTTCTCCATCCCTAGCAATCTTGTGATCATTTGTTGCCTTTTATTCTTCAGTAGCTTTTTTTTTCTCTCATCGAAATTTTTTAAAAGTATGAAATTCTCCGTGAAGAACCTCTGAACGGCTGACGTAACTTCCACACAGTCACAGTGTTGTTTCTAAAAATATATCAACTTGAGTTTTTATTTCCTTTTAGGCTTTTATGGAGGTTGTTTTCCAATGTGTACTCCGTGCTAAATCTGTCAAAAAATTCCCTTTCTGTTTATTCTCCTTTATCGCAAAGGTGCGCAAACCTTTGAAACGTTTTTGTTTGGTAAATGACATTTTCTCTTTTCAGGTCGAAGGTAGCATTGGCTACTCTCATTGGGTCTGTTCCAGTCTCATATCAGAGAAATCGCGTGATAGTCACGTGATACTCAAAGGAAAACCAGCTGCCACTCTATCGCATCTTCATCCGGAATACAGAAAGGCTGTGCTTCAATCAGCCACTGCCCTCAGTAAATACACTGGTATTGCAATTTTTTTATGTGTAGAATTTATTGAATTCAAAAGTTTTATTTTCTTCTTGCCACGATTGTGGTGCAAAGGAAAAAATTCGGGTGTTTGAGAAAACGTTAGGAGAAAACTGCTTTCTTATAATATCTCTCAGTTAGTAAGTGCGCTCTGGTTGGTCTATTTAGCGTCTCGTATTTCCATGTCTAACCCGCCAAATTCAAAAGTTTATCTGAATCGAAATCTTTCCCTCTCTATTTGAACCCAGAAATATAATGAATATCTTACTGACTTCGTTTTCTCGCACCGTACTGCAAGTTATGGAACCTTTTCCCCCTCTCGGTTTATTGTCCGCCAGCATAGCGCGGAACAATAAACTAATAAATTTTTACCGAACGGAAAAATAATCGGTCCATAACTTACAGTACGGACCCCTTACTCGGTTAGTAAGAGGTATGTGTTCATGTTACTTTCCTAGATCGCGTAAGGGACAATGCTGGTGCCTACAATATGTACGGACTGCTGCTAGAACACCAGAAACTCTTCTTACAAGCGGAGAAAGCTTTTAAAAGGTATCCCCATGTTTCTAGTTCTGAAATTATCTTACGAGTAGCTTGGTTACATTTTTAGACAAGTTTATTCGCCCTTACATTTACTGTAATTTGTGGGTGAGGCACAATTTGGGTCAAAATGTGAGTTTGCTCTTTTTACTTATTTCACTGGAGACGGGTTAAAATTGCAGAATGCTGATGAGCTGAAGCGGGGGTATTTTTTTCATGGCGAATCGATCGCAAATCTGATCGGCTAAACTAGTGCTATCACCAATTGTTGGTTGTCAGTTAATTTGTTGTTGTTGTGTTGTTGATATTCTCAGTGCAATCGATCTTCTTCGAGAACGTGCAACGGATGATGATCAGCAACATTTAAATACTGTACTTATTAACTATGCTAGAGTGCTCTGGTAAGTTGTTTCTTTTTTTCTTTGTGAAGGAGGGGGGGTAAGGGTTAGGTTGTTGTTGAAGTTATCCTGCAATGGTTGGCACCACATCCGGGTAAGATCAACAATACTCCTACTGGCTCCGTGGAAACCTATTCTTTTGTTTTTGTTTTCCTTTTCAGTGCAATGGGACGATACAAGGAAGCTGTCGAGACTTACCAAGCAGTGAAGCCACTGACCGCATTTCATGACTTGTGCGGGCTCGCGCTATCATTATTCATGGCCGGCCAGTTAAGAGAAAGTTATCAGGGTAATCAACTAAGCCTGAAATACTCACAGACTTGTTCGTAATCATGAGATCAATTTTTGTGAAAACCTTGGAGGATAGTATCCTAATGTAATACTCAAATACATTCAACGTATTTGTATGGAAAGTAACATGATTTCTCATGCAAATTGGTGTAAATAGACACGAGTACATTTGTCAAAGACGTAAAAATTGCACGAGCCCGTAGGGCGAAATGCAACTCGCAGTCTTTGAAAAAGATTACAAGTGCCTATTACACCGAATTACAAGAGAAATCATGGTATTACTTGTTAATAATGTACATGAAAAAACATCGTAGAAAGTCACGACAAACGCAATTTGGAAAGCGTGCGCTCGCTATTTGTA
Source organism: Pocillopora verrucosa (assembly GCF_036669915.1). NCBI lineage: Eukaryota > Metazoa > Cnidaria > Anthozoa > Scleractinia > Pocilloporidae > Pocillopora > Pocillopora verrucosa. The sequence goes on along the minus strand of NC_089315.1, from coordinate 25,637,994 downwards.
ATTTTCACTCGTGTTACAACTTTGCATTCGTATTACATAATGCACTCGTTTTCAGGCAATCAGAAGCGCGTAATTTTTTCTTGCACGTTATTAACGGAAAAATGTCTAGCAGCTAAATCAGAAAATTACCAAGCAAATCTTGGTCGTTAAAAGGTCAAACTTTTTCTTTTTTACCAAAAGAAGAACATTACTTTTTTCAATGTCAGCTTATGAGCAAGCTTTCCAGTTGGCTGCCACAGATGCCGACAGATCTTGCATTCTAACCGCCATGGGCATGCTGGGATACGCGCTTGATGACAAAGATGGAGCAAAAGCAATGCTTTTTAAAAGGTGAAAAAGAAGATTGGAAGAAGGAAAAGTTTTTGCTGTAAAGGAGATTCAATAACGTTGTATTTACCAAATATGATTTTAAGAGAAATTTTTGGAAAAAAAACACTCATGTTCGTCGTTTTCTCTTGCAGTTCTCAGTTGCAACCAGCTTGTGATCGCGGGCTCATGGCACTGTGTGCCTTTGGTTTGGTCAGCGGTGATGCTACATTGGCTGGAGCAGCCCTCGGTGAACTTATGAACCGAGAGAACGGTAAGTCAGGTTATGCAGAGAATAAATGGGGGGAGAGGGGAGGGGAGGGGAGAGAAAAGACATTTTAGGAACACCTCAGCGGTAGAGCAGCAGTAACCTACTTATGCCAGGATCCAACGTCGAAAAGGTTTTCTTGAAAAAATTCAGTCCAATTAACATTAACCCTTTAACCCCTAAGAGTGACTAGCATCTAATTTCTCCTTACAATGTGATCCCTGAATCACACATTAAGGCCACGAGAATAAAGGAAATGATCACCTACTAAAGAAGATCTTGATTGTTAAACAAATTCTCCTTGCCAGTACCATAGGAAATGTCTAGAAAAAAATATGGGGAATATGCGTTTTTTCCAGTAAGAGATCACAGATGACATTAAACTGTGGTATGAAAAAAAAGGCGGCACACGAGGTGAAGCTTACTCAGTAAATAATGTTCTTACTTCGTTTTGATTTCTTCTGTGATTTGTTACTGTACTGACCCACGGAATCATGGAATCTTTTTGTTTTATGTGAGAAAAATGGCAAGATGTTGTTGATGGTGATGTCATGGATGCGCCGTCCTCTGAGAGATCTTAAGTTAGAAGCAATCAAAATGCGTGTATGATTCAGGCTATCATCTTAACACAAACCTTTAGTTTATTATGTGTTAATTTCTTGTTTGTTAGGTACTGATGAATTGACAGGCGATATCTGCTATCTTTACTCACGGTTTTACGCGTTGCAGGTATGTCACAAGTTTCTCTTTACGTTTGTTTTATTTGTGTTTCGAGTGCAATGTAACTGTTGTTGTTATCACGTTATAGGGAAACCAAAAACTTGGACGGAGTCACATCATGAAAGAGATCCATCGGTAAGATGCCATAGTTCTTTTCTTTCCTTTGTTCCTGTCCTATAAGGGCCTTTTTACACGAGCTTGGGTTGATTTTTAGCCCAGGCTGAATCACCTCTGTTTACTGTTTCACAGCAATCCAAGAAGCAGCTTATTGTGGAGTCAGTTGGCATCGTATCTACTGCAAGCCTGTCCCGACGAGTTGCAGGTAAAAAGAGGCTGATTTAATGATGTGATGGTATATACCAGACTATACATCAGTAACGTGCAGATGTACTGTGACAAGTATTCCCTGTCTGGATTTATCTGGCTATCTAACTATCGTTCAAGTTATGTGTAGAGTCGTTGAAAATTGCGAGTGGAGGCAACTGCGTGGCGAGCGCAAGGGCGAGACAAACTCATGGCTGGTACAAACGCAAACAGCACAATGCACTTGTAAGACCGTACACTAATTGATCGGTTGTTGTGAAGAAAAGCTCCCTGAAAAAACCTGTCAGCCCACTAACGGCCAACTGGTCGTTAGCCTACCGGTGGGGGCCTGTCGGTTATCTGTCGGCCGACATTCGGTAGAGGGGAGCTATTTAACGACTGCCGATTAATCAAACAGAACGGACTTCAGCGCGGGAAAGTGAGCCTTTAAACCAAATCGCAGCTAGCTGACGATATCCTCTATTTATTGTCGGGTCATGGCTTGGCAAAGGGTGGGGTAATGGTTATTTTTTATGAAGATTAAAATCGTGTTTGCTATTCGAAATCTGTTATTTTTGCAGGCTGCTGCTCGCTGCTCTGAATCTTCTGCTACACTTGGAGGAAGTCATTCAGCAGAGGTGTGTTCGAAAATTTTCTATGTACGGTAGTTATTTTGTAAGAATGACGTATTACTAGTTTAGAACGAAAACTATTCCAATGAAAATGTTCAAAATATTCTCTGCATTAAGAGGATGGAGAACGAAACACCAACACCAACCAGAATAGGTACTTAGAGAGATTGTTCTTTTTCTCTATTAACAGCACAATCCCGCTTTCCAGCCGGCCGGTATCGTGGGTTCGGGTTCCTTACGTCACGACAACGGCAAAGTCAATCTTATGGGTGCTACACAAAGGACTCGCGCAGGTCTTAGAGCATCCCAGAAGGCTGTTCACGCGCATCCTGATCATTCGTCTAGCTGGGCAGTGCTAGCAGCTTCTGTTACAGCTCACGATATAGCTAAGAGTCGTGAGGAACTGGGGAGGGACAAAAGCACTCTCGGCGCAAGGCTCTCTCAGTTTGTGGAATCAACAGGTATTGGATGTACGAGGGAATCCCGATTAAAACTTCGTTTTGGAAGGAGTAATTATCGTTGGGTACGAAAAAACGGAGTTTTTATTTGGGGCCGGAAGTCCAGCGATTGCTTATTAATATTGTATCCGCTTCCTCAACGTTGATTATGTCAAGAGGGCTTATATTTAACACTGGAAAACATTAATTTACTTTAAACAATGATATCGAGGTCGGTTGATTATCTAAAACCACGACCTGGACTGGCTGGTAGATTTATATTTAAATAATTAGATTACTCACTCTGGATTTCAGTGCTCAGAAATTTTGAGCTCATAATCTAATGGTTGCCGAGTGGAAAATGTCTAAGCTACCTTGCGCAAGGGGGGTTTTTGCTGCCTTGTTTCACCCTTATATTGTTTTATGGTACAGCTCACGGGCAGGTAGGTGCTCTGAAGTCCCTATCTGATCATCAGCTGCCTGCCCTTGTTAAGTTACGGACTAGTCATCTGGAGACCCTGCAGTCCTGGGCCATTATTCACCATGGTTACTGTCTCCTGCATGCTGGACGGCAACAAGAGGCGGCTGAACTTGTTGACAAGGTAGGTGAGACTTGGTGAATCCCTCCTGTTTATTCTACTTCACACTTCTGTTATGGGAGAAAATTTAGATTGAGTGTCGAAAGTAAGACGAAAACGTTTTGTTTTTGCATTACTTTACAATACAATACAATATAAGTTTGTTGTGTCATAGACTAAGCTATTCAGGTGTGACATTACATAATGAAATGACACATCAGCTAATTTGCAGATATTCCACATGAATGAAAATTACTTTAACTTTGCTATGTTATTGGTCCCAAAATCTCGCACCATCCTCTCATGCAGGACCTTTCAAACTATGTTATTTGTATGTCAAGTGAGATTTGAGTAATCTTAGTCTTGTTACGCAAATGGTAAATAGAAGTCTTAGTTGCACATACTTTACTTGATATGACGAATTTCATCTTACAGTAATACAGCCTATGTTTTTTTTATTATTTTTAACAATCGGTAGATCTAATCCTTGCTTTTTATCTTGCAGGCGTTATTGGTGTACAGTTCGGTACCACAAATCTCCGCTCAACTCCACTTCTTAAAGGCTCAAGTGCTACTGGCCAGCGGAGAAACTGTGGATACTGGGCTAAACATGTTACAAACATCCCTATTGTCCAGTCCAACGCATTCATCAAATGCCTGGCAGGTAACGTTGCAACTGAAGTCTCATTTTCCGTTCCATAAGTTGGGAGTGATTTTCATTTGAGTCTCGGGAGAAGTATAAGATTGTTTATCACGTGACCCGTCAAGAACCGCCTACACAATCCTTTAGAAAACCACTATGAAAGCCGAGGTCTTGACGTTAGCCGGTCCAGAAAAAGACGTTCAGTTCCGCGCTCGTACAGCTTTGTTGCAAGAAAAGAAAACATTTTAAAAAGTTCAACTTAAAGGAAAACATAAAGGAGAAAGTTAGTCTCGTTTCTCGAGCAGTGACGCACGGTCCGTTCGTAATGACCTCTTACCAAATAGTTTCCCGTCCGGCCCGACCAAAGTCAGTCAATTGGTACAATTATTTATGCTACATCTCGCTCTGTGATTAGTCCAGAAAGCTCATACCACCTACTCGACCAATCAGATCAAAGACTTAAATCAATCGCGACATGGTTACCCGCTTTTTTCCCGCGCTTCAAGCAGCTTGCTGATTTTTTACCTTGATATCCCACTTATGCATTGCGATATTTTCCTCAGTCCTCCTTTACACCCCTCTGAAACCGTTATTTGTCTTTTTAACAGGTTTTAGCGCAAGTCCAAGCTGATCAAGGCGCATCAATGGCGGCTGAGCTTTGCTATCGAAAGTGTCTGCAGGCGGGAATGGACAGCAGGTAAGAAAATTAGGAACACTTACTATGAGTAAGTTCATGGATCTGAAAACTAGGAAAGGTGCACTAGCTCAGATTCCTTTGCCACCGCCAAATATCTCTGCATCGTCAAATGCAGAACAAACCACGACACGGCTGTTGTGAGACTGTGTGCCACGAATTTGTTGCAAAAATTGATCGGTCTAGAAGATCTCCCACTCCCGTATGAAACTTGCGCTTTGGTGCACGCAGCACCGCTGCGCAACCTCTATGAGCGCCTCGGTCGAGCAAAGAGTTAAAAAGTTCATTTTCCATATCAGTGATCTGTGGAGTTTGAAATGTGCAGTTGATTACAAACTTTTAACTTTTTTAAGGGCTCAAAGCTGGCGAACTGTTCCTTTGATAAGACTGGCGTTGTTAGCCGTCCAAATAGTACAGGTATGTACATGGTATGCCTACCACTGCCGACTAATGTGGTAACTGTGATACTCGAATTTTACAAGAGTCGTCTTTAGAACTCACAACCGGTTCAAGAAGATACACTGTGATTTTCTTAGTCATTTTAGTCAAAATCATCGTGAAATTTAAGGAACCCCTGAGTATTTTCAGAACCATTTCAACTTCTTAATAGCAGTATCAAACATAATCCAGGGAACGCGTTTTGGCAAAGCGTTGCTTTATGATGTATCACGTCATTTATGAATTTAAAAGGAAAACTGGAACAACTAAGTCGGGGGTTTATGATATGGATCGTAGGATGGGTTTAAGCCTTCTTTCATATCTTGTCACTGTATTTCTTCCCTTTTAGCGTCAGCATACTGCATCGCATCGTTGGTTTTGTGTTTGTTGGTGTGTTCGTCAACTTCCTGTTTTTTCTTCTAGAAGTCGCAGACCGCTGACCGAGACCGCTGGATGGATCTTTCACTTGAAGCTTCAAACGAGGTTTGTAACAATTTTGCCCATATGATGTTTCCTTAATGAACATTTGGAACAAAAGCGGTAAATATCAAAATAGTAAATTGAAACTCGAAGCGAAAACGAGCAAACGGCCTAACGTCGAGAAAAACCAGATTGGTTTTAGAGTTTCATCTTATTGGTTCAAAATGTAACGCGAGTTTTTTTCCAGACCAGTCACACAGCGTAACGAAGAAAAAACCAACTCGGTGCCATATCACTTTTGACATAGCTGGAAATCCTCTGAATGAAGAAAGGGCAACGAAAACTACGATTCAAATAAGAATAATTAAGGAAAGAAAAATTTAATTTCTTTTCAAAAGTAGAGATGCGGGACTCTTGGGCATGATTTTAAAGGATGAGGTTAATAGCTATGGGCTCTAAAGTACTTCAATGTATGGATGGTTTATTTCCAGGTCCTGAAATTGAATTCAAGTATTTCAGCTGCCTATCTTATTCAAGGGATCGTTCATTTTCTTCAAAACAACGCGAGGTAAGGAAACTTCTCTTTACCCTTTAATCCCTGAGAGTAACTAGCATCTAATTTCTCCTTTCAATATCACCCATGAATTTAACATTAAGGTCGTGAGAATAAAGGAAATGATCATAAACTGAAGAACTTCTTGATTGTTAAACAAATTCTCCTTTCCAGCACATTAGGAAATGTATAGAGAACAGTATGGAGAATATGCATACTGATGTTAGGGTGTAAAGGGTTCATTTAGCATGTTAAGGGTCAGGTACGTTTTGAAAAAAGCTGGTTGGAGAAGGGAGCAGAATTTGCCAGAATTCAACTCTTATTATGCCAAATAACCAAAGGGAAATAAATGTACTTGTTGCAAGAATTATTTTTTATGAAGTGATATCTGCACTGTAAATGTTGTGTAATTAAGACAATGAAATAAGAGCCTCTTACTTCCGGCCATCTCTAACTACTTCCGGCCATCTCTAGCTACTTCCGGCCATTTCTAATTACTTCCGGCGATAAGAGATCAAATTCTCTAAGGAGAGCTGTTAAAATTGCTTCTCAAATAGGATAGTTTATTTTTTCGATGAAACATTTACTTTTTGTGTCTGTTGTTGTTGTCAAACCTCTTCTAATGGAAAAGTTTCTTTTTAATTTCTATTTTCTCAAATATATTCCATGCTAATCGAGTATTGTCTTGTCCTCTCTTTGCAGGGCATCTAGAAGAGCTTTCCAACATGTGCTAGACTCTGACACAGCTTCTGGCTCTTCGATAGCTCAGTACTGGCTGCTCTCAATTTATTTGAAGAAGAAAGATCTTTCCGCTGCCCAGGTAGATAGCTCTGACACAATCTTTCCAATTCACTACGTCATAGGAAGGTCGTTACAGCGGCTGTGGACAAAAGTCCATGAGGGAGGCTACTGTGCTGAAGATTTTGCAAGATTGGCGATTTTTTTCGGCTCGAGATGACTAAAATTTCTGCTTGGGACTGTTTTAAAAAAATTTGTTACGAGGTCGTAGCTCTCATAAATGGGCATAGTTAGAGGGTGTTTCCTTTTTCATATTAGGTCTTTAAAACTAATTTCTAGGCCATTGTTTCTTTTGTTGTTGTTGTGTATGGGTTGCGCGCTTTTCAACTTTTTTTTACTGCCTCCTCTCGTAGAATTTCATGTTCCACCCTTCCCCAACTTTGTTTATGGCTTGTTGTTCACGTAGCTGCGAAACACGCAAGAGAAAGAGACTAATTACAGCGTAAAACTGAAATATAGATCCTCGAATCTCTACCCCACAAACGACGCCATGATTTCACTACCCTTGTGCCTTGTGTTTAATGCGCTCCCGATTAGTACATGCTGAACTGGTTTCATCAACTGAGTCGATAATGAAAATTGGCCTCTGTAGAGAGTTTCCGAAGCTGACTTTTCGAGCGGTAGGCCTTCGAATGATAGGCTCAGGGAAGGGCCATGACGAATGACTAAAACTCGAAACTTTAAAAACTGTGTCGGGTGGCTAATTTACATGATGAACTTAGTAGATCAAACCAAATTATCCTGCTAAACTCCCCACCGACGCAGTACCAAAATTTCTTTAGAACTTGATGTCAGGCTGATTTTACTTACCTTTTTCTTGATTTTACCACTCTTGTAGGGTCTCGTTTCTGAAGCCAAGTTCCATGGTAACAAGAGATTAGATTTGATTTATTACCGCCTTGCCGAGGAAGGAGACCTGCTTAAGGCAGCTAAAAAACGTCTGATGGAAAGATGTGTTCACGTGAACCCATCAAAACAAATATTTTGGAGTTCCTTGAAAGAATACTCTTGAGAACACAAAGAAAAGACAAAATGTCCTACTTCAAATCCACTGTTGATAAAAATTAGGGGAAAATTGGAATGACCACTTGCCAAATATTCCTGAGATGCGGAACATTTAAAGAGTAAAAAGTTAAGAGGTTTTCATAACAATGTTTTACTTAAATTCATAATTCAAATTGCGAAGGAACCCTCGCTTCCGTCTCACCTTGGGGGGGGGGGGGGGGGATGGCTACACATAGGCTAAAATGCTCTCTTTTAAGCAATTGCCGTATTTCAATTTTCATAGGAGATTATCAAGAATTTCGTAAGCATAGGTCCTTGTTTCGCAAACGAAAAACAATTGTGAATAAAGACTCTAAAAGTACATCGATGGTGGCTAGGCCAGAACGTTGTGCATGATAAAAATACAGTAAGAGATATTTAATTCTCGATGGCTTGAGAATAATCAAATACACCAAAGATTTTATTTTGCTGTTATTGTGTCCTGACAATATTTATAAGTTGACCTTGAATTTTTCGTAGGCTCTATTTTCACACTTTCTTTGAGTAACTGCGATGCCGGATCCCCTATCGAAATATTTACCCTGTAATTGAATAAATTATTAAAACATATCCTCTTCAAGCTTCGCCTAACGAGTCAACACCCATGTCACGCATGCTATCAGCATGATAGAGCTGGTCATCATTACTGCAGACTCGTTACATAGGTCTTTCGTACTGCAAGTTGCGTCACACGTAATGTTTTCGCCTCGAGAAAAGTACTCCATCAGCTTCTTGCACTCTTCAGTCGCTCGCTCTAGTCTCTTACATAGTCAATGTATATTGCATCCTCTGATGTACTGCTTGGTTTCGGCGCCAGTGTGCGGTGGCAGTGTAACGGTTGCGTTGAGGCAGGTTGTATAATGTGCTGGGTAATCCTGAACTTTTTGATCTCTATTACATTCTTCCCAGCTATTGACACTCATACAATGAAAGCACTTCAAACCGCGCACTGTAAATGTACGGTCGTGTTAGTCATTAAAACTGGCGTCCGTCTGGGAATCAGTTGGATAGAGTAATTTTTTTGTTCCCAGACTCCTGTCATTTTCCCGCCTGCCTCATTTCTTCAGTGATCGACTCCACTGACCAACAATTTGAGTTAACGTAGAGGCTCTTTCAAACCCAGACTCTACCGGCTAAACACCGAACAGCCAAACTACGTACTCTGGTAACTAATCAGTTGAAATATGTTTGAGCTGGCATTAACAGCGTTCTTCGCAGATTTATTCTCCATAAAGTGACCAAAATTCAAACGAGATTAGAAATATCGTCCTTGCAAGGAACATATTCATGGAGTTTAAAGTACTAGGTAGACTAAATATAACACAATTACGAAGAAAACGGTAATCAGAGAAAGTTACGCTATGATAAACAGACTGGAAAACTAGGTATATGAACAGTTTCTGTGCAGAATAAAGTCTTGGTCGCATATTTCTTAAATAAATCAAGTTGAGAATGTAAATCTACCGTCAATATTTACATTTTTGCGTCGTATGGTGTATTAGGAATTTTTTTTTTAACTTTGCAAGCCGCGGATGATAAAGTGAAATAATTACTTACCATTATCGAGTACGAGCAGGAAAGGAATAGCAGCAAGAATTTTCATGCTTTGCGCTGTCGTAGTATATGTTCAGGGAAAAATAGTCGTACGAAGAATTGGTTATCAAGGCTGGAATTATGATAATTTCAACCCATGTACTAACCAATTAAAAACTTGGATTTTCTTATCATAATTTCTATGTTTTCGTCTGTAAGAAGACATTTTAAAATATACAGCAACAGCACTTTTCACATCACGAAAAGGCAACCACCGAAAAAATTACAGTTTTTCGTCGGCTACGTAATTTTTTTTATTATTATAATTATTATTATATTCTTTTGGCCCTTTTCAGAATTTTTTTGGTTTTATCTTTTTTAGGCATGATATGCTGCAACAATGAATTGCGTGGTGTAACAAAGATGTTTCCACCTTGTTTCTCAAGTATGAAAAACTTTTGCTGTTAATATTTGCATAAATTTCGAGTTCGCACTGTAGCCTCGATCCGAGCCCACCAACAGCTTGTGCGATTTTTTTTCCGCTGGCCAGTAACACACGCCAACCTAAAGAGCTGTTGGGTTTTCAAAGCCGTCTCAAATTCGGTGATAGTGTTCTTTGGCAAACCATGACAATGAGAATAACGAGAACGTGGCAAAACAAACAGTGAAATAAACATAGAGTATCCGGTCAATTCGCCACCACTACTGAGAGTCAACTCGCCACCAGTGGCAAATTGACTAAGATTTTATGTGTTGTACCTCAATTATAGAACGTTAATCGTTAAAAGAAAGAAGAATAGCGAGTTTCAGTGTTACATGAAATGAAACAAAACATGTTTATATCATGAAGATTATGACCAGTTTACGTGCAGTTTGCGAACTCAATTTACCACCGATACGGTGGTGTGTCGACTCTCAATGGTGGTGGCGAGTTTGTAGTGGTGGTGAGTTGACCTGAAACGAAACAAAGAGCCCAGTTGTACGAATGATGGATAACACTATTCAACAGAAAATCGCTATCCAGCGGATAAGTGTTAATAAAACGTACTATTCATCGGATAGAGATTTATCCAATGGATAGCGTTATCCATCATTCGTACAACTGGGACCTGAACAACTTTTGTCAGCTCGTGCATTTTAAATTTTGTGAATATTCTTGTGGTCCTTTGCAAAATAACATCGTGAATTTACCGATACTTGCACGGCCCTTTGGAAAATTTTGCAACTCAACGTTAGCCGCTCCCTGAAATTGTGAATTGGTTCCGCCAGGGTTGGTTAGCAGTTCCGGCCATTCGCGAAATTCTTAAAAAGCTTGTAATCATTTTTAATCTCCCAATTACAGTCTTTGGGCAGCTTTAAGCGCGAGCCTTGGATTCGCTCTTCTGCAAAATGTCCGGAAAGGTCAGAACCACCTAAATTTGATGCGCTGCATGGTTACCAGGTGCCCATAGCCTTATGGGTAAGGAATTACTTGACAGAAATAAGATGGCGTCTATGGATGACCGTCAGAAACAAGTCGAAGATAAAAAGCAAGAACTTCTCCGTCGTATTGCGGAGAAAAAGAAAATCGATAAAGACAAACCACCACCCCTTCCACCCTCTAGCGATGGGAATACACCAACGGCTTCTCGGGTGGGTCCAATGTTTCTGAACGATGGCAATTTCCTAGCTCGCTTTCAAGCCATGCAACAACGAAGTACATCCAGTCCTTCCACTTCAACCGCAACTATCACAGGCCCAGAAACTCGTCCAACTGTGAGCATGAAGCTAACAACAGTTAAAAAATCTACACCAGTTAAACCTGTTTCCGCCAGGCCCGAGGTATTCGAGGATCCGGAAGAAGTGGAAGAAAATGGTAATTTGAATTTCATTTCGAAGCTTTCGCTTCGTAGTTTCTGAGGTGATCTCGATAGCTGAGCGTTACCAAACGAGCTAATGTTTCAGTATGGTGTAATTTTGATCTCGCTAAATGCTAGAAAATGTTCTGATGAGCGGTATAATTAAGTTCCCCCACCAGAGGACAAGGAAATGCTCGATGTCATTGAAGTTCTGGCCGCCAGAGTTGTGCGAGGAGGCGATCAGGTGGAACGTATCGCTATACAGGACAACTCAAACAACCCAAATTATAGGTAGGTTTGTCATAACTAACGAATAGATTCCATGCTACCATGCATCAGAAGTAGATCATGAATGACACCAAACTGTGGTGAAAACAAAAGGCGCAGCTAGATGTGTCACTGATGTTCTTACCACATTTTTAGGTCTTCTGTGATCTATTTCTGTAAAGACCTATGGCAACACAGAATCCCTTTACTTTATATGATATAAAAGCAAGATGTTGTTAATGGTGATGCATATGTTGTGTATGTCCTCAAGTATTTCTCGAGTAAAAAGCAATCAGAATGTGTGCATAATTCAGCTTATCATATTATGTGTCATATCTCATTCCTCAGAGTGCCAACAAGGTGGATGTAATCTTTATTTACTCCCCTGTTTTATTATGAAGTCTAGAAAATGGAAACAATGACAGAAAAAATTCTTGGGAAAGTCTTGAATTTTGTTTACAAATATGTGCAGGGAATCTCACATGATGCTAAGAAAGGAGTGTGTTTTGAGGTGCTCATAATGGAGGTTGAAGTTCCCCATGTGATTTACAAGAATAAAAAGGGCTAATTACAAAGGAGAATCTATCAATTTGTCATCATTCACAAGGGGTACCATCAGTCAAAGAGTGGATATAAATCTACTAAGCATGACAAAAACTTAGATATGAAATAAATCATTGTAAACTGAGAAAATAATTATTACAAGAACTCTTCAAAAACTGCTTTTGTTTATTTTCTTTTATTTTTCCCTACAGCTTTTTGTTTGATGTCAATAGTCAAGGTCACAAATACTACAAAAATCTTGTTAGATGTTTAAGAAGTGCAGGGCAAGGAGCCAGCAAAGGTGTAGACAGTGAGCACAGTGCAAGCACTGGAATGCAAAAGAGGAAAAGGAAAAGCAGGTGGGATCCAAATCCTCCAAAATCAGCTGGCTCATCATCATCTTCTAACAGTGATGCAGCAGTTGCTGCTGCTTTGGCTGTGGCAGCAGAAATTGAGCACAGCATACCAATGAGTAATAAGGAGGAAGAAGAACGTCAGAAACAGATTAAAGAACAGCAAGAGGTAATAACTGAGGAAAGCTGTTATGCTTTGATAAATGTGGAAAAAATAAGTATTCATGAGAACACTGTTCTTTGTCCATAATTTTGCGTGTGAAAGATATGAAGAATCTTAAGTGGTATGGAAAGCAACACGGGGAGATGTTGATTAAGAAATGAATGAATATTATTAGTTAGGATTTGGAAAAAAGCTGGCTGTGTTAAATGATAGCACCCCATCTTAACTGCAGCATAATGTTTGTGGGCAGTGTTGAGTTCCATGCAAATTTTGGTGATGTTATGATGTTGTTTTGCAGAGGATGACTACAAAATATACAAATTTTTATACGCACATGTTGAGCAGTTGTTTTGCCCACTAGATCTTTTGTTTTGCCACATCCTGGTTTCCATTGCAAATTTGGTGTGGTTAAGGTCCCCAAAAGCATCTCTAAACATGGATTTCTCCTGTAATTGCATGGTTCAAAATGTTTTCATTGTGTTGCTTATTTAGAACTACTGGACCAAAGATACCAATGATTTTTTTTTTTTTGTGGTTGTAGATTCAAGAGATGTACATGAGAATATTAGCTCAACGCACAGCTGGTCAGGCCAGTGCAGCAATAAAGCAAGACGAAGACAAACCAAAGTATGAGTATGATTCAGATGAGGACATAGATGGTGGCACATGGGAACATAAAAGAAGAAAAAAGGAAATGAGCAAAACAATAGGTTGGGAAAACCTTTCTGTTACTTTTACCTTACACTTTTGAGATCTGGAGTTTATTTTTGTAACTGAGCTTCATATAATGTTTTTTTTCTTTTTGGTTGGTTTTGAGATTTTAGTTGATGGTCTTTTATTGATTGAAAATTTTTTTTTTTTTTTAATGACAGTCACTTCATTTTATGTTGCAGTGGCAACCAGTCTGTCAACTTCTAAAAGTAGCATTGCTATTGTTTACCATTAAAAGTAACAGTTCAATCATTGTGCAATTTGTTTAGCTGAGATGAAATCGTAAATGACTCTTTGAAGGGATCAGGGATTATGACAAGTGAATTATTACCTGTGTTTATGAGGTTGTTAATCTACTGAATTAATGGTATCATACAGAAGAACATTTCAGAAATGTTTCACACAATCTCTGTAGTTATGTCATCATTGCAAGCAGTGAGCTATGCTTGGACATTTTTAGTCATTTTTATGATGCCAGTAAAAACAGCTGGAGGTTAAAGGGTTAAGTTGTATTCAATGTGTGCCAAATTTTAGTGTGGAAAACATTTAGATCTTGGGCATGAAAGAGTCAACCCTTTCACTCCCAAGATCTTATTAGTAATTCTTCTTACTATCTGCCATACAATTCTTATGATGTTAGTTCAGAGAATTTGGTATTGGATCAACTAATAATCCCATAATTGATATTCTTCTCTATTCTCATCACCTGCCTGTTTGATATTGTATTGATATTGTAAGGAGAAATTCTGTCTTGGTCACTTGTGGGAGTGAAAGGGTTAACATAGAGTCAAACCTTGTATAGATAGAGTAATATGAAGCTTTCATCAAAATTTTCATTGCTTTAGAAAAAGCAAAAGAACTCACCGAGAAAGGAAAGGGCAAACATCACCTTGGTGACTTCCTTCCTCCAGAAGAACTGAAAAAGTTTACAGCCAAAGTCAAAGCTGTGAAAGGGGAGTCGTCATTGGACAGCTTTGATTTCTCTGACTATGCTGAGCATAAGATAACAGAGAGCAACATTGGGTACAAAATGCTGCAACAAGCTGGATGGAAGGAAGGGATGGGACTTGGATCTCAAGGACAGGGGATCACAGCACCTGTGAATAGGTACAGTATGGAACACTGCACTTACTCTTTTCATGTGTATTGATATTTCATAAGGAAAAAAATTTCAGGCTTAGAAAGTCTACTGTTTTTTGAAAATCATGTTGTTGTTGCTGCCCTGTTGGTGATATTTCGTCAGTATTTTAATCTGTGTAATTAATTTGGTAAAAGAAAATGTAACAATGTCAATGTTGATTATGGACAATGTGGTGGTCAGGTGGTTAATAACCTGTAGCAGGCCTCAAGAGATTCATGTTTCACCCCTAGTCAAATCACTTTGTTCTAGAGCAAAAAATATAACTCTCCTTTTAAATATTAATAATCATGGAAATAAAAGTAAGAACATTTTGACTTACATTTCCCAATTATCCAGTATGTAAAATTTTCAATTGTACAATACAATGTTAAAAATGAAACTTTATCTACTGGATATTAAAGCTGAAAATTTAAAAAAAAAAATTGACTAAGAAATATAGAAACATAAAAGATACACACAAAGAATAAAGAAGGTTTTGTAAATAAAGAAGTCTTCCATCATGCTTTTAATTTTCATTTCACACTCCCTCCCTCCAATTTAATACCTGGAGCTGGCTAAGGAGTAAACTGTTGCAGAAATTTCAACAAATACTACACTGCATGTTTGTGCCATTGAAAGGAGGCAAAGAAACACTCCTCGTGGCTTCAAAGTATTGATAAATAGGGTAAACTGAAGCACTGAAACCTCTAGGCTCACATGGCTTTTAGGCTATGTAGTCATTAATTACCTGTTTTATAATAGAGTAATGTTTCTATATGTTAGCACAAGCTTCAAAAGGTTTGGTGAAGTCTGTGGTTTCAATTTAAGAGGCTTAAAACATATTAACATTTTGTCCAAAAAACACTATATCAACCACATTTATCGGCTAATATGTACCTATGTATGTGTTTCACCAATGGCAGGGGTCGTGCACCAGAGGATATTGGAGGTCTGGGTGAAGACAAGCCTGGCGAAATAAACAGGGATGACGACGAGTTTGACTTGTATCGCAAGAGGATGATGTTAGCTTACAGATTTAGACCCAATCCCCTTGTAAGAATTCTTCTATTATTTAAAAGTTTTAATCATTTGTTGTGTGCTTGGTATTTGATTTATTAAGGTTGACTTAAACAAGAGTATCATTATTTTTTAATAATTGAACATTTCAAAATTTCTCTGTTCTTTGATTATGTTTCATTCAGCCCTTTCTTGTCAAAATAATTTCCTTTTAAGACATAAGAATAGCCATGATATGTATTTCAGATTGCTCCCTGAACAGATGTCAAATAATTCATTGTGTTTTTTTTTTCTTTTTCAGAATAACCCTAGAAGACCCTACTATTAGATTATGGAAAACCTTTAGTATTTCACTTGAAAAATATGATTGTACATCTTAGATAAATCATTTTGAATAAGTCTGTTGCAACAGTTGGTCATGTGACCAATAATTGTTAAAAATTCTGTTGTAATTATGATAATTCAAGAAACTTTAAGAGCATGTTTCATACAGGCAGAATGCAGATTTTTGGGAAAATTCCACTGAAGATGGTTAGTTTAAAAGACAATCTGAGGTCTTCAGGTTTCAATACTTTCATCTTGAAGTGAGAAGTCTTTGCCCAGGGAAGTTTTGTATTGTAAGGTACAGGAAAACAGGCCTGATTCATGTATTTATAAGAGGTAAAAAGAAGCAATAAATAAGGAAGAACAAACTTGTAAGCCATATGGGGAAAAAAGTGTGTCTAAATAGTAAATGATACCTTGCCTAAACAAATCTTCCTTATTTGTGATGGCATACCAGTAACCATGACGAGGATATTGGTCTGAAAATCTACACAGTAGCAAGCATATAGCCATTACTTTAATTTCTGGGAAAAATAAGTGTTGAAACTTGCCAGATCATCATGTTTAGGAAAAGGAGATCATGTAATGATTATATTGCAAAAAAACCTCTTGTACTCAGCAAGTAAACAATAAACAGTCCTTTTTTTTGCTTAGTTTATGGGAAGCCATTTCTTCCTTGCACCCTCTTTTTTTTTCTTTCTTTACTTTCAAATTAAGGATCTGAAAGGGAGAGGTCAAAGTCTTTAGAAACTTCACTGAAGTTTTGCTAAGGAAACAACTTGTAACTGGTGAATCCTTAGACAAAAAAGTCTAATTTTGTCATTTGCTTCTGTATTCACTCTGCCTCATTCTTAACCCTTTGACCTGTAAGAGTGATTAGCATCTAATTTCTCTTATCAATACCACCTCTGAATCACACATTAAGTTCAGGAGAATACAGGAAAATTATCACCAACTAAAGAAGCTCTTGATTGCAAATGAAATTCTCATTGTCAGCACCTTAGGTAATGTATGGGAGTAGGAAACAATATAGAGAATATGCATACTGACGTTAGGGTGTAACAGGATTATTCTCTGCGGTCAGTGATAGAGTATTATCTCCTTGGTGTTAATTTACTTAAGCAAATCCTCTTTAAAGGTTTTCTTTTTATGTAAAGACAATCTTTGATGCCTAAAGGCAAGGCTGAAGAAAATTATTAATAACGATTTTTTTTTTGCCTGCTAAGTACAATAGTTGTATTATCATCCAATAACTGGATTTGCTTTTTCATAGCACTGTTGGTATTTTAATTTGGAACCTAACTATTCTCTGAAAGCTTAGGAAAGCAATCTATCATTCTTCTCAGAATGGTTTGGATACAAAAAAGCATGAGCGAAATATTTCAAACTAAAACTCGAGTTGGCAGTGCTGCGCAGGAGTGAATTTCCTTTTACGGCTGTTATTTGCATACATAAGTGGGCTCTCGGCGGCGGAACCAAAAGAGTGAAGGAGGAAAGACATGGAATGGTAGATTAAATGATCTGTCAGAATACTTAAAAACTGACCTCGTTATCAGCGCTGCAGGACGCGTGCTTCCCCGCCCGCGGAAGAGTTTTAGACGAGTCGGGTAGAGGTTTGTTGGGGGTCTGGCACTAATATTGCCGACCTCTCACCTGCTCGCTTTACTCCAGACTATGACTCCCTCGCGGGATAGGAGAGCCCGCTTGCAGACAAATAGAGCATTAGTGGTTTAAATTTTAAAAAATCCTAACTGATGGCAGGCAACCCAGCTTTTGAAACTATCTCTTGATAAATCTTATTGGGTGACAGAATGCGGGAACATCAGTTTTCAAATCCAGTTCTCTCAGCCACTTGAACACCCTGTATCCTGTGATGTCCAACAATGTTAAAACGTGTTAAGGATAAGTGTCTTTCCTAAAGAAGTGTCTGCCTTGAGGGGAGTGAAATTGATAGACTTACTGGGAAATTTAACTGCCAGGGTCACGTGTTACAGATAGTCGCCCTTTTTAGCAGGAGGTGTCAGCCACAAATTGACAGGCCTTGCGGAGAGAAGTACGGAGTGGACTTTTGTGGGGCATTTTGCAGTAACCCAAAGAGCAAAAAAAATTGTTTGCACTTTTGGAAGATCTTCTCACCTTTGAAATCAGACAAAGTGGACTTTCCAAGCCATAACTGTGTGGGAATAGCTAATTTAAAACCAGGATCAGAGGAGTGACATTGCTACTGGCTGAAAAACAGCAGTGAGATTTTGTCAACATTTCATCCATTCTGTTTATTTCGTAGGACGTTCTTCTGTTCACAGAATTTTAAAACTGCTGTTTTATTCATTCCGTTAAACTTCATTAGCCGTACAGATAAAGAATCCAGTGGCGCGAACCAAAGGTAGAATAAAGAATATTACTGTACTTCGTTTTCGCTGCTGTCATTCATAATTTCGTCAGTGATAGTGAGAGGATAAGGATAATACTGTCTAACAGGGTAAAAGAAGTGATGGCTAAAATTAACGACAGCACGTACCTACCCCGAGAGTACATCGTGATCACCCAACTTCACGGGGCCGCCAAAAACATGCGCCCTGGTCCTCTTCCAGGACAGGTTATTCCTCCTTTAGGCCAAGTGCTACCGAGCTGCGCCAGTGGTGCACCCATACTAACGCAGCCATCTATTACAGTGGCCTGTGGAGGAATATATTTGTCACAAAAGCGGTTCTCTCTAACTTATGGTGAAGACAGAAATTTATTATTCACAATTTCATTAAAACGAAGGAAGAATGGAATATCTTATTTTCATCTTTTTTTTGACCAACTGGAGAGGCCTAATGATATTACATTTATGTACGTACATGTATCATAATCATGTACTTAAGTGCCTTCATCCAGTCGGAAAGTGGCCGAATAAAACAGATCCTTTGTTGTAACGTGTTTTTCGACACTGATGTCTATTGAAAAACAGCACCTTGTTAATTCAAAATGCCCATGGAAAAGAAAACATCAATATACCGTGGAGTTCTGACTGCCAGAAGCATTTTACCTAGGTTATATGCTTCTGTAAGGACTAAAAAATGCTGTTCAAGCAAAACGATTTTAGTGCAAGTAACAATACTATTTGTGGCTCTCTATTGTTGGTACTTCTTTGCTTTAATTGAAAATCTGTCCATAGCGGCGAATCCTACTTCGTTTTATAATTGAACGGATCAGAACGAAGAACTCGGTGTCGACTTTTTTGAGCCCGCCCTCTGAGGTCGGAAAACTCATTTGAATTACAAATAATTTTCAAAATTAATATTCATATTTGCGCTCAGTCTTGCACGTGGAAAAAGCTTACGTACTACAAGAAATGTAAGCGTCTTTTTTTGCTTCTATGGATTCAAGAAATACGCCATATCGACCCTTTTACCTTGGTATTGTACGTTCTGTCAAGGTCGGCGAGTGTTTCTGTATAATGATCAAGTGGTTTGGACACAATGTCGAGGATTCATGCTTTTCACTTTGACACGACTTTTCTCAAGGTAAATAACCTCTGAAAAGATATCTTCGGATAGTAATACAGTGTTCATCTTTCTCTTTGCGGCCCTTGTAAATCAATTTATTGAGTCAAATATGATAAGGAAGGGCGTGATGTACATAGCACAGTAAATGACAAATTCTCAGCGGCAGCCGCCATGACAGTTCTTCTTTGAACATCGCTTTTGTGACGACGCGATAAATTTGTACTTTGAATTATCATGAGTGCGTATCGCTTATTTTTCTTTTTCATTCCTGTACACATTTTGCAAGTAGCTTTTAAGATTAAAGAGTGTTGACCTTAAACTTGTCAAATACCCATTTCGTTCCAAGGTAAAAGGTCACAAGTCAAAGTGAGCTAAGTCATTGCAAAACAATTACACATTTTGTTTTTCAATGCTTAGTAAGTTATTACATTGAAATTTCCTAACGCCTTTTTCCGATATGACCAAAAAAACATTGAATTTTTCAGCGGAAAATATGTGGTTCTAAATGAGTTTTTCTATTCCGGCAGACGTTTGCCTTCATTATTTAGTATGAAAAACACTCGAGGATATGTACGTATTTACAATATAATTAAATACTTTTTCTCCATAGAACAGTATTATGAAGAAAATGAGAATACCTCAAAATCAAAGAAAGTCCTGGAAGGAAATAAATACCTGACAACTCTCAACAAGGTTAGATCATTGGAATTGTTTTTTTATAATAACTTAGTTATCCAGGCTTATTCGACTGTTTTGAACGACTTAACTTGGATTTAAAGAATGTTTCCAACTCGAAACCAATTCAGTCAATAATAAAGAGAAACGGCAAACTAAGAAAATGAATCAATTTCTTTATTGTCTGATTTCCTGAATGTCTTTCTGATTGAGGTGGCTTTCAATTGTTCTCAGCAGTGTTCTTTTGATGTATGAATATACCATAAAGTAAATACTTTTTATCCGTTTCAAAGTGTCAAATTAATACCCTGTCATTATTGCGCATGTTATGACTTTCTTTCTGATTAACTAAGTTACCATAGCAACGGTTAAGCCTATCAAATCATCCCCTTGTTCTAAGATTACAGGGGGCCCAAGCTCTCCTAGAGAGGATAATATTATAGAGGTTTGTAGGGGAGTTTAGGCTCCGCTCTGTAACTCCTTAAATAACACAGCAAATAACTTAAAACTGTACAGGCAGTAATGGGATGAGAGCTTAGCTGAAACTCGACGAAATAGCCTGAAAGCGTTACAAGAAAACAAAAATAACACAAGCAACACTATCTGGTATAATTCTCTGACCTGGCATATTTCGTATCTGCTTAGGGCCTCATCCAAGACTTAGCATTTGTATTTTGCATTTGAATTCCTTCCCGCATCAAAATGACCATGGAAATCTAGCCTGGTTTTACACAAATATAATACTGACTTTCGTCAGAACCTCCAAATAAGCGCAATAATGCCTTAGGGCACGATTAGAAGATTTCAATTTTTTTTGGAATGCTTTACTATAGCAAGCCAATCTTTATTCGAGAGCAAACTGAAAAAGAAGGAAAAGGAGTTACCCAGCTTATTCATTAGCTGAGCTCTTACAACAGATACTACTGGGCCGTGGAATTTCTCTTTACAAGGCGTCCTATTGATGTACTAACGTAAAAGCCAAGATGATGGTCGTAAGATATTTAAAGAGGCTTTCATTTGATGACAAATTTCCGTCAAGGCCTGAATGAGGCCGGAATGTCCCTTCTCTCGAGGCAGAACAAAATTCAATGTGCTCAGGTTTCTATATTTCGTGAACAAAGTTATAGAATTTCCGATTAGTTTAGGGTCTGATAGTTTCCTATGCTATTACCTCCTTCTATAATAAGGACCATTAGCTCAATTGTTGAATGTCTCATCCTTAAAGCGGAAAAAAAAAGTCAGTATGTTCCTACAGTTATCATCTCTTAAATTTTTTATTCAGAATTTTTTTTGAGATCTCTGATTTGTTTAATGGTCTTTTAGTTTCATACAAAAATGAACCTTTTTTATTTTAAACTGTTATGAAGTTAGTTTAAAATCCCAAAAACATATTGTTATGTTAAATTTCTTCCTGAGTCTGTCATCAAATTATGTGGAAACACTTTTTGGTGTGATTCAGTAAAGATCTTCCAGTCTAAGTATGGAGACTGTCTATTAAGCTCTAGAGGCTAAAACTAGTCACAGTTGTATGCTCCAAGATTGATTTTTGTTTCTCAAATCGATTTTGAGTTCATCAAGAACTGATATAAATATTTTTTTGGCCTTGATCTCAATAACGATCTTACAGACTAATTGTTGAGAATTTATGAAGTCTAACTCTCCAGGGCTAAAACCAAATTGGAAAAGTAGGTTCCATGAATTGTTGTTTGTTTCTTAATTGAATTGCCACTAAGATTTATCATCAACTTATTGCGTTAAAAGCAAGTTTGAATCCCGTTTGCTTTGTTGGTTGTACTTATTCACCAAAGCACAGAAACTGTGAAGTATTTTCTGTCAACTTAATCCAAATCTCGGTGACTCAAGATCAAATTTCCTGGCTTAACAATGGTAGGACACCAAAGAAATCAATTTTTTGATTAATTCAAAGATGTTCACCGAGAACTAATTCATGAAAGAAAAATCTAGCTTAATTTCAAATATTGTCAAATGAGTAATTTGCAGCTTTTCATTAAAAAACGCCGCTCGGTCATTTTTATTTTTTATTGCTATTGTTATTTGCATATTCACCGACTCTCGTGAATTCTCACGCGCTAGGATTTTAATTTTTTAAAACTATTCATGATTCTAAAGGATTGGGTGCAAACAGGGGCTTGCAACAATATTCTGATTCTGTCACTTTTTTTGCTTTCTTGTCGAAAATTTGAAAAAGGGAACACTACGTTTCATATAAGTTAAGTATATTTAAGCGAGCAGAATCTAAATTTATGCGACTATTGTATGAGAATTCCTACGAGATCTTTGGGGAATTGCTGGCGAGCATAGATTAACTGTTTGTTGTTGCTTGACAAATGAGTAATTTGCCAGGAAACAAGGGAACATTATGTTTCATTTGGACAGGCACTCTGCGAATGATCAGATATATATTTAAGTCTATTTAAGCAAGCAGAATCTAAATTTATGCGATTATTATGCGAGAAGTCCCTCGTGATCTCAGAGGAATCGCTGGCGGGCATAGATTAACTGTTTGTTGTTGCTTTCGGTTCAAAATGAAATCATTTAATACCTGAAAACAAGCTAGCGAAAAGCTAAAATCTAACTTGAAGGAATTTCGACGACAACAGTTGCAACAGAATTCCTCAAATTTGATAGAATATTCACCAGTGATCTATTCAAATTTATCGTTAAATCCAAGTTACGTTCAAATTCATTCGTATAGTCACATTGTATTTCAAGATTTTAATAATGAATTTTACTCGTAATGAATACGTGTTATTGCGACAAACCAAAACTCTACTTGAGAAAACAAGGTTTAAATTCCAGAACATTTGTTAATTTATGGGTTTTTTTCATTTTTTTTTGCAGACTGACTGGCGAATATTCCTGATGCTTCAAGCACGATTCAAACAAGAAAGATTCTTATTCAAATGAACAAAACAGATGTAGCGTATTCCTTACAACAAAATTTCGAGTCCAGGTCAAGATTCAAAATGCCCCAAAAAACTTCTATTTCGAGATTTTGTAAGTTCAATTTATGTCAAGGGCTCTTTGGGATGAAAAATTTTCCCGCCAAAAAACTTAGGAAAAAATACGGCGCCCAAAATACGCATGCGCCAAATTTTTTTTTTGTTTTATTCAAGTAATATTTTTCAAATTAAGTCTAAAATGGTAATAAAAAAATATTTATTTACTTGTCTTCCTGTATTATCTATAATCAATAAAGTACACTGTTTGGTTTTTTTTCTATTTTTTATTGTCTCAATAAAATAAAAGTTTCGTAATCAAACAGAGTCTTGTCTTAAATTCTTATTAATCACAAGTTAATTAACTAATTTTCAATTAAATTATAATAAACGGTATCAGGGAAAAACTTTCTTCCATATACTAAGACTTTTGGCGGGAAAATTTGGACCTTTTTGCAGAGAGTTTCCCCTGGTAACATTTTGGGCAATAATTTTAATGAGGCTTCCTTTAAAAGTTTGCGCCAAAAATATTTACACAGCATTTCGTGCAAAATAATTGAAAAGTAGACGCCAATTAATCCTCTCCTAGAAGAAAAACATTTTGAGCAATTCCGTTTCGTTTCTTTAAAAAGAAATTCTGACTCGATAGGTCTCTCTCTAACTTCTTCAATTCTTTGCACGAGATGATGTGTTGCAGTCTCTAACGAAAGAGCATCATGGCAAACTATACAGCGTCCAATCAGAAATATGAAATTCACCTTCAAAATTGTGTCTCTTTTTAAATTCTGTTTCTTTCAAAATCCAATCAATTTTTGTGTAAGCCTAAAGCTTGCCATGATGCCTTTTAAGGAACAAAAGATCTTTAAGACCGTCAGTTTCGAATGTAACACAGGACACAGAAAGCAGTTTATTCAAGACACGGAGCTAGATTTCCACATTGAAAAATTTTTATTTTTGACTAAATTTGATGAAAAACAAACTGAATTATTGAAGCATACTATTTGAATTTGACTTTAGCCACAAGAGCTAAGACATGTTACAACGAAGGTGTAAATTTCTTAAGCTAACTCTTCCCCTTTTGAGGAAAAAAAATAGCAAGCACTCTTCATAATTACGGTCCAAGTCTATTTTAGATTCAAGAAGTTGGAACGAACCCTTTCAATTTGATTCAAACCTTCAAAAGCTTGAGACTTGAAACAATTAGGTTCCAAGTTTCTTAAAAAAGATTCGAGAGCCAAATTAAGAAATGAAATAATACAAACTGTTGGAGCAACTATTTGAATTCGGTTTTACCCTCCAAGGAGCAAGATATTTCACAATTAGGCTCCAAGTTAGAAACGATTAATTCTTGCAGCGGATTGTTTCAATAGATTTAGTGGTCAAACGCATTCAATTTCTGCTACATTAAAAACTGAATTTGAAGATCAAAATTGCAAACTTTTGCTCATAGTTTCTTTCTGTATTCCTGTGTTACACCGAGTGGCTGCGCAAAAGATCTTCATACCCGCTAACAATAAGGAGTCAATAAACTAACTACGATATATTTTATAAACCAAATGCCTGATCCAAAGAGTCACAACAATTGATTTCGTATTAAAGGAACAATTTTATATAAACCAGCAAAATGACAACCATCGTGGTATAGGAATCAAAAGCACACGCTTTTCAAAGCCAGGACACAATAAACTTATTTCATTTTTCATAATATTTAATTTGCACATTGGTTCGTGCTTTTGTTTCGTTAAATCAACGCGCTTTCTGAAAATTTTTTTCAATTCCAAAACAAGAAAAACTGTTTTTTTCATGTCTTTTAAAAAATGTCCACGAAATTCGTCAGCGGAGAGAATTCGACAATAAAACATGAA
Source organism: Pocillopora verrucosa (assembly GCF_036669915.1). NCBI lineage: Eukaryota > Metazoa > Cnidaria > Anthozoa > Scleractinia > Pocilloporidae > Pocillopora > Pocillopora verrucosa. The sequence goes on along the minus strand of NC_089315.1, from coordinate 25,613,300 downwards.
AACTGTTTTGAATTGATAAACTATCAAAATTTCTAATTTGGTTTGAATCCCACGTTTGTTTGGAAAAATAAATGTGTTCTAACAAGATTTAAAATTGTGACGAGCAAGTTACACAATTGATCTTTTTATAATTTCAAATCTTCGCCAATAGTCCCATCTATCGTTTACTGGTCAAAATATTGGCTCATATTTTATGTTAACTTTCGTTCATTCTGTAACTATTTTTTAACTATTAGCGAAACAATCCACTATCTTAATTTCTATCAGATAAACTCTTCTCGAATTATGAAAAAAGTGTATTTTTTTCGTCGTAAAAAGGAGTCAGTTTAAACTGGTTCATATAGCGGTAACTTGGTTTCTCAAACAAGCTCGTGACCAGGCATAAGAGTTTTAGAATATATAGTACTTCCAAAGAGAAGCCGAACTCAGTTGACGGCACAAGGCAACGATTAAAATCTAAGATGGCACTCCACTAGATTCTTGCTTCGTGTATGAAAAAAAAAGTATTTCCTCTTTTGAATGCATTTCATCCGTGCCGATAATTAATTTTCCATTGAATCAACGTGTTTTTTGTCTTGGTGTCATTCAGTTGTCAATCGTGAAGGGCGATCGTCCGGGTGAAAGTAGTCCTAAAACGGTTTGTTGTCGAAACTAGGGACTGGCCTGAGAAGATGTCATTAAAGTTGAGTAAGAGCAGTTGTTTATCATTCGAACGTTATAACTTTGATTTGTGAAACTGATTGATCATGGCGTTTGTCCATTGACGTTGATAAGCCAGTTTTGATCAGTCGCTTAGGTTAAATTTTTTTTCTGTTTGGTTCGTTTTGTGATTGTGTTTTTTGTTTGTTTGTTTGTTTGAGTCGTTTGTAATGTGCCGATATATATTTGGTGTCATCTGTTGTGAGGAGCCTCCTCTTGTCAGTAAACTAGTTTTTTTACAGTCAGTCTTTGAAGTCAACGTAAGTCGATGGTGTTTAGCAATGTGATTTTCGACGTAAAGAAAATGCGCAAAATAAATCGGACTCTTCAAAAGATTTTAATTTTTAATTCCTTTTGGTCTTTATCTGGCCAAAGTATTTTGTTGGAGTGCCACCTATCACCTTTGTGCGACATCAACTAGGTTATAACTGTGATACTAATTGTTAAACAAACCCCAAAAAACTGAGCGATCAGAGCTTCGAAATTGAGAATGTTAGCATCAGCATTCTTTAGCCACGAATGCATCAGTTTCCTGCTCTTTCTGTCTTTAATTCGATGCAACGAGATTATCTAAGAAAAATTACGCTGAATTATTTTTGGTAGTTCAAGTAAATTAAATGATCGCCCAGGGTCTGCATAACAATCCGTAACACAACAAACGATACCAAAAATGGTGGTTAATTAAAAGGTATTCACTTACCATGTAATCAGTTTTATCCATTCCAACACAATTGGTGAAAGAATAAAGACTTCGTACAATGATTAGACGTTTGAAAGGCCACCATTTTTGCTAGTATTACTAAATAATTTTAAAGTTCTTATCTTTGTCGTATCCAATAAAAATTCAGTGATTCCAGCGCCTTCTCTTGAACAGAATCTTTGTTCTTTAGGCATTCTTCTGACAACATTGCTCTTTCTGAAAGTAGAAAATATGAATTTAATTAAGGAACGCTAACTTTCCGAGAGGACAAGAACTAAAAATAAAATTACTTCCAGTTTTTTCGCTCTTTGGCACAATTGTAGATAAAAGGGAAGTATCAAATAAAAACGTTATTTACAATGCAGCAAAGGCCACTGAGAAGAGTCCTCGCTCTTCCACATGGCTGCATTCAAATGAAGTCCCTAATAGCTTTAGCAAGAAAAAAATTCCTATTTTAGTGTTTCACTTGAAATGTCATGCAATCATTGGCGCTGCTTTTCTTGTAGCCAACTCCCTGATTCAGTCGAATTTTGAGTTGAAGAACTGCCTAGACCGAGTAACCGATTCGAACTACGTCGTTGAATTGCGACAGCACGACTCGTTTATCTGTAAACGAGCTCAAAGCGATATTTCTCAAAGGCAATGCTCACCTTTTGTTGTACTGACATAATAGTGTTTTCGTTGCTTTTTTTACAGGTCCAGTGTCTTCTCCCTTCCAGAATACAACGTTATGTTTAGCACAACGGACGGCACTTCTTCACTCTTCGACAGACAGCGTGGTTTGATGAAAATTTTACAACCTCTAATGAATATGGATGAACAAATGCAGCCAATAATCAGATGCTAAGTCACAGATTTGGCGCTGAGTTCTGTTTGCACGCTCAGCCAGCTGATCAAGAATCAAGTTATTGTGAGTGGCTGATCGACATGTGGCAAAAGGAACAAATCCGCAGCTACTGAACAAGTTTTAGCAACTACTTCGTGACCAGGAAACTACTCGACACTTGAAAAGAGTTATTCAAAAGACAACATAATTAAAAGCAGTAGATCCCAGTAATGAATAAGGAATATCTTTCAGGACTCATCTCGAAATTGTCTTAGTAAATAAGTTACTTCTTGTTAACTTTGTGATCAGCTGCATCGCGCATCGAGCTGCAATAGGCCTAAGAGTTAAGACTGATTCAAAATAAATGAAAAAAAAAATGAAAGCTTGAGGAGAAAGAGGTTCATTCGCCTCGTCTCGAACATGGGACAAAGAAGTTGTCCCCACGAGGAATCGAACGTCTTTTCTGCTTTACCACTGAGCCACAGAGACTCGACGACGAGTTATCATGAGGTTCATGCATATGTGGCTCGCATACAATCAGACAATTACGATAAGCGTCATATTTGTGAACAGAATGAGACAGAGACAAGACGAGCTCAAATTTACCATCTTTCCTATTTGAAAATTTTTTCGAAGTTCTTAGTAAAAATTCATTCACTCAGTGAAACAGGCGCCTTTTTTTTTCTTTTCAGTTTTTCAGGTGAGCAGAGGAAAGCGCAAGAGACGAGGCTTGCGCAGCTAGAGGAGCGCGAATGGAAAAAAAAAAAACCTCCAGCTTCCGGTGTCTCGCCCCGCGCGTCTTCATCCTCTTGCCTATCAAATTTGAAATTAAAACTGGCTCCTGTTCCAAAGTTGGGTTTGTTTTAAGCCACATCTGTGTAATGATTACAGAGAGTTGGCTATATTCCTACCTTTAAGAACACAAAATAGCTAATGTCAGATCATGTGAAGCCAGGATATGAGGTTTCACACTGTAACTCTCCTGCAGGAGCATGTCAACCTGTTTACCGCAAAAAAAAAAACAACAACAATAACAACAACAGTGACAGTGAGTTAACATGTTGTGGATTCAATTTTTTGCGGTGGGATGGGAGTTGCTTTGTTCACAAAGTTTTAAAACTGCTGTCATATTAATTTCGTTAAACAGTAGAGGTACAGCTAAAGAATCTAGTGGAGCATAAACGAAAGGTGAGACCTGAACAAGAAATTCTAAAGAGAACAAGTATTGCTGTGCTTCACTTATTACCATTAACCATGGAAAATAATTGATAGCTAAAAGCAACGACAACACCCGCCCCTAAAGTGCACCGTGGTCACCCGAGTTCACAGGACCGCGAAACTCACACGCGCTTGTCCAAGTCCAGCTGAATAAAGACCACTCCGCTTATCTGGACAAAAGCTGCCGACCTGCGCCAGTGGTGCACCAATACTGACGCAGCCACCTACGCAGCGGACAAATAGAGGTATTTATTGGTCACAAAGGCAGTTCCCTCTTATTTGTAGTGTAGTAATCCAGCTTAAATAAGATAGAAATCGAAATGGATGTTAGGAAATAAACACAAAGATTTTTAAAGAATTGCAACATCAGCAAAAAATCGTGTAAATGTCCAATATCATCCTAACTTGAAATTTATTCTTAAGCAATAAAAGCTAAGTTTTCGTTTGTCTCACGATGTAGTCACGTGTGTTGTTGATCACAACGTTTATTCTTACGCATGTTTTACTCCGTCGGAGAAAACCGGCAACTTGTACAAGTGACCGGGGGAAGCTCTCATTTCCAGGTTTCAAAACGACAGAAATGTATCATTGATAATTCAATTAAGAAGTCTGATGCTGTCCTTAGAGAGTTCACAGCAAAACAAACTATCTCAAAGTGGCTAGAAATAACATGGACTTTATCATCCAGCACGAAAGGAAAGCACGTGATTGTCAAGGCATGCATTGAATGAGAATTTTGTCAAGTACGCGATGTAAACAAAATATGCAAATGACATGAAATTGTTGGGAAAATTACTCTCAGGGAACTTGCCCATATACAAATTATGACACCTTCCTAATTAATAAATTTGTATTTGAAAATACGTTTTTAATTTTCTGGGGAAGTAGAACGCTTTTTTTAGATTTTTGAGTTTTTTTTGTACACTTCAGGTAACATGTCTCTTAATTCATTTTAAAAAAAAAACCGATTTTTTCGGCCTCTGAAGGTGGGAAGTAACCTTAAATCATTCCCTAGGAGATCTCAAACCTGGGGGAATGAAATCTACAACAGTTGATTACAAAACAACGTTCATTGGCACTCATCAATCTTGAGCCCAGGGTCATTTTGGCTCCTTGTCAGCGGTATGGTTGCCAAATCATGAACTCTAGGAGAATGGATCAATTCAATTTTTTGATTGGTTGACAGGAAAACCATAGCCTCCACACTGGGAGTAAGATGAACGGAAGGGATCGATCGGGCCGGAAATAGGACGTTAATAACGATAAATTGAAATTTTTTTTATGGTTCTTATTGTTGTTGTTCTTTTTTGGTGTGGAAGTTTTCACTTGTAAACTGCCTGTCGATGCATGCGAAAAAATTAAAATGAAAATATTTACCAATATTAAGAGAGTAACATTCTGTTTCATATTTAGTTGACAGAACATGCAAATACTGAATTAAACAAGGGTTGCACAGCAGACAAACTTTCCAGCCTCAATAGCAAAACCTATTATGACGCTACCTACTTGTAGCATCAAAGAATGTGCCAAATATCAGATTGATGAACAGTCTAGAAGCCTATGTGTACAGAAACCTGGAACTGCTGACCATTATCTCTCACATGTAACCAGGAAAAGTACCAAGTCTTCCCTTGATGATTTCAGTTGGAGCAGCTTACTGAAAAAATGAAAAGTTCACCTCCTAACTTGCTAGATTTCAATGCCACTGTGAGTGTACTGTTGTACAAGAGGATGGAAATCAGGTACCTCCAGTGTAGGTGATATATGGTTATGTCATGAATATTCAATGCTGGGAGCTAAACCTCGTCCAAAATCTCATAACTATCATCCTTGGTATTGCACACTCCAATCACAAGGTGAGTATCATTCTAGTAACAATTTTTTAGAAGTTATTACAGACTGGAAAAAAAAAATCATTTTACTTTATCTCTCTTTTTGGAGAAGCAATTATATAATTTAAACCTTGAAATATCACAAGCTTAAAAATTGCAAAATGTGAACTTGCCATAATATTATTATTATTTTTTTTTTGTTATTTAGCAAACTAAAAAATGCAAAAGAAAGAAGCAAGAGTAAACTAAAAGCTTGTGATGTTTTCAAGGTTCAAATTAAATCATTGCTTCACTGTTTCTCTTGATCTTTAGGAGGGACGTGGATACTTGATTCATATGCATATGTTTTCAGTTAACTCAGGGTCAAGTCATAGTCTTAAAATGTTTCAAAATATTACACATCAAGTAATAATTTTCATTTTTGCTTCCTTAAGCTATTTTGGAACAGATTGAATAGTGCAATAGTTGTTAAACAACTTTATCCTCACTTAAAATTAAAAACAAAGCACATTTCGAAGGGTCAAAAGACAATTTGTCAAACAGGAAAATATGAAAGCAGAATCAAAAGAAACTTGTTTGGCATGTTTCCACTGTTAAGTAGATCAAGGAAAAGTTAGAGAAGTTGTCTAAGGTATGTTGTATATTGAGGGCAACAACATGGGCATCTTTGTTAACCCTTTACCTTTCAAGTACTGATTGGTAATTCTCCCCTCTAGCATTTACATATTTCCTTGTAAATAAGTTAAGAGAATTTGGTGTCAGATCAAGATAACAACTTTGACCTGATAAGTATCAATATTCTCGTGACCTGTTCCCTGGATAATGTTTAGATATTATTGGGAGAAGTTACTTGTTAATCACTTCTGGGATTTAAAGGGTTAAAAAAATCATAAAATAAGAAAAACAAAAAAAAACACACTCATAGTTCCAAAACATTGCTGTTTTCTTTGTTTGTAGTTATTCCAGCTCAAGAGCAGTCAATTGTTCAATCATCTGCTGTTACATAAGGAATAGAGGCAGGAGGCCGTCTCTGGAATCTAGACCAATCGCTTCTACAGTTTACCATTGCCTCACTTACTCTTTGTCATTATCATTTTCCTCGGGGCCCTTAAGTCCATCATCTTCGATTCACTAAACTAACCACCTTGCAATCGATTTATCCCGCACAGGAACCTGAAAACAACGTATAAGCTGCGTAAAAGGTCATCACTTATCCCTTCATCTTTCACCTCTAGGTATTTCCTTATTTCTTTCCTTCTGGAAAAAAAATTCGCTATAACCATCTCTCTTATTTCTATCTACAAGGTTTCTATATGGCTACGATGATTTTTAGGTTCACGTACACAAATTAAAGTTAATCCACTGGCTTGCAGGACCGTGTGCTCTACTTTGAGCATGTGTAGGAGTCAACAGGAAGCCATTCGAAGTCATTGAACCATTGCCTCCCTACCGTGCCGCGTGATAATAGTAAAAGCCAATCAGAAGAGGTGAAACAGGTGAAAGCCAATCGGAAGAGCGAAAACACCCTAAGGGTTAAATGAGGTCAGTGCGACATATAGTTTACTTTATTGAGGAATACTTCCGCAGACGGTGGTATATAAACAGCAAGAATGATGAGACATTTGCTAAGTTCTCGATTCCCCATTCTTCCTCCAAGCAAGAGTTTCACGCAAGCGCAGAATGGCTTTATCCGTGTTAAAGAAAGGTATTTGAATTCTTTGAAAATTTCTGACTGTCGGGCATTTAAGCCCATTAGGGTCCCCAAGGAGACCACGGCTGGGTAACAAGGACGTGGCGAAACAAAGGATCGAACGGGAAGGAACATCGGAAAACTTGAAACATTTCTTCGCGGTCCTTTGCTAAACAAAAACGTGCTTCAAAACAAGCCAAGCACTTAAGGATTTGGGTTGAATTTCCGTAGTTCCGTCTTTTAGGATTTAAGGTAATTTTACCATCGCATCATTCCGCCAATCCAGTTTTTAGGGTCGCCTGACTGCAATTTCATGTATCACTTGGTGTTGCGAGTGCGAAAATAACTGGAAAGCCCAGTACTCTCTCCAAACAGTCATCGAGTCAGTCATGCAATGGCTAAATGACCGGCAGCCCTACGCATTCGATAAATTTTACGAATCAAATAAACTTAGCCCTCCCAAACTATCTGATGTTGATCACGAAGTGCCAAATGACCTTCAACATGCTTTATATCCCACATCTAAAGCTTGGTTAACTTTAAATGCACAGCTACTAGGCTGTATTGACTGTCGAACGTTTCTTTAATTTGAACTCCCAGAGTTTTTTGTCAGAACAAAGAATATTCCTAAACCAATAAATGTAAATATTCTTCTTCCTTCTCTGATCTTTTTTAGTCACTCTTGATAGTGAAGCAGAAATTCAGGTTCCTTGTTGATTCAATTTTTACCTGTAAACTGTTCTTTTTCAGAATCAAATATCAGCTTGCAGTACAGTTGTAAGGTAAGTTTTGTAGATAGATGTTGGAATAAATAAAAAAATGGTAAACATAACTTGGTTATCTGGACCAACTCCAATTCGAAAAAGAGGCCTGTCTGATAACATCAAAACGATCAGATTTCTTATATTTTTAGTTTTTAAATTTTAATTAATTAATTAATTTATTTTATTTAAGATTTTATGATATGATATTTTTTTTTTATTAATTGAGTTATCAGCAGGTCCACACCAGCCTTCAGGTTACCGCAAACCGACCTGCCTCAACAAATAGTATATGTATGTATGTATGTATGTATGTATGTATGTCTGGGAATTTGAAGGAATAAGCTGTTTCTCATTATTCCTCCACTTGCAAACACATCACTCAGCAAAGTTATACAATTCTTTGTTAAGACATAACTGCATTTATCTATCTTCCAATTGTCTTGATGAGAAAGTAGAACTGTCCAAAGTGTTCATCATGGTACAAAATTGTATTTTGGCCTATGGTCCAGGACTTTCAAACTTGCATAATTCATTGTCAAGAAGCTTCGGAAACATTATGCAGAGCCAGTAAAATTGATGGTGATAATGTTATATACAATTCAAGCATTTTGTGACAAAGTGAATCACAGAATATGAGTCGCTTTTGCTAAGTTTAAACCAGCTTTGGTGTAGACTGAAGAAGGCCTATTACAGGTAATCACAATTTTATCTGTATTCCACCAAAAGGAGTGGGAACTAACACTTGAGGCCAGATATGGTATTGATGGGGAAGAAAGAATGGAGGTTGATAATGAACCTGGTAATTGCATTTCAGATGATTATAACCTGTTTTTATTTGAATGTACTGGTTTTCATATTTAGTGAACATTGTTACAAACCTTATCGGTTGGGTACAGTAAGCCAGGGGCTAGTGGATTCTTAGGTCAGGCTGGCAGATTCTGACCCTCATTTGCCCAACTGGCAAGAGGATTTTTTCAGGAATCGTTCAAAGTACAGAATTATTTCAAGTCTAATACCCTTTTCACACCAGCAAAACATGTTCAGTTCAACTGTGTTAAACTGAATGAACATCAGAAACAGAGAACTGAACAACTGAATTTCCTATTTGGTACATTGAAGTACTGAGTCACTAACTAGTATTTTCACTGTGTAGAATTTGAAGTTGACAAACATTGGCTTGAGCAGCTCATCATTCACTCCAAAGAGGGGCTAACCCTTGAAACATCAGCTTAGAAACTCTCTACCATGGCCAATTTACATCATCAACTCATTGATGTTTAATTTGATGAAACCAAATTATCTAATTTTAAACTGTTTTTAACAAAACATGCAGCTTTAAGATACGCTTAAGCTTTGGTGTGAATTGGTGGTTACTTAATTTTTTGTCAACCTACAGTTAGACTTAAGTGGAACAGAATTAGTATTTGAAATTGCTGTAGTGGAGTGAGTACTGCATTCCATTTGTTGCAAGGCAAGACTTTTTTTTTTAGCCCTTGCAGGCTAAGTTTTGTAGCCAATAGATCACATTTTCAGCACATTTTGGAGTTTGTAGACTTGACTGCACTTTTTTTTCTTCAATAGCTGACCAACTACCACATAAATTACATCTGAAAGTGAGGGGGACACAGGGGTGGGAATCGTTCTATGTTTATCCAGGGATCCAAGATGATGTTAGACAGATGCGTGGTGTCCTACGAATGTTTATGAACTCACCTCAGGTTATCATGAAAACTGTCAGGTGTATCACTTGTTACCTTTCGGAAAAGGATACCCATGGTGAGTAAAATTATGTTGATCTTCTGTTTGACACAATGAAGTGGAAAATTAGTGAGGTTGAGCAGTACTGTGCATTACATCCTCCAAAAAGGTTACTCTCTTGACGATGAAATGGTTCTTTCAACTATCACATTTTCCAGTTGTTGGGTTTTTTTGTTACATAACTTGCAGATGAATTATCTTATGGAGATCTGTGTCTCTTTTGTTTGGCAGGTATTCATTTGGTTCCTGAAAATGAACAACTTTTAATAACAAAAGTGGATGAACATGAAGGGAAATCAACCTTCAGCTACAGAAGTGACCCTGAAAGTGACATAATCTTTCCTTTTGAACATAAACAAATCAACAATTTTGTTGCTGTTTATCGGCAGAAGTTTTGGCTGACAAGTGTCCTGTGGCTGCTGTCAGAATTGGCTATAGAACAGTTTGGTAAGGGAAGATTCTAACTAGTTTAGAGACAACTAGACTGCTGAAAAAGTTATGTGTAAATATGGAAAACAAGTAATGGACAAGGGGAGAGGACTTAAGAGAGTTTGTCTTTAATGGCAGTTAAGAAATGTGAACTAGTGTTGTTTTTGCTGTCTATGCAGTCTCAGAATGCAATGCCTACTTATTCCCAGACTTAAGAAACATCTAAGCAGAAAATGTGCTATTTCACAGCAGGTGGAGCAAGCTGAGTCCTTGTAGATTTTTAAAAAATGAATTAAAAATTGCTTGTTTTTATAACTTCTCTTTTAAATTTTCTACCTATAAGGCCACTTGCAAGTATTTTAATCTTTTCTTCCACCACATATGATTTTATGAATATTTTTGTAGTTTATTTTTATATACAACCTTTTCTTCTTCAACAGTATTTGTTAGTTTTCAACATTAGGGCCCCTCTGGATACCATCCTTATAGCCAAATGTAAATAAAGTTTATCCATCAATTGGAGTCATAATAGACCAGTATAATCTCCAGATTATTTAGCGAGTTTCATTTCAGGGAAGAGTGGAATCTTTGAAATTACTTTTATCCAAGCTGACTACTAATGCTCATTATTTTTTATTCATTTCTGTTACTGGCAGGGCAGCAAGGCTGAAGTCCCAAGAAACCCAAACAAGACTTATCTGTTTTTGAAAGAAAACATTAAATTTAGTCATCTTATAAGCATAATTAAATGCGAAAAGATTTCCCGTACTTTTATGTCGTTCTTTTAGTTGAAAACTAGGCAACATAGAATGTGTAAAGGGGTTAGTTTTAAGTGTCAGTGCCAGGTATCACAAAATGATCAGTTTTATCAACAAAGTTGATGATGTAAATTGGCCATAGTAGACCCATTATCAACTCAGTTATTATAAGGATGTTGGAAAATCCCAAGAAACCCAAGCAAGGCTAATTTGTTTTTTTAAAAGAAAACACTAAATTTAGTTATCTTATAAGAAATAGTTAAATGCAAAAAGATTGCCCATACTTTTGTCATTCTTCTAGTTGAAAACTAGGCAACATAGAATGTGTGAAGGGATGAGTTTTTAGTGTCAGAGCCAGGTATCACAAAATGATCAGTTTTATCAACAAAGTTGACGATGTAAATTGGCCTCAGTAGACCCATTATCAACTCAGTTATAATGAGGATGTTGTAGATATGTTTTTTATTGACTATTTATCCTTTTTATGCTGCATAAATTTAAACACTGCTATTGTATATTTGTGTGAATCTATTTGAATCCTCTTATGCAAGAGAATAAAAAAGCCGAAGATTTGACTGTGCTTGACCCTTTCCTTCCCCACCTTGAGCATTCATATTTTCCATCCTGTTCTCCTTACATTTCCCATGATAGTGACAAGAACTGTTTTTGAGAATAAGGAGCTTCTTAAATTGGTGATCATTTCCTTTATTCTCATAAACTTTACATTTGACTCAAGGGTGACACTGTAAGGAGAAATTAGATGCCAGACACTTGAAGGTCTACAGGTTAACCTGCCCACTGTTTACCAGAGGAGTAGTTTATTATGGGAGTGACTTGGTTTGTAGTGGGCAAACTATCATGAGTAACTTGTTGTGTATAAGTTGGGGTATGCAAAAGGTTGTGATGTTAAAAAAATAAAAAGCACTTTGGAAAGAACATGGCAATAACATTCGTTCTTCGTGGCTATTATTAAAGAGCAAGACTGAATGTAACATTTCATAAGGTTCTGGCTCAAAGTGATGTAACATCTTGTTTGAATGGAAATATTCTAAAAACATTTCTCACCTTTCCCTTCATTTCAATTCTATTTCATGTCATTTTGGCACTATAAATCATAAATTAACTTGTCAACTGAATTTGTCTCCAATCTGTGTAAGATTTGCTGACATGGACTTGTGAGATACCCTTGCATAATTTTCTCCAAAAAAAAAATGTTAGCATTTCAAAATAGGTATTCACTTTATTTAATCCAATATTCCAATTTTTAGTAGAACCTGACCTCTCTGACTGAGAAATCATTTCTCACCCCCTTGCCATTTAAGTTGATATAAAAGCTTGATAGGTTAAGGGTTACATGTCCTGCTATCACAACTGTATTGGACTTGTCTTTACCCTCACATCTTGCACATTACTTCTTCCCATGAACTGAGAGCCTGCTGTAGAGCATGCTAGCTCAGCCCTTTCCACCCTAACATCAGTGTGCATATTCTTCATACTGTCATCTTCATAGCTCCAGAAGTGCTGAAAAGGAGAATTTGCTTAACAATCAAGAGTCTCTTCAGTTGGTGATAGTTTTCTTTGTTCTTGAGACCTTAGTGTATGATTCAGGGGAGATGTTGTAAGGAGAAGTTAGATGTTAGTCACTCTCAGGGGGTAAAGTGTTCAGTGTCATCAAACCTTTAATGAAATTTCTTCATTGTCTATGAAGAAGAAAAGAAACACTTTCTGTTAAAAATCTCTCTTTAGACCAGTTAAAGTTCCACATTACAGAAGAAGAGATATATAAAAGACAGTTTACACTTTTATTCAGTAAGAGCTTTTTCCAGTCATAATTTTCTTTATAAGATGTAACTTACAGCTTGCATGGCAAACAGAAAACAAGATTGTATAGTCTTCAAATACTATGCAGCACTAAATGAAAGGATGTCAAAATGCCAGGTGTAATACTAAATACATCAAAAAGTTTGTGTTTGAATACCAGGAAGTTTTCTTCGCCCATAGAGAGCCAATAGTAATTTTGAAAGGATCTCAAAAGGCTAGAATTTACAGTGCAGTGGGAAAGGTGAAAACTGAAAGAAACTTTCCATGATAATGTTCTGTATATTTTTAACCCTTCAACTCCTTAGATATCATTGTTAATTCTCTCCTCTAACTGCTACATTTGTCCTTGTAAACTACTGTAGTTATGAGAATTTGGTCTTAGATCAAAACAACAACTAGCTAATAAGTTTGAGTATCCTCCTTACTTGTTTGCTAGATAATGTATAAATATCAAAGGGAGAAGTTTCATGTTAATCACCTCAGGGAGTCAAAGAGTTAACACAAACATACACTGCACAAAAGCCAGTTTTCCTTCTTTTATCAGCCTGGCTAAACTTTAACATTCCATCGGAAATAGAACTACTGCATAATGATAATAGTATTTTTAATGTTTTCCTCTAGCCAAGGGACAACCAAACTTGTTTTTCACACAGTCATCTGAGAGTCTGAATGTTTGGGTAATTGGTGGCTTATTTACATTGTGCAGCAAATAGTTTTCCTGGTGATTTACTTGTTGCTCTTTACTGAAAGACTACCATATCTGGCCAACCCTTCCTGACCTTGATATCTTTCATCCTGTTTATCTTTATTCGTATACATCAGTTTTCTCTTATCATTCTTTGTGGCTCTTGTTGGGCCTTGGGTTTTATGCTCTCTTGTTCCAAGGGTCAGGGTACATTGGTAAGCTTTTCATTGCTTCCAGTTATACATGAGCAATGAGCAAGTTCACATGCTAAATTTTCAGGACAGTTTAAGGGATTTTAAAAAATTGTCCATCCACAGGACAACACTATTGTCACAGCAACATGTCATGATGTCAAAGTGTCATATGACATGCAACAACTATCTGGCATCCTGATACAATCTGTCTCAAAATAGACTGAAATCTAACAGATTCTATACAATATAAATCAAAATGCAGCACTTGATCAATTACTTTTCATGACTTTTTTATCCTGTATTTTCCATTCTGTAATTGTCCTACATGACAGGACGGAAAATGCGTGCACTGTAAGTACCTCCCTTTGTCCCATACAAAGCCTTAGAAAACTTTTCTAAGGGTTTGTATGGGACAACGGGAGGTACTTACAGTGCACGCATTTTCCGTCCTGTCATGGTACAACTTTGTTTTTGATCCATCTCCTTTTCTCACCCACACCTGAAAATCAAAAATAAACATTTACTCTTGATCAAGAAAATGACCCATAAGAAAAAGATAAATATTGAAGAAATGTAAAATGGTTTGTGTGTTTACATAGCCTGATGTAAACATGTGTGAGGTTGGGAGAACACGAGATAAGCATAGGAAACCATGACGCAAAAGCGAAGTGGTTTCCAGCTTATCTCGTGTTCTCCCAACCTCCCAAGTGTTTACATCAGGCTATGTAAACACACAAACCATTTTACATTTCTTTTATAAAATAACTAATGAAAGAGGAATGAAAACCGTGTTTACATATGCTCATGTAAAATGGTTTTTATGGCCAATCAGAGCTCGCATACTATTTGAATTGTTTTATAATAACCCTTTAAACTCCATTGTAAACATGTACTGGGTAGGTCTGGTTATAACTACATGAGGTCTAAACCAAACTGGAGTTTTACACATGCAGTGAGCTTTATGTATTCTCTTTAAGAGGATTGTTTTCATTAAATAAATGTCCTTCCACTGGTAGCTTTTAGCCCTTTTGACAAAATTCACAAATATAAATATTCAGGCAAAAGAATCAGCCAAATTCAAGATGAATTAGAATGTGGTTTTATTCAACAATGGCTAAACTTTGTTTACTCTTTACACCCTGATATTACTGTGCATAATATCCATACTGTCCTTTTTACATTTCCCAAGGTGCTGATAAGGAGAATTAGTTTAACAATCAAGAGTCTTAAGTTGGTGATCACTTCTTTGATTCTCATGGCATTAATGTGTAATGTAGGGGTGATAATGTTAGGAAGAATTAGATGCTAATGTCACTCTTTGATAAACCATTAAATTCTATAAATTCTTATTTGTCAATGGTGCCCATGCATTTCCATACAATAGCCATTGAGAGAATTTGGCTATTTTATTGGAAGGCTATTTTTCCTTACTGATCAGTTCCTTGATTTCCATAACCTTTACTTGTGATAAGATGGTGATATTGTAGTGAGAAATTTGATGCAGATCTCTCTTGGGAGTTCTGATCTAATGCTTGGTTAAAGTTAAATGCACAGCTTAAGTTGTATAAGTTTAGCTACTTATCTGTATTTACTGTTAAACGTTTCTTTAATTTGAACTCCAAGAGTTTTTTGTTAGAACAAAGAATATTCCTAAATGAATACATGTAAATATTTTTCTTCCTTCTCTGACATTTTTTAGTCATTCCGGATAGTGAAACAGAATATCAGGGTCCTTGTTGATTCAATTTTTACTTGTAAACTGTTCTTTATCAGAATCAAGTATCAGCTTGCAGTACAGTTGTAAGGTAAGTTTTGTAGATAGATGTACGTCGGAAAACAACAGTGGATCAACTATTTGAAACAAACTTTCTTGAGACAACCTTTCTTGTTATTTTTCCCTCTGAAACTTAGATGGAAGCGTTTTTGCGGCAGAGTAAATGTCAAACCTTTAATCCTGGTTTTAAATTAGCTGTTTTGTGTAGGATCACAATATAGCCAACTCTTTAAATCCCTGCATGAATATGGCTTGAAAGTGTGAGAAGATTTTCCAAAAGGTAAACAATTTCTATTCTCTGTTGGCCTACCTTGAAATGCCCCATATAATCCACATTTCAATTCCACCCTTATGTACAAATTGTAATTTGTATTTCTTCCAAAACATTTTGACATAAGGCTGTCCAATATGTGACCTTAAGACAGACATTTCCTTAGGAAGGATATCTGCCCTTGACACATTTTTACAATATTGGAGATCAAAGGAAACAGGGTGGTGGATTTGAAAACTGGAGGTTCTGCATTCTGTAACCCAGTAAGATTTGTATCTTGGAATTTTCAAGCTGAACTCCTACCATGAAGCTGGCAAAAAGCAAACTGGGTTGCCTCCCAGCAGACAAGATTTCTAGAAATTTCTCTATCTGTATATCAATTTACAGCATCTTTTATCAGCTCAGAGATGTTCAATATTTTGACAGATCATTTAAGCTTTCATTCCTTTACATTTATTAGTCAGGAGCCCACAAAAGTAAGTAGATAACAGCCTAAAAAATTCATCGTAACATACAGTGGACATAAATACATTTTTCTTAAAAAATCTCCAAATTCTTGGCATGATAGGGAGGCATTTGGTAGAAACAACAAAATATGCATATTAATAAGGTGTATTTTTGCAGTTCCTGCCGACTGTAAAGCTGATGATCTTTAACTCAGTGTACTCTATTCCGACTCTAAAGTTGATGATCTTTAACTCAGTGTACTCTATTAAGCACTCATGCATGATAGAATGGAAAAGTGG
Source organism: Pocillopora verrucosa (assembly GCF_036669915.1). Classification (NCBI taxonomy): domain Eukaryota; kingdom Metazoa; phylum Cnidaria; class Anthozoa; order Scleractinia; family Pocilloporidae; genus Pocillopora; species Pocillopora verrucosa. The sequence goes on along the minus strand of NC_089315.1, from coordinate 25,597,135 downwards.
GTTGGGTTAAGCACAAAGAACCAAAGGCATCCCAAGCTCATGTCTCAAGAAAAAGGAAACAATTAATTCATGAAAGCAGGACATGTTGTGTGATGTGGTGTTCAGTTACGAGAGGAACTGTTGAGAATTTGAACATGTTATAGGGAATAGTATGTTCATATTTAGAAACAGTTATTGTAAATTGACCATATTCCATTCCCCATACTATTCCTTACAACATGTTCAAATTCTCAATGTTACCTCTCAACGCATGATGCTTTCATGACTTAATCATTAGCTTTTTCTCAAGATGTGAGCTTGGGATGCCTGTGGAAGAACACAATGGGTAAAGTGGAAAGGGATGGAACATAGGAGGGGTTTGGCTACTGACAGTTCTTTCACTACTGTCTAATAAGGGGGCACATTAGATGTTTAAACCAAACCATCATTTGGAATTCACTTGATTTAAACATTTTTAATGAATACAAGAACAAATGGTGTTGGGTACTTTTCTTTTACTACAAGTAGAGATTCTTCTTCTATTTATGCTCTGCAGCCTTTGGTCATTTTGCACAACACTCTTTCTCCCTGCCAGAGAGAGTGTTGTTTCGTGAGATGGTCCAAACAATGGCTGCAAGAAAGATAGGTTATCATAGGAGGATGGCAATCTGTCCATATCTTTCACTTGAGAAGATTGAAGATTAAAAAGTCATTACAATTTATCAATCCTTAAAAACCGTATAAGTCTATCAGCATAATTACTGACTGAGAAGTAAATTTTGTCTATAAGACTAAGTTCAGCATTTGCAGTTGTGTCCAAATGCCAATTTGCAGCTTTTTCGACTTCCTTCATCATCAGATCTCTTCGATCTGGTTCTGTTTTTGGAATGGTGGGAGGTACCTTCAGTGCATGCATGATCTCCTCATGAAAATACAGCAGCGATGGGATATAGGTTGTTTTGGTAACTGCTGATGGTGGTGTGTCAAAATCACCATCTAAACAAAACAGATAAAAAAGTTAGTAGTAATTCATTACCCTAATAACAGCTTGTAATGCATACTCTAATGCCTGTTCACGTATACAGAGGTCAATGAGCACATCTGGCCTGAACAACAAGGAGTGAGCTTCTAAACCCTAGATGGGACTTAAGTTCATCACAGGATTACCTCCTCCCCCTACAGTGTTTCAAGGGCTCTCCCTGACACTTTGCCATTGCCCATTTTATACTCCGCGGAAGTGTGAGAGAAAATTTGTCAGCCCAAGAGCACAACACAAGAGGTAACCCTGGTCAAAAACAATGATAAACAATGAAATGGCAAATGCCAATAAATAGTCTAATTTTGGTGATGAAAAATTCAGGGGAAAAAAAAAACAATTATTACCAGATAGCTGTTGGCAATCTCTTTATTCCTGAATATTGAATAGTAACTGACCTTTTATAGCTGATCGGTTCTTAACATCTCTTCGTTCCCATGGTGGTTTAGGAATAATACGACCTGTGCGGTCTGATACTCTAACTTTTTCACCCTTTTCTGTGAATCTGTAGGTTATATCTGTGGGTTTCCTAGAAAAAAGAGTATTTCTTAGTTAGATACCCTTGTATGCTGGTGATAACAATTTTTATGCCAGGACGAAGATATCTTTGTTATAAAGAAAAATATTTTTTCATCTTGTCTTGACAATGGGATCAACAAAAACTTCTTGGAGTCCATGAGAAATCAAAGAACTCTAAGATTGGATTTGTTGTTTGTTTTACAGAGTTTTACTCAGTTTTTTTTAGCTTTTGTTTGTGTAAAATTTGTTACCCCTTTGTTCGAAATTTCAAGGAGTTTTGGAGTTTTTATTTTAGCCAAATGTTGTAGTTCATTGAGCAACAGAGAATTCCATCTATGATGAACTTGGTCACCACAAGGTTCACGTTGACTCATGTCTGTTGTGTTGTGTGTAAATAGAGGACAAAAGATGGGAAAATTGATCTCATTTCTTACTCCTTGTTGCTAGATCAGTATTTTCTACAAGAAAATGTTGATCTAAATCTACAAACATACTCTCTACTTAAATAATATATTCCATGTTGCGGTGTGTTGGTTCAGTAATAGATCACAGATGACATCAAAATGTGGTAAGAACAAAAAAAGTACCACACCATGGCATGGCTGAGTATGTCACTGATTCTCTTACCACATTTTGACATTTTCTGTGATCTATTACAGTGCAGACCTACAGCAACATGGAATATGTAAGTGTCCTATGATAAAAAAAAGCAAAATGTTGTTAATGGTGATGTCACCTGTGCATATATCCTTTAATAAATCATAGATAAGAACCTATCAAAATGTATGTATAAAAAAAAATAGTGAATGTCACTGCTCACCCATCTGAAGGATCTATGAGAGACACTTCTGACACCTGAAGTGGGGCTTCACTGTTAGTAAGTCCTCCATCGTAACCTTTTTGTGGAGGGATGTAACGTTTGTGCTGTCAAGAAATAGAAAGAAATGGTTAATAACAATCTATGGTAAACAACAATAGAATCTCTATGGTAAACAACAATAGAATCCAAGCTACAATTTAAATCATACTGTATGTATGATTTTTGTTTTGATCAAGAGGAGACCTTGGAGAATGGTAGGTGATGGTCATTTTGACATTAAATCCCTCAACTCCCATGAAGACATAATTTCTCTTTACAATATCAGTACTACATAAAGCAGACAGCAGACATTAGTGATGAGAATAAATATCAGTTAGGGGATTATTAGTTGATCCAAACCCAAATTCTCCTAACTAACATCATAAGAACTGTAGATAGACAGTAAGAGGGATTTACTATTAATGAGATCTCAAGAGTGAAAATTTAAGTTAAATCAGAGCAAAATCATTGACGAAGAATTTTTTAAGGCAAAGGGAAGAGGGGAAAGTTGAGAAAAATGTTACACTGGATCAGGAAGCACACATCAGGAGACTAGGACTGACCCATAGACAGGTAAAGAAAAGGCCTAGGGCAGAGACTCCAGGAAAACCCTTGATAACAGACTATGGGCTCCCTCCCTTAGGCTAACGACTATGTACCAAATACATGTACTAAAAGAGATTCCATCAATGATTTTAATATACTCTATTCCCTGATTGTGTTATTCATTGATGTAACAAATACCACAAGGTGAAAAAACAATGGGCCATTCCCAGCACTGGTCCCTCATACATTTTACTAGCTAAGGAAAAAAAGTATTTTGGACATGGTTTATATCACAGACTCCTATGTGTAGGTTGCACATCCACTAAATGTCAATAAAAAGAATGAATTACCGTGTTTAATCCTTCAACAAATACCCAGTTCTTGCTTCTAACCACTTCATTGATCTTTCCAATCTTTCCTCTATCTTTCCCACCAAGAATCATCACCTTGAGTGGATAAAATTTATGGACTGATTCAATACACCACCTTAATGTAATTTATTACCTCAGATTTCGAGATTAAAAATGCTATGATAAGTTTACCTTAAGACAGTTTGGAAGCAGCGCTGGGGGGGGGGGGGGGGGTTGTTAACTCCTTAGACATCCCCACCTCATTCCAAGAGGTAGGAAGCTCTTCGCTCTTACCCACTAAAAATTAAAAATTAGCACCATTTCTGATCTCCCCCCATTTTAAGTGTTACCCTCCTCATAAAATTGTCTTCTCTACACTAAAACGGTTAACATTAAATTCGCTTGTTTTCGTTCCTTCAGAAGAGTAAGTGAAAAGCGCTACATATCCAAGATAGTGAAATTTCCTTCGACCATCATTTACATCGTTAGAGATGGAGTTAATCTAGTTGAAATACTGAACTTAAATGAAGCTTATCGGCGAACAAGACTACATTATCTTTCATCATACCATGTGTATTCAGTCGTCAACTAGCTGTGATATTTTTGAACGCATATTAAAATGATCAAGTATCATACCGTATCCCCTCTCACTAATTTCCATTCTTTTAAAGGCACAATAGGTTGTCTCTTGTTTCCGACACGAAGTCTTGGAAAACGAAGGGGCTTTGCTGAAAACCCAAACGGGTTCCAAGGAACTGAGGGCATCACACACTGTATTCCAATATGGCACCGGCCTTTGCTAGTCAACCGAGGAGGACTGGAACTATGGTTATGGCGAGACGACTTTTTGCGACACTGACTAATTTTTTCCGTGGCATTTATAGACCTCCGACCTACTTTGGTCATTGAACCAAAGATGAAGTCTTGATCGACTTTGTATTCGTTTTTCAAAGATGTCTTCTTCATTTGGAGCTCTCAAACATTTCCTGACTTACATTTTAAGAGTGTAAGTCGTTATCGTCACGAAAGCGTCACCAATGTCACGGGCATAACCATAACGTTTACAGCAAACGGTTTTAATGGTCCCCATGGGTCCCCATCGCCCCCACATTTTTAGACGTCGTCCTGAGAACCAAGATGCGAGTCTCTTCTTATTCTGGAAGGGGGGGGGGTGGTTTTGGGATGGTTTAGCCCCCCATGTTTCATTTGCTGAAAATATTGCAGGCGCTGCATAGAAATAAATTAGTTTTTCAAAATATTCCGTGTTCAAGTCTTTTCAAATTTTTTTCATCCGGATTAGGTTAGGTGAAATTATATGTGGTAGGACATTTATCATTTGAACCTCTCTGACCTCTGTTCAAGAAGTGGACATCAGAATATTTCTCAGAAATTTAAGTAAAGTATGTCGGAGGGTGGTCCCATACACCTTCTTTAAATGATAAAAGTACAATAAAGTAATGACTTCTCATTGACAAGTACGCAAAGTTTTAATTTCCATGAATCAAAATTTTCATGATAAGCCATATTTGTTATATTTGAACTAAACATGGGATAGTTGGTGATACTAAATTAAGTTGTTCCAAACAACTATAATTATCATGATGATGAATAGAAGTTATACTTTTCAAGATATGCTTTAAGGCAGGGACACCTAAAGAAGTATATCCTAAAACAGAGCTTCTTTATCAGGCTGAGATAATAAAGAACTTGAAATATTTCAACCACATGTAAGTTAGTAGCCACTGAGGAAAAAACGTTGTTCCATATTTGTCACAGGAATGTAACACAGAAAGATCTGATTTTTTCCAATACCCCTAGGCCATAAACCTTTTCTATTGATGATCAAACTAAAAAATTTACCATCTTTCTTATTCTTTACAAAAAAAAATAGTTATTTCTTGTAGCTACATTTGTAAACATTCTCAAGGAATAAGAGACTCTTCCTAAAAGTTACTCAGGAATAAAACATATTCCTTGCATATCACATGTCATTTACTTTCCATACAATGGTTTTTTTTGAAAGTAAACACTTGGACGTGATTTGGAACATTACTGCCCTACCCTCTCTGAAATTTTGAATGTGGGCATCAAAATCTTACTGACCAGGGAAAATAAGTAGCATTGTCTATGACGTGAATTGATCTCTTAACCCTTTACATCCTAACATCAATATGTAAGTTGTCTATACTGTTATCTATACAATTTCTAGGGTACTTGTAAGGAGAATTTGTCTTACAATCAAGAGCTTCTTGCATTTGGGATCATTTCCTATTTTCTTAAAACTTAATGTTTGATTTAGGGTGAAACTGTTGGGAGAAATTAAATACTGATCACCCTTAAGGGTTAAAAGGGTTAATTGTTGATCTGCATCCCAGACAATATGGAAACAATATATATTATTAACTAATTTGAGTTGCAATGTGGAGATAATCTATTATGGCCTCAACTCTAAGCTTGTAACACTTCTGGCCCTGGTTGTTCAGAGGATAAATAACACTATCCACTGGAAAAATTGCTATCCAGTGGATAGCATGTTACATTTTTTTGACAGTTATCTGCTGGATGGTGATTTATCTGTTGGATAGTGTTATCCACCCTTTGAACAACTGGGCCTTGATGGTTAGCAGGTGGCTTTCACTAGAGAATGATCATTCAGTGCACATCTAAATTCAGGCTGACATACATAAACAAGTGTACTAATTGTTTGATTAACCCCTTAACTCCCAAAAGTGATTAACATGTAACATCTCCCCGTAATATCTAAACATTATCCAGCAAACAGCTCATGAGAATATTCAAACTCATCAAGTAGAAGTTGTTATCTTGATCTAATACCAAAATTCTTGTAACTTATTTACAAGGGAATGTGTAGCAACTAGAAGGGAGAATTAATAATCAGATCTTGGGAGTTAAAGGGTCAACTAGTGCCTGGAACCAATAGCCATCAAAATTATCTGTACAAACTCAGGTTGATTTTACCTTGCATTCTTACAAGTGAAAACCAGGAGTTAACCAACAACAAGGAGAGAGAACATACAAGTTTACAGAAATATCAAAAGTAGAAATATTAACAGCTTCTGACTGATAAGTTACTTTTCTGTGATAAGTAATGCCACAAAAATTAATGAGTTCTGTGCTATTGTCTTTGATGTGAGTATCCATATTTTAGGAGTTCCAGTTATGTTTCAAGAGAGTACTAACATAGACTTTTTAAGCAGTGTAGAAAAGTTCTCATTAGCTAGAAATTTCTCGAACACAAAATTTATTTCTTTGCACCTCCAGATGCACCAGAAGCTTGTTTTTCCTCTGCTTTTTTCTGTTTTTCTCTCATCATAGCTGCATCCCTAAAAGCAAAAGCAAACAGAAAATGAACTTATGAAGGCAATGAAATACAGCATACCTCCCTCTCATGCAACAAGAGGCGTAAATGTTCAAGTTATGAACTGACTACCATTTTAATACACTAGTTTTACCACATATACACTATACAAAAAGGCAGAAATACAGACAGAGAAAGGTGCAATAAAATGGCTGCACTGAACTCTTCACACTTTGATTTCTTTTCTTGTTTTTTGGGGCTTTACTTTAAAAGAAACAAACTTTAAGATCATCAGATTTTTTTGGGTCTCAAAAAAACACTTTTAATTAGTGGTTTAGTTTGTGTTGTTTTTTGTCTTTTCACTAACTCCTTTTGCCATCAATACAATGCTCAGATAAGGCTGTAGGAAATATTTTGAAAACTAAAAGCTAGAACTACTAGGAAATTAAATAATAGTGGAATACAAAATAACTAATTTAATGGCTTAAGATATAATGCACAAGGACGTTTTGCTCATTGATTTGCATCTTGGCATCATAACTAATTGCCTGCCATACTGTAGAGCTAGCCAAAAAAAAACTCAATTGATGTTATTTTTAGCAAAGACTGAAAAATGTAAGCATCACTCCTATTTCCATACCTTTCTTTTCTTGCTTTGAGAGCCTCACCACTTTCACCTCCTTTCTTTTTTGCCATTTCCTGCTGTTTCTTCAGGTTTTTTGCACGGGCCAATTCACGCTGGTTTCCACCTGACCAAGAAGATCCAAGAGAAATGTTTCCACAATCACACACACCTTTAGAGACTACCCGTTTCACTGCCAAGATCTAAAAGATGATTCTCCCAACAGATGACCATACATTTCTTTTTGGCTAGTGATAAGAATTTGCTATGCTATCCAAACAATATCCCTTACTTAGTAATTATTTTCTTAATTCTTGTCATTTGTCAAAAATTTTAAGGAGAATCAACACTCTAATCACTCCTGGTAGTCAAAGGGTTAACCAGTGATCAACCCACTGAACAACCCCTAGGTGCATGCTGGGAGAGATGTTGGAACATTCCAGAAAAGGCCTTCTCACAACTCCCCCTTCAATGTTTAATGGAACCCAACCTAGAGCTTGACATTACTGGTAGGTAATGTCTGTACTCAAGCCATGAGGCCCATCTAACCAGAGCTTATCCCAGTTTTCACAGCATGAAGCAATTAGGTGTTTAACTACTTCCCCCCCTCCCCCCCTTATCCCTTTACTGATACCCATTTATACTCCTGGGTGGAGATGGACACTGTGAGAGAAAGCGTTTTGCTCAACAACACAATGACCCAGCCAGGTGTGGAACCTGGACCTCTTGACTTGAAAGTCTCACACACTTACTATTAGACCACTGCCTTTCCTGTATCTGCAAATGTCTCTCAGTTTTAAGCACATTTTGTTTTCCTTAGAAAAATTTTCCTTTAAGTTTGTTATCAGTAAATTAGATGAAAGAGAATTGAAAGTAGCTTAAAACTGAAATATCAACAGCTTTATCACTTATTATCAATTTTAACACAGTCAACTAAATTCTAGATTGATCATCACAGTTATTGATCGACTACCCTGGGTTTAGCCATGATCTTGGATCTGAACATACAACATGTTTCAAAACCAAACACAGGCACTGGTGTTCCTACCCTTACCATACATGAGAAATATCATCATTGCTGGAATTCATAAAGGAGTTTTATAATCTGCTTTTACAAGAAAATATGAAAGAAAAATGGTTCTATTTATTCAATAAACTTTCCATCATTGGAAAAAAAAATCAGAAACTGTAGATCGAGTATTTTTGGCTGCCATCACTTCGCAAATACAGTCGTTGATCGATTAATTATTTAAACTATTCACTTTTACATGCTCTTTCAGATATCCTAGAACTGACAAAAAGGTTTCCGAATTTTAGCTACAAACTGTAAGATCGGATTCCTTGGATTAGTTATTATGAAATAGTTCGACTGAGTCAGCGAGGTTATCGCAAGACATTGTTGATGTCGATTTTGCACAAATTACAACCATGTAAAGATTACAAGGGAAAACTGACTACCTATTAGCTTGAAAACTTAACTTAATCAGTAAGCATGTGATCATAATAATACCAGCTAAATAATTAGGAAAAAAATTAACTACAGCTTCTCGACAAAGAGCCCTTTTTTGAAGCTTGGTAAGCTTCAAGTCGACATGTTACATATTTATCCAAAAATCGTCAAGTGATTTACTTCAAACCCCAAGTTTTCAACACGGAAAAGCATGGAAAAAGTACTCACGAGTCATTGTGTTAAAAATTCGCGGAGAAGAAAATAAATCTTGAGGAAAAACGGCAACACTTTCCTGAATTAAATAAGTGCAAACGATTCCTTGTTGTCTGGAACTTAGTAGCCACGCATTTATTCCCGTGATTCATTACTACACAGGTGTCCACGTTACACAGGACCACCAAGCCCTTAAGCCATACTGCAGGCTCTGTAAACAAATACACTGTATGTAGGAACCAAAAAATTCCAACAAAAAGAATTGATGTCTTGGGTTTCCACTTGTTAAGCGCAATTGAGCCGCTGGCCAGGGGAAATGGTGGGCCTGGGTACGAGAGTGACTGCGAAAGTGACAGAAAAAGTCGAAGATCAAATTCTATTGGCTGTTTGATGTGCATTACGAATGATGGGAAAACTCTAAATACGACCAGAGGTGCTAGGTAGATTTATTTAAGGCAAGGCACAGAGGTCTGCAGATCTTGGTAAGTACTTCCTGCTTCAAAAAAAACTGACACAATTCAACTTATTTGCTGCTGTTGCCTTTATAGATAAGATACATACATCATTTTTTTTTTTAGCGAGTCGGTGTGTTTTACGAAAGGAGTTCATATCTCGATCATGTTCTGTTAAATGTAATAACCTGACGAAAGACAATTATGATATCGTCGATAAAGACTGAAAAGTATTGTCTATCAACGGAAGGAAAATCACAAATAGAGAGATCGAAGTAAAAGTTTTAAAAGCCATTTCAGTTCAAAATTGAAATTTCTGCCATCATTTGAATCGTGTCTCACAAGTGCTGGTTAATTAAACTGATTTCTGTATGGCTACCCGCTGATACGACCTCTTCAAAGTTACCTGCTACAGTCGTACTGTCGAGCTAAACTTGCCTATAATTTTCTTCCGGGAAAAGTGAACACACAATATTAAGGAAGGATAAATTATATTCATACATTTCCTTCGATCTCGAGGAGGAAGATCACAGAAGAAGTTCCATTTTAATTAATATATTTCCGTTTTTTTTTTGTCTAACTTAATTACCTATGATGGATTTGAGCATGGTAAAATGGAACAAGTTACTTTGTTTTACAGGGAACGTCAGCACTTAGAGTTCATCGCTTTTGAACGGTTGGATTTTCATCACAAGATCGATCACAGTGTATTTGAAGCTTCTGTCTTTCAACGGTAGGTTATTTGCGCGTGATGACTGACTCTTTTCATTTTCTAATGGGTGAGATTTGCATGGCCAGAAAAAAAGACATTAAATGATACACAATATATCTATACATAAACAGGCCGCATTTTGAAACTCATGGGTTTATTGTAGCAAAAGTGCATAACCTCTTCTGTTAGCAGCAAATGACATAAATGATATTCTCACTGCTATGGTCTATTATCTTGATAACACATAACACAGATATTTCAAAACTTATGAGCCCTTTTCCAAAATCTTGGGGCTACACGTCATTGGAATTTAGGAGCACATGAAAGTGTATGACAATTATGACTTCTGAGGAGGGGGATGACATGCAACCTAGTAACTCCCTTGCCTCCTCTTCCCCCCCTCCCACCGAGTATCGATGATTTAATGGAAAATGAAGACTATGATCAAAAGCGTATAACGAAACACTGAAAATAGGAACTGATAAATCATCAGACACGACAAAGAACAAGATCAGGAACTCATGTTTTGTACCTTAAGTAATGCATTATGTTCAAATGGTTTACCAATAATACATATTTTACAAAATTGCGAAATGAATTGAACCATACATCTCTATAATCTGATAGAAGTTAGCCAAGGGTTGAACTCCTTGGTTTTAACGTGACTTCATGAAAACAACATGAGCTACAAGTATTTTCACCTTTAACCTCCGCCAGAAAACACTTCTTGAAAATGAAATTTTTCGAGTCATCAGCGAGTTTCAGTTCCTTATCATTCGCATGGTGAACGGATAATTTTTTGTAATTGTAACAAATAGGTCACCAGCAAATTCTAATATCTGTTTCAATGGCGGACGGGGATCTTTTCATGAATATAAAAAATAAAGGATGGTATCGTTTGACAAGAATGAAATTATTTGGTGACATTTTATCCCCTGAGCCATCAGAAAACTAACTGCTAGTACACTGTAAGTTCATGCTGACGTAATCAGTTTCATTTTGCATGACATTGTAATAAACACCTCAACAATTTGCGTGACATTGTAATAAACACCTCTACGATTTGCGTGACATTGTAATTAACACCTCTACGATTTGCATTACATTGCAATAAACACCTCAATGATTTTCTAGACAATGTTATGAACACTTCAATGATTTGCGTTATTACTTCCAAAACAGTTTTATATCCAATTTATGTCGAGTGAGCTGATACAATCAGGGTTTATTTCTTGTAATTCTCAGAGCTCCCTTCACTACCAATGAATTTTGTGTTAGCGAATACGGTATATGTGACATTCGTGAAGCGTGAAACATGAATTGCGCCAGAAACGTGTGACATCGTATGGTGCTCTTAACTCCGATGTACCGCAGCACCCAAATGTCTTTCCGGTGTAGATTTCGATTTCACCGGGAAGTTCACTTCTTCGTAAAGATTTGTTGGATTTCAATTTCCCAAAGCATTGTACCACTCATAAATTCGGCGAAAAATAAGGATTCAGACCTAAAGATAAATTTACTCGAACTGTGGATCTACACTGGACCTTTTGCTTCATTCTCGCTTATAAAGAAACGCAAAATTCTTTTGAGGATTCAAGAATCTTAACGAACAAAATTTGACAAATACGAAGCGGAAACTTAACAGGTTAAGATAATGTACCTTCTGTACCGACCTACAAAAGAGGAGCTATTTGCTGAAGAAACCGCTCCTCGCTGCTTTAGGTCCTAGTTGACATATCACCTTTTTCCAATGTGCATAGTCCTCTAGCTCTAGACGACAAACGACTCAGTATTGGGGTAATCCTTCTTCCTTCGAGACATTGCAAAATTAAAAATTGACTAAACGAATGACCAAACTTGCAAATAATCAATCTTAGAGACTAATCAAATCATGACTCTGGGGATGTTTCCTCCGCAAAAAAAAAATCTTAAAAATATGCTGATTATGCTAACGGTGCTAATTTATAACAAGTACAAAAATAACACCTGTTTTTTTTAAATTTTCAGATCGCTTGGCGAATATAACATGGCTCGAGATTACGTGGGAAAAACTCTCACTATCCAAATAGAAGTCAGCGACAGAAATGAAGAGGCAAAATGCTACGAAAACCTCGGAACAGTATTCACATCCCTCGGTAAATATGACAAGGCCCGAGAATTTCAAGAGAAAGCACTCGCTATCAATTTAGAAATTGGCGACAGAAATGGAGAGGCAAGAAGCTACGAAAACCTCGGAACTGTACTCACATCCCTCGGTAGATATGACAAGGCCCGAGAATTTCAAGAGAAAGCACTCGCTATCAGTTTAGAAATTGGCGACAGAAACGGAGAGGCAAGAAGCTATGCAAACCTTGGAATATTGTCCCAAACACTTGGCGATTATGGTGGGGCTCAAGAATACCTGGAGAGAGCACTTGCAATCAAAATACAACTTGCCGACAGAGATGGAGAGGCAAACTGCTACGGAAACCTGGGAACAGTATTCACATCGCTCGGTAAATATGACAAGGCCCAAGAATTTCAAGAGAAAGCACTAGCTATCAGTTTAGAAATTGGCGACATAAATGGAGAGGCAAGAAGCTACAGAAACCTCGGAACAATATTCACATCGCTCGGTAAATATGGCAAGGCCCGAGAATTTCAAGAGAAAGCACTCGCTATCAGTGTTGAAGTTGATGACAGAGACGGAGAGGCAAGAAGCTATGCAAACCTTGGAATATTGCTCCTAACACTTGGCGATTATGATTGGGCTCGAGAATACCTGGAGAAAGCTCTATCTATTTACAAGAGAATTGGTGACAGAAAAGGAGTGGCAGACACTTTTGGAAACCTTGTATCTTTGTTTCTGTCCCTCGGTAAATATGCAAGGGCTGACGATTTTCTAGAGAGAGCGATTGCAATTTGGAGGGAAATCGGCGACAGAGAAGGACAAGCAGTACATTTCGGATACCAAGGGAAAATTTGTCATAAGCGTGGCGAGTACGACGTTGCTTTAGAATATCACAAGAAAGCCCTTGAAATTCACATGGAAAATGGTAGGAAAGAAGGAGTTGTGATCACCTTCTTAAATTTAGGATTGTGTTTCCGATCGCTCGGTAAATATGACATGGCCGAGGAATACCTCACGAAGGGTCTCTTCTTGAGCAGGGATATTGGACACAACTTCCATGAATTTCAATGCCTTAATGCTCTAACAGTGTTGAAAGTATCACAAGATGATCTTGAAGAAGCCTTTACGTATATTTACCAAAGCATTGAAGTATTCGACACTTTGCGAGATTCCCTTGAAGACGAGGATCAGTTTAAAACATCACTTTTGGAGGAGCACGGCACCATTCCCTACAAGTTGCTCAGTAGCTTGCTTTCTTCCACGGCAAAGCCACAAGACGCCCTCTATGTCGAGGAGCTGAGACGGGGGAGGGGCTTAGCCGACTTGATGGCGGCTCGGTACCCAGTAAAAGAGCAGATCTCTGCCAATCCAAAATCATGGAGTGGCATCCAGGAAATTATCACAAAAGAAACAGAATGCACATGCCTCTACCTTTCGGTTGATGAAGACCAAGTGCGGTTTTGGATTCTCCAAGCAACGAGCGCCATCCTGTTTTTGGAAAAGAAAGTGAGACTTGACCAAAACGTTGTGACCGGACTAGTCCCTGGTTTGGATGAGTTTCTTATAGAAAGCTTCCGCAGGCTCCTGGGTGATCTTCGCTTGTGCCACAAGATAATCATCGCTCCTGTGGCCGATTTACTGAAAGAGCCCGAAATTATCATTGTCCCTGATTCCTGTATGTACCAGGTACCATTTGCGGCCTTAACTGACGAAGGAGGAAAGTTTTTGTCGGATACATTCAGACTGCGCATCGTTCCCTCTTTAACGACGCTCAAGCTCATTCAAGACAGCCCCCCACAATGTCACAGTCAGACAGGCGCACTGATAGTGGGTGACCCTGAGGTGGGAGAGGTGTTTTACAAGGGAAGACGCGTGAATCTAATGCGATTGCCAAGTACAAGAAAGGAAGCAGAGATGATTGGAGGACTTCTTGGTGTGACACCTTTGATTGGAAATCGTGCGACAAAGAAGGCTGTGCTTCAAGCAATACATTCAGTGAGTTTGATCCATTTAGCTGCCCATGATGCTGAACCAGGAGAGATTGTCCTTTCCCCAGAGCGTCCCGCTCACTGTTTTCCACAAGAAGAAGCCTACCTCTTGACGATGGCGGACATTTCACGAATTAAGCTGCGAGCTAAACTGGTGGTACTAAGCTGTTCTCACAGTGCACATGGACAGATTAAAGCCGAGGGAGTTATTGGAATCGCTCGAGCGTTCTTAGGATCCGGTGCTCGCTCAGTGTTGGCGGCACGGTGGGCCTTAGATGACCCAGCCACAGAGAAGTTCATGACTTGTTTCTACGAGCACTTGTTCCGCGGTGAAAGCGCCAGTGAATCTCTTCACGAAGCCAGGAAATGGATGAGAAACAATGGCTTTGAAGAAGTCTCTAAGTGGGCTCCTTTTATGCTGATTGGCGACAACGTGACATTTGATTTTGGAAATTGGCCTGTGTCGTCCACTGAACCAAATAACCATGAGTCAAGTGAGACCCTGGTAAATAAGTGTATTGGACTGAAGTAAGGCTCATAACTGTCAATTGCCACCGTGTAATAAGAAGAAGCCATCTGCGAAAGACATCTGCGAGCCTGAACTTGCGGTAATCAGTTGTTGTCACTGCACATCGTGTTTGTAAGGAATCAGGAGCGTAGCCACCTTTTGGACTTGTTGCAGGCCTGTTCTCCAAGGAAGTTTAATTTTAGTTTCAACATTTGCAAGAGCCATATTATAAAAGTCAAACAGGCAGAAAAAAATTGTAGGCCCAGGCTAACGGGTTTATAGGCTGGCTACACTACCAAACTTTTAACAATCTGGACCAAGACAGTTCATAAAGTAGTGTTTATCAACGTTTTACTCGGAGCTTTCTTTTTTCGAAAGTGAACACATTTTTTTAATCAAAGTAAGTAAATTTTTACTAAACTGTTATCTGAAAGCAATTTGTTGCTAAAACTAAGCAAATTGTAAGAAAATGCTTTTTAAAAGCGATGAGACGGGTGGAAAAATTATACTCACTATTTGTTTATGCTACACATCCAATGTGAAGAGTTCCAAAGATTTTTTTAAGGTTGAAATTACTCAAACTGTAAAAACATATGTTATTTCAAGTATGATGAAAAAAAAAACGTTTTATCAATTGGGGTATGATGACAAAAGGTTTCGATATATTTTTTTTTGCCAAGGAATAAGTCGTAACATCTCAGAAACTTAGGATTTACGAAACTTCAGGTTTACAGTTTCCATGCCCCGTATATATATCAGTCCTCCCGTAACGCTAAAAATTTTTATCTGACTGAATTATTCGTTTTTCGTTTAGAGCAATGAAGATTTGAGTTGCCATTCAGAGGGGCAGTTAGTTAGTCAGGCAGATTTCTTAGCAGATTGATTTTCGTTGATGGCCTCAGAGTCAAGTTTGTAGGAGAACGTCTGAGCTCAAATCAGTTACTTCCTTGTATCGGTTTTAAAGGGACAAACCACGCACATATAATTTTTGTAAAAAAAAACCCATGGCATCATAGGACTCAAAAAGTTAATTACAGTAAAATTCTAGTTCGAAAGTTTCAACCGAACTTTATAAGATTTCAGGTATTGTAATAATTTCTGTCTGAACTTGTCTCCCACACCATGTCCTTTGCTGTAATCAATTAAATTTTCATATCTACAGTGTTAATTGAAAAAGCAATTATATCTGTCATGGAATGAAATGAAGGGCTTCTCATATTTTCATCAGTCCAAATAAGGGATAAGCCATTATAAATTGCCGGGGGGGGGGGTGCAGGGTTCTGGGGGGGATGCATGGTTTTTAGAGGGAATGGAGAGGGGATCAGTTGCTAACAGAGTATAAAGTGGAAGCTACAGGAAATTTACTGCCAATGGGGGGGGGGGGCATCAGAATACTACAGAGCTTCAGGGGGGATCAGGTAAATTTTATTGTAACACAACAAAAAACTTCCCCCCCCCCGAAGATAAAAAATGACCGGATCCCCAGGCACTTAGATTCTCATAGCCAGTCCTTCTTCGATTTTTTGATAGTGACACGATGTGACTGAAAATTAAGGAAAATTCTCTTGTAGACTTTCTTGAACAGGACGAAAACAAAATACACCTAAGACAGTATTCCTGGCTCCATGAGCGGGAAGCATGAAGCGACTCCAGGGCTCAGATTGGCTGCCAGAGCATAGAAGAATTCCGAAGAGTTCAACAAAATTATCCCCAGATCTCTCTGTTCTAGAAACTTAAATCATTTCTCGCGTTGGTGCATGCTTTTTCGCAACCGTACGAGCCAAGGACAAATCATTCAGTTCTAATCCTAATGTTTACGTCCCCGCAGCGCATTATCCCAAATGCTTTCGTTTGGGAGGAGCCTTATATTTCTGTTGAACTGATTACTTTTAACAATAGTTGTAACATAAAAACCGAATTGATTATTTTTTTTAGTACTTTGAAATTTAAGTCTTTAATTTTCCATGAAATATTTTGAAAGATGCAGGAGTTTTGAGCGAGCGCAATACTCAATAAACTCCTACCTAAAAAAGCATTCGCCATCGACAAATAAGGTACGTCTGAGATGTTTTGTTGTGTATTTAACGATAAAATCACGAGAATAAAGGAAAAGGTCACTAAAATAAAGAAGCTCTTGATTGTTAAACAAATTCTCCTTGTCAGCACCTTATAGGAAATGCTTGGAGAGCAGTATGGAGAATATGCCTACTGATGTTAAGGTGTAAGGTTCAAAGAAGTCACACTTGCAATTTTGGCCCGTCCGTAGCACAAATAGATCTAAGATGGTGCACGTTTTGATGCAGATAGAACATATCCTTGGTAGGAACGCCGCCGATGACGCAAAAATGAAGATCTTTGCACTCCGTCAGCATAGTGGTGTATGCGATGTCGAAACGAGGACTGTGGTCCGACACTGCAATGTCAAGATTCTTTGCCATTACACCAAGAAAGACGTCATCAATATGAATCAATTTCAGCTAAAAAAAAACGTAAAAAAAACAAAAAAATTAGATTTGAAATTATGTGGCATGCGTGGTAACGAAATAAGGTGGCATGAGCGAATACGGGGGGGGGGGGGGAAGTGTGGGATCTAGACTTACATTTAGAAAACAAAAAACCCCTCTCCCCCTGGATTCGCCTCTGAGTTGTGGAAATAGATATGCTATTAGGGAAGGTGTAGACACGGAAGGCTAGAAAGTGCGCTGGTTCATAGCAATCCTGCGCCCTGTGTCGTAATGGATCTGGTCAATGTTATGAGAGTTTTTGTCATTTGATCCGTACAGAGCCGCACCGTTAAATTCTCAAAAAAAACCCCACCTTACTTATACAGTGCATCGCTTGTTATCTGACCGCTAACTATGATGAAAAGAACCCATTTTAGCGAGTTACCCATTTCTAGGTTCACTACGTACACATGCTTCTCCTATGTACGGAGTGAACCTAGAAATCGATAACTCGCTAAAATGGGTTCTTTTCATCATAGTGGGCGGTCAGCCTGAGATAACAAGTGATGCACTGTGGAAGTAAGGTGAGGTGTTTTTATTGAGAATTTGACTGTATTTTTTTTATTATTCCTAAGAGCGGTCGTAAATATCCCCGTGCAAACTCTCAAAATTTTGCCATGACTCTTACATTTCGCAAGATGATCATCCCACAGTTGGAGCTTGGGCCGCCTGTGTACGTCATTGACCACAAGTTTCACAACAGTTTCCCGTCCGGCCCTTCGCTTTGGTCAATGAGCGCACAGGTCTCTCCGCAACAAATCCTCTAGCATACTTATTCATTTTATTAATTTAATGAATTCGTCGAAAAAAAAAAGGTAATACATGGTAGACAAATTATTTAGAATAAAACTGTGTTGTGACGAAGGAAAGGATGAGCTTGACAACGCTTTTGTGCCACTTTTGTCATACTTGCAAATTCTTCTGTCCTTAGAAACGATGTGTCAACAGTAACACATAAAAATCATAAAAATTCGAGGGAGAATGATAGATTACCTCCGAGGCAGTGTGCACCATTTTTTCAGCAACATCCCGCGAGAGGACGACACCAACTCCTGACACGTAACTTGGAAGGAGATCATCGGACCATTGGTCTTCTGGGATGAAGTAAGGACTGAGAGGGTTTCTAATCACCTTCACTCCACCAGAGGACAAAGTGTGGCGATGCCCTGTATACAAACCTTCCCTATGCTTTAACTCACTGTCACTGCCTAATGAATGCAGCCATCCAATGGTCTCTTGAACGTTAACGAAAGACTCGGCGTTGACTCTCAATACGTACTGTGGGTCACATATCGTGGTGGCCCATTTAAGCCCCAAAAGGGTCTTCACCGTGTGGAGCTCATTTATTTGCGCATAAGTGTCCATGAAATTACCGCGTATAATATCATCGTAACGTTGCGATTCCTCTTCGACTCTTTCGTCGTTTATTTCGTCGCTTCCGATCACGAAGAAAACTTGAAACTGTTCATAGGTGGAGTTCGAATTAAAACGTTTCACTTCCGATATGGTTTTACCCCAAGAAGATCTCACAGCCTTTCGCGCTTCGAAATCCTTGCTGGAGCAAACAATAATTATAATGAGAAAGGTGTCTTTATTGCAGGTGGAAGGAGTAAGAACTACTGCTGTTCTGTTTAACAACGGTGGGTAGGGGGGTAAGGTTGGTTTCGGAGCTGTCGTAACTGGCTGATCATTTTCCTCGTGAGTATTCACAGTCTCTGGCGGGTGGAAAAGTTCCGGCTTAGTAGTTTCCAGGTTGAAAATCGACGGAGAAGGATCGTTTAACACAGCTTCCAATGCTTCATTCGTTTCCAGCCTTATGGGTAAATCGTCATACGAACATAAAAAAAGGGTAACAACACATCCAAGGGTAAAAGATGCTACGGAAATCGCAAGCGATCTACTCCCTCTGAATCGCATCTCTTTGTTCCTCGACACAACGTAGAAAACTTTTCTTCCAAATGAAACAGTTTTCTGCAAGAGGCTCTGAGTCTTTCGTGAGAAGGTCGCTGGTAACATTTAGCATAAAATTATTTGGTAAACGTTTTCCAACGTGTGGCCATGTCTTCCGAAGCCAACATCGTACAGACTGCAATGTTTTTGACATGAACACGCGTGGAGATTGTAATCGTTGTCCACTTATAAGAATAAATAAAACGGCATAAAAGAGCGAGGATTTGTTTAGGTTGCCTTGGAAACGTGAAGCTCCTTGACAGGAATGTAAGTCGTTTAATTTAATACAAAAACAATCTTTGGATCCGAAGTTTACTTCCCCTGAGTAATGAATGCTAGGTGTGGATGAAAAATGAATATTTGATTTCTAGG
The DNA here is from genome assembly GCF_036669915.1 of Pocillopora verrucosa. Lineage (NCBI taxonomy): Eukaryota > Metazoa > Cnidaria > Anthozoa > Scleractinia > Pocilloporidae > Pocillopora > Pocillopora verrucosa. The sequence continues at coordinate 25,577,646 of NC_089315.1, read as the reverse complement.
TTTGAAAACGTAATATTGAATAACATCAGGAGCCCCCTTATGGGCTCCTGATAACAGTGATGCCAATGGAAAATTGATAAACTGACTTCTTTGTAATAGCTTCCTAACTCTTTTTTAGGCAAAGAGCTTCATAGAAAGTTCTAAAATGGTGCTAACGAGGCGGTCAGTGTGGCTCCTTCAGTTTGTTTTAACTTCTTGACAAAGGCATACGGCAAATGTCGGGTTTACCGATTTCGATTTGATGAGATGGGGAGGGTTTTAAAACATTTCTCTGAGATTTGTTTTTTGTCCAGTTCCAGTTCACTATTAGTCTGTTAGTATGTTCTTCGAGCTTGTTATTAATTTACCTATCACCGGATAATATTGCTTCGCAAAAGGAGATAGTTTTTATAATAATCCATTGCATATTTTTTTCTCGGACGCAGCTGATTACATCATGTGATCAAATTTGCTTCACCTAAAACTGGGGGGATACCCGTGGATATACCCCAAGTTATATTCGACCCAATTTTCAAACATTACGTCTTCACTGATAAAAAGAGTTTGTTTGAAATTCAATTCAAGACGAATAAGAGTTTAGCTATAGTCACAGGAGAAGGGACAAGATTTTTATCTTCTTTCAGTGGTACTAGAGAACAATGAAAACTAAACATCTCTCTCAAGAGGCTGTTCGTAACGTTTCAACCGTGTGTTGAAAAAATACTTGAAGAGTAATAAACACAATAGCCTCAATTTGGCACAAAGATATGCTCGTAAATTTGTTGAAGCCCACAGTTTTCCTCTAACTTCGTTATCGGAAAACCGTTCGCATCTCAGAACATTCAATATCCACAGACAAATATCCGTGCATATTTTCGCGCCAAATGGAGGTTATTGTGTATTAACGTACTGTTTAGTTTTGTGTGTTTAGTGCTGTAGTTCTTTCGAATAATTTCTCATCTACAGGGTGCTTCAATTGGAAGGTGCTTATGTACTCTCTTAAATCAAAACTCGAAGTTTGGCGGTAATCTTTCCAAATGAATTAGTATGACCTTTATTTTCGGTGTAGGCTGTTAATTATTGACCCGGGCAACCAGTTGATTTACCAGTTTTTTTTTTATCTAATAGGCTACCCCTTGACTTACTGGTTTGTAAGGTTCTCTGTAACTCCTCTAGGCTGGGACAACTTAGTCACTACAGCCTTACGACAGCCTTAGGCTCGGCCTCTGCTTTTCAGCGTTTGCATATGCGCAGACGTTTGACCGCTCTATTATTCATACAAGCGAAGTCTGGGTACGTGTTAAGCGACTGTTTCAGCCTTAACCGGGTTGATATCTTTCGGCGCTTTCCTCACGGAAAGAAATGCTGACGAAAGAATCGAAAAGAGCAGATAATGAAAGAGTGATTTATGGGGCAGTCCCATATTACAATACATCAATACCTTCAGTGCTGATGAGTCTAAAGGTTAAGAACATTATGTAAACGAAATCAATGCTAGCCGGGCAGGATATCCCACACCGCGAAGTTGTAATTTTATGTTTTATTTTTTGTGTATCCATCAGATTTTTTTTCCTTTTTAAATGACCCTGGAAAGATTTAACCTTTTCGTTTTTGCGTCGGTTCTCAAATTCTGACACCAGACATTCCATCTGTTATAGTTCCATACGAGATAAAAATGCAATTTGCGGTATTAGTCCTCTTGAAGCTTTACAGACTATAAACTGACTTAATCAACTGACGGAAACGGCATTCCCAGGGTAGCAGAGCGGTGAGCTATGAAATAAATTAGCTTAGCGAATCGAAAGTTGAAAATTTTGTGGTACATTTCAAAATGATCCGGACTGACCTCTGAAACACGAAGTCGTTTGCTTTGCTTCTTAATTCATGAGATAATACAGAAAATTGCTCTGTGCAGTATCCCAGGAAACTGAAATATTGATGAATTGCAAGATATTTTTGGAACACTCACCTGCCTCTTAGTAGATTTTGTGCGTCAGTAAAATCATTAAAAATGTATGCGTGGCGCAATAAATTTTGGGTCCGAATATAAATAGCTGGCGTTCGAAATCGAAAGTTTCTACGTCCACGACGACAGTCGCATTGAATTCGCAACGAAAAAAAAAGCAAAAAAAAAAAAAAAAAAGGGGGAGCAAAGCGGAAATTGAGGGCATGGGGAAATTATCTTTACATTGATTGGCTGTCGTAGGCGGAAGTGTGTCCGAGATCTCAAGCCTTCCTTGCTGGCCGACTAGACAACCACATTGTAACCTTTCAGGTAAAATTTCCTCACAACCCCCGTACTACATTATACATCATTATACATTCAGTTCTTGGATAGAGAAAACAATGACAACAACAATACATTACCATTGGGAAAAGAGGTAATTTAGTGTTAACAACTGAGTTGAAAACGTAAATTAGCCACCGTAAAGGGTAAAAAAGCTGACGTTTCGAGCGTTAGCCCTTCGTCAGAGCGATTGGATCCAATTGCTCTGACGAAGGGCTAACGCTCGAAACGTCAGCTTTTTTACCCTTTACGGTGGCTAATTTACGTTTTCAACTCAGTTGTTAACACCTGAAATTACCTGCTATACTCTCCCACCGACGCAGCACCACAGTTTCTTTAGAAACTTACTCCTTTATTCAACAGTGAAAACAGATTTGTTTTTCAATAGTATGGGGCTGTGCGAAAATTTATCGCCTTTCATTCTTCAACGCCTCAGAAACTGAAAGTCGTTCTCTAGCACTTCCCTTACAGACCTGATAGCGCTACATCCGGTCTGAATCATTCGACAAAAGAATTTCTATCAGTTCCGTCAGGAAATATTTACAGTTTCAGAGTTTCAGAAAGATACGGGTTTATTATAGCCCTTGGGTAAGGGGGTTTGTTTCTAAAACGAAATTTGCAGCTGCGAAGGATTTTTAGTGAAATTTGGCAGAACTTAAAATTTATGCATATATAATATTTACAGTACAATGCTGCGAGACATATCAAACGCTTTGTAAGACACCTTCAAACATTTGTGTTAGTGGAGTAGACTTTTTTTCTTAACTCTGAAACTACCATTAAGAAAAAGTCCTATTGTCTTAGAGAATTTTGAAGAATACCAGTAACTTCGCCCAAATGAAAGACTGACACGTTCCACACGGAAAGCGGCACATCAAAGCACCCACTTTCCCTGTTAGTATGCAAAACTGCACTGAAAGAAAGGTTAAAGGTTTAATTTCTGGTTTTCGATCTGCTTGGTTACACCGGATTGTCAACAATCGGTATCAATTCGTGCTGCAGTGGGCGATCGTTACGGTTATTGAAATATTTCCTTGTTTACCCTCGAATCGCTGACGAATTCCAAATTTTCGCGGTTTAATTCGTAAGAAACTTGTTTTTCATTTGAACTTGTACTGTATAAACAAAGAAAAAAAGGGGAAAAGAACTGGTTTTTCAACGAGAATTAATTTCGCTTCTGAGAAGTTATTTATGGATCGATTTTTCGCGGCTGTGTGTACGTGAGGTACTGCACAAGGGGGTTACGTCATTGACATTTGACCATAGCAACAGGGAGATAAAATTTCAGAGAAAGCATTTGTTCTAAATTTATCAGCCAATCAGATGGAAGCATTTTGTATTCCTTTCTAACCAATAAAGGAAACAGACTTTACGCTAACCATCTAAAACAGGGCTGAAGCGACAGAGTCGTAGTTCGGACTGCTCCTATTGAATCGACGTTATTTATCTCGCAAACCCTTTTAAGATGGCACCCGCTGAAGTCAGTCATACACCGAACCTCTCCACAAACAGAAGAATGAAAACTCAAGACGAAAAATACACTCACGATCTTGCCTGCGACTATATTTACTTCCACAAATTGGGAATGGAGTCGCACAAAGCTAACACAAGAGTTGCTGCAATTTTGCGGAGAGTTGGTGGAGAAGTGGAGAGAAGGCATGAAGTTTTATTGAAAAATATGTGCGAAAGGCTACATCTTAGAACAGCTAATGTTGAAGACACTTTTAGAGGCGTCGCGGAGGAAATTTTCAGCACAGAAATCAATTGGGGACGTATCGTAGTTTTGTACTGCTTTGCCGCTGAAGTTGCTGTATTTTGCAGCCAAAACGACATTAATATCGTCGACGATATTGTAAGATGGCTTGCTGAATATGTCAGCGAGAGAAAACTCAATGAATGGATCAGGAAATCTGGAGGATGGGTTAGTGAAAAGCTTTTAATATATGAGAGTCTTATTCGCGTAAATTTACGTTTATGCTAAACCTTGTTCGTTGCCACATCAATCGATTCTCGACACGATGAAAAAAAGGTAACAAGTAATTTTTCGGTTTCCTCCTTTTTCCCATCCTGTATAAACTCAAAATGGTTAACGGGAAGTTTTGCTATAGTGAAACGGGAAGAAAATTTTAGTATTTTTCGGTTTTTTCCCACGGGAAGTTTCAATGGAAGCCCAAAGTGACTGGAAATGTTTGAATTATTTATAAAGGGCAGCTGGTTCTGGAAACCCTTAGAGATAGAGTCATCTTAGGTTTAAAATCATTCGAGGAATGTTTGCAGGAAATATTTTCAGAAAAAGGCGATTATTTCAGGGTTTTGAGACTATCATGCTCTCTTTTGTAAATCCTCATTCAACACGAAACTAAGTTACGTGCAATTATTTCGAGTTAGTGAAAGTTTTGAATATTTATATTCCCTACGCCTTTTTACCGCAACTTCGTTGTAAGATTTTGTCGCTGATAAGCCGAACTGAATGGCTAAAGAAGATTATTGATAGCGGCCCGATCGAAATATAAAAGTTCCCTTTCTTGCCAGAAACGATGGAACCACTTTTTTGGTCTTATATCACGCGATGATCGCTGCTTCCGTTGTTCGTCACGTTGACTTTGCCCAGTCACGTTGATGGCCTTTGTTCTGTAGTTCAGATCTCTTACGAAGTACCTAGATTAAGTAGTGAAAGCCAAAATAGACAGAAAAACAGCGATTCAGTATTTTTTCACTAGCCTTTGAAGTATTAAAACCGTTTATTTTTTTCAGCGGGGTGTAACCATTCTTCACATACTTTTTTCAAGGGGCTTTTGTATTGAGCTTGTGAACAATGTAAATGTTTTCCGAGAATTAGCGGACGCTCTCTTTGAATTATTCCCAAGAGGAAAAAACTGAAATTCCTAAACAGTTTTGGATTAGATGCAGCTTTTCATAACCTTGATCTTCTGTGGTTGATAATTATATTTCTTTTTCTGCTTCCTTATACTTCCAAACTCATGAAAAAGTGGCAAAAAATCCACTGCTTTGAGGGACTCTGTTCTTATTTACTTACAGTCAAAGCACATTATAGGGCAAATTTTTCCTTTTGAAACCTGTCTAATCCTGTCTTTAGCAAATTCTATAGCTTTTTTTTTATTTTTAGCCATAAAGTCCATCATTGTTTGCTAACAAGCTTTTAACATTTTTTTCATATCAATAGGATGCATTTTGTGAGCAGTTTAAAGATGTCAAAGCAGAGAGTGAGAAATTTTGGTGGAACAGTATTCTTTACACAACGCTGGGTCTTGGAACCCTGGCTGCAATGTTGTATGTGAAGAGCTAGACTCGGCTGTGATGTAATGTTCAAAACAACAGTTATGCCTCATTCCAGGTCAGGATATCTATGGTACCAATATGCATGGGCTTGCGCTTTGCTCCCTGAAAAGCAGAGGTGAATTGGAGGCTGCAAGAACCATAGTTGGTCAACTTAGGATTGTCAAATATCACAACAGACAGAAACAAACTAGTCAAGATTACAACCATGTTAGTAATTTATGTTTGAACTTGTTCCTCTGCAGTGGAACTGTGGGAGTCAGAAAGAAACAGAGAACATTGAATTAAACCAAAAACATCGACAAAGGGCTTGATCTAATCAGCCTGCAAGAAAAATGCTGTGTGGACATGTATTTTAGGTCAAAGATTTTTTCAGAAACAATTTCTATATTTTACCTAGCTCCAGTTATGGTTAGTTTTTTTTTAATAATTCTAGTTATATCAATCTGGGTGATTATGAACACTTAACAATACTTAACAATATCTTGATCTAGTCAGATGAGTTGATAAACAATATTTATGATATGACCCTAATTTCATTTTTTCCAATTTGAAGTTAATTATTTTAACTTTTATCTTACAGATAAAATTAAAGTATCCATGTTAATGGAGAATTTTATTGAATTAAATATGTTGATCTTTTTTTAAGAAACAGCCTTAGTGTTTGCTCATACAAAATTTTGGCTTTTTGCCTGTGGAATTGTTTTCCAACTTGGATAAAGTTTGTTTAAGGTGGCTTTTTGCGTTAAAATATATTCTCCGAATGTGTTCCACTGGCAGTTTAATGAGAACCAGGGGGAAAACTTATTTTGAAGGGATGAAAGTGTCTTTCGAAAATGATAAGAAAGCATGATAAGGTTACAAATTTGTTTCAAGGAGTCCAAGAAAGGGCTAAACAAGAATAGACCTGAAATCATTGCAGAATGAGAGGAGATGAATGATCTCTCAAGGCCATTGTTTGAACCGATAAACGGATGATTTCATGTTATGTAACATGCGGGCATTTTGTCAGTACCTCCTCTTGCCAAATTTCTCAGATTTTCATCCATTTAAGGTCATTTTTTATTTCCAATGCATTACTTCATTTGCATAAGAACAATAGCCCTATATCACTGCCTTATACAGTTTTTCCGGAAACTATCTGTTGCTGGAGGGGATGTATATGGCAGATTTGAGAGTGGATAGAGGAATTGTAATAAGCTTTAATTTTACGGCGTCCTCGTAAAGGAATTTAAGAACTGTAAAAGTGTGCGGCGCAATTGGAGGCCTTGTAAACAAATCCCGTAGGACAGGCGTGACCTTTTTGCATTTTTTTAACGATCGGAGACGAGGAAAGCACAAGAGAATGATCTTCTTGGTCTCCTGAAAAACGCCCACATTCAAGTTTGGTCTACAAGCAGTTGTCACGATTCACGAGGGCTACAACCGGAAGTGTCACCTCGAACCGCGGGTTTTCTATGGTCGTGAAAATTGTTTACAACGTTAGGGATGTTTGGATAGCCTACTTAAGCGTCTCATGCGGAGGGAAGGTGAAAAATAACTCTCTCTTCCACCAAAATAAGCTGTTTTAGCAACGAAAACTGTGTTTACACGTGGAGAGCTCGTGAAATTTCACTGTCACGTTTAATTTTAACCTGCGTGGTATCACGGAGATCACGTGCGTATTAAACTCGATACGGACACTTGAAACTTTGTTCGTTGAGCTTGCGAGCTTGCCGTCCAACTGAACTTTGGTTGTTTACATAATTGAAACATTGCAACGGTGGAAATCCTGTGCATACGGCTGATTTCTCATCTAAGTTAGGAACGATGATTTAACACGCAAAAACCGCCTACCAGCCTGCACCCTCCGTGACCTTCTCTACTGTCGTAGTTAAATCCTGCACGTAATTGTTTTTGTATCTTATTACAGGGAACTTCTTGCAACATTCAAATGAAACCATTTTGATTGTTTTTAGTTCGCCTCACTCCACTAACTTCCTCTCAAATTTTATTTTCCAGCCGAGTCGATCGTGATCTTTGCAAGCACAATATTCTCGACAAGGGACGCTGATTGAGCTGTATCACTCAAAGTAATAAATTATTTGGTCCTGCGGGGATTACAAAACGACCCCCTGACCGAAATATTTCTCCCTCATGCGGCATTTATACACAGGGGCACTCATATGGGTCAAGCAAATGGATGAGTCAAGACGTTATCTGCTATTAAACCTTTTAACTCCCAGATCTTTTAAGTAATTCACCTCGCTGTCGCCATACCAATTCTTGTGATGTTAGCTTGGAAAATTTGGTATTGGATCAACCAATAATTCCTTAATAGATATTTTTCTTTCCTCTGATCACTTGAATTCATGATATTGTATTGACATTGTGAGGGGAAATTCTGTCTTGGTCACTCATGGGAATTAACGGTTAAAATATTTACTGAAGGTTTGGTAGAAAACAGTTAGCAGCTAGACTTTGACACCAGGGTCAGAACTAAAAGGTTTCAGCATGCTAGGAACAGGGAAATGTCTTGCACAAATAGAACGTGATGCGCTAACTTATCACATGACTTACTTTCAACGCGATTCAGCGGAACTTGTTCAAAACACGTCACCTCCAATGTTCAACTATGTGGTTCATTCAATCTAAATCTCTTTTTACTCGTGATATATAAATTATTTGTAAACGATGCTTTTGCTCGTGATTCTCTTGTTTTTTAGAAATAAAAGACCCTAACACTGTCAACAGTACATTTTCGATTTGGGAACATGGTTACCCTTTGACTTCCCAGACGTCCTCGAACATTTTCCGAAGATTACCGAACGAATATTTTTATGGTTCGATCACCCTTAGAATGATGATCGAGCATGCCCAACGATCTTGATAAAACCTGATAAGTGATTCTAAAATTCCAGATTCTTTTTCAAAACACGTCATAACATGGGTGCACCAGGAAAATGCCTTTTTTTCCCGCCGGAAATGACTACTGATTGTTCATTCTCCCCTTTACCTGTTAAACGTTTCCTTATGAATTAGTTACGGGAAGGTGGTGTTAGATCAAGATGACAACTTTATCTGATGAGAGTCTGATAGATTTGAGTAATTTCATTGCACACCTGTTAACTGGATGATGTATGGGAGAAGTTACACGTTAATCACCTCTGGTAGTTAAAGGGGTCAGGGTTGCATCGTAGTGTTCAATATAGATTTTCCTCTAAAAGAGATTAGCTTCGCCTACCCACGGAAGGACAAATTCGAGCGAAAAAATGAAAACGCATCCTATGGGCCAAAGTTTGGGCAAAGGTTACGAAAGTGTTTAAAGCTGGTGTTTTGTTGGTATCTATTATCTCTCCATCGAAAACTTATCCGTCTATCACAGCATGCGAATTTTAAGTCAGAACTACGAACGAGTTCAACATTACCCTGTAGGAACATTCAAGAAATTGTTGGGTATTAAAAATGTCACTTTCCTTTGACAGTTTTAATGAACGAATCCGTTCCTAGATTCCTAGGCAGATGAAAAGTACACAAAGTTATTTACAAATCAAATGCTCGTTCTCCTGGAACACATACGAGAGAAAACTGATACTTTGCATCCAGTGGTCATGTATTGTTGTCATTTCTATTTCCAGCCGCTTGCATACAGAATTTCAATTGCATCACAAAGAAAAGACGCTGAATATAAATGTAATCGCTTTGTACGTGCAGAAATCACGTGAAAATTGCGCAAGATACCTCGCCACAGGCAGCTGACCCCTTGCAGGTTTTTGTTTCCTCTGAAACGGCAACGATTCATCAACCGGGTTTGAGGGGAGGGAGGGGGGGAGGCGGATATATATATACAGGAAGTCTGTGTATTGATTTTTCCGTTTTACAGTGCTCGATGCGTAGAAGTAGAGCGTGATATATGTTGCGACAGGGGGAAAAAACAGAGAGACTATACTTTCATCCCTACAAGCCTGTTTCTTGATTGCTCACTCACCAATCACGAAACAGGCTTGTAGGGATGAAAGTATAGTCTCTCTGTTTTTTTCCTCTATCGCAACATACATACATACGTGAGTATATATATATATATATATATATATATATATATATATGAGTGTAGACACACATGAGTTTAGAACGAAATACAGTTCAAAATTACTAAAATGAAACACGCATGATTCCCTGTAACTCTGAGTTTCGTGCTTACGCACTCGTCAGACAGATTTAATGTAATTGTAAATCTGTCTGACGAGTGCGTAAGCACGAAACTCAGAGTTACAGGGAATCATGCGTGTTTCATTTTAGTCATTTTGAACTGTAAATATATATATATAAATATATTCCCGTTTTCAAAAGTGTTACAACCTTGAAAATATATGTTAAATACATATATCTTTCGTTTTCTTGTCAAAAAGTGACTCTTTCGATGAGAAAGTAAAAGGTCTATAAATTTAATTTACATTTTCAAATTAGCAACGTTTTTGGAAAGGGGTGTATATATATCTCTCTCTATGTATATACATATCAATATATGTATATATATAAGTATGTATGTATTCTTTGATTGAAAAAAGTAACTCTTCTTCGTAATCGCTAACTGAATAAAAGAGTGCGTCATTTCCACGTGACTTTTTACAGACACTGATTGGCTGGTTGGTATGTACAACTCGCGGTCACGCGCGTTACGTTCCTTTCACTCCAATCTGGGTTTTGGAATATTATAACAAGTTACAATCACGAGATCTTTAGTGAGATTTACCACCTCTTCGTTGGTTTCAAGATCCCTGGAAGTACGTTCTCTCGTGGCGTAGAGTTTTGGAAAGTCATCAGGACCTGCAGATCGTGATGCAGCAGGACATCATCAAGGGGATTGCGATTGCCATTTTGTTCGTGTTTACCGTCTTTGCCGGTTTGGTGCCATTGAAAATTCGTCCGGGGTCAGGGACCGCCAGCGTACGGCAGCGAATCCTCAGTTACTGTAACTGCTTCGCTGGGGGAGTATTTTTTGCGACATGTTTGTTAGATTTGCTGCCGATGATCCGAGAAAAGTATGAAGAAGCGTTTAATCTGGCTGGTATCCATCCGGTATTTCCCGTTGCAGAGTTCACGACATGTATGGGTTTCTTTCTCATCTTGGCTGTAGAACAGATCGTTCACTCTTGCCATGGTTCTTCCTTGCTACACGTATTGCATGGCGACCACACAACGAAACAGCCCCTTTTGAATAATACTCCAGATGATGGTTTCTATTCGGGTAGCGAAAGGAAAACACGAAAGAAAAACAAATACGGAGAGTCGAGTTTGAGAACTTACATATTAATCGTCGCCTTATCGTTGCACTCAGTATTCGAAGGACTAGCACTGGGTTTGATCACAGATGTCGAGCGCCTGGTACAAATCGCCGGAGCCATCGTGATACACAAATCGATCATTGCGTTTTCGTTAGGTGTGAACTTAGTGCATCACGAAATGCCAACAAAAACCGTCGTCAAATCATCTATACTGTTTGCAGTCATGGGCCCGATTGGCATTGCAATTGGAATTGCGGTGCTACACAACTCTACTGAATTTACAAGCAGTCTCTACTCAGGCATTTTACAAGGAATTGCAAATGGAACTTTTTTATTCGTGACATTCTTTGAAATCTTCCAGCGAGAGCTGTCAGAGCCTGGCAGTCGTCTTCTCAAGGTACTAGCTATAATCGTTGGTTATTCTGTGGTGACGGGCTTGCTGTATTATTCAAATATTCTGGAACACAGCGAAACGGACGTAGAGGTGAATCAAAAATGAACAACAAATGCGACTGTTCTACCAAATGTTGGATCTTAAGTTGTGTTAAGAGCCGCAAAACACTTCTACAGAAATGCTCTATCTTTTCCCATAAGGAATGGTATAATGTCGTAACTATTTGATTTCAGAATTATTAGCCTTCCATAAATTTTAGAAATAGAGAAGTGAACTTTCATGAATACACCAGGAGAGATCAGAGGACATTGGAAACAATACCCTCATCTACCCTCTCCATGTTTAATAATTATTGTATAGTACAAAGACCATAGAACAGAGACTATATGATGAAAGACTTGATTGTATCTGTGCAATAAAATTGCATTTTATCAAAATCTTGGTTATTTAATCCAGCTTGGCCTAATTGTCACAAGTACATGTCAGTGAAAGAGTTTATGACCATTTTCAGTAACTCTGAAAACAAGACTTCAAACATTATATCTTAACATTATGTAATTATCTAAACTCCTCTTTGATTATGGACAATGAGGGCTGAAGCTGTCTTGTGAAGGATGTATTTTTGAATGTTTGATAATGATTGTTATGCAGCATTCCAGGCAACAAAATGTGAGGTGTCCATGATAAATTCATCACACTTGCCAAATATTTTTTAAGAGAAATCTTTATTTTTCCCTTCCACTTATTATAGATAAACCTTGTTTTTAAGTTGTTAACACAAAGCTTATGAATTCTTTCATGTTGCTTTGGTTTACATGTAATCACAATTTTGCTTTCTTAGTTCTTAGTTCAAGATTGATAATATATTACTAGAGCTGTATGCTGATGTCATTGTATCAGAAAACTGCATAGGCAAGACTAAACAACACTAGTTTGTCTCTGTGTTTAGATACAATCATTTCTTATGATAATGGTTTCAAAGATTATACACACAAAACTTATTTTTAACTGAGGAATCTGATAATAATCTGTAATTAAGAGTATCTAAATTTATTATTTGTGAAAAGCAATGGTGAAGATGGTTCAATAAAAAAAGAGAACAAGCCTTGATCCTTGGGGGTTGATGTTCTTGGAATTTGTCTTGATAGTAAACTGTTGAGGTAGCACTGCAGACTGGAAAAAAATGAAGATTTTTTTATTTTGTCTTTGTACCAATTTGAGGGCAATTTCTTGCAAGTCAATTTTAATTTACTATGGCTTGTAATTGATGTAAAAATTTCGACCTGTTTTCTTGTTCAGTGAGATGGAAATCTGAAACCATTTGTGACTTGGACACTTGCTTTCTCACATACATGAGTCTATTTTCATATGTTCATTTTTGGGGTTGTCGTTACCTCTTTCTGAAAATGTCTCCTTAGTTGAAAAAGGCAAAACTCCAACCATTTTCAAGCAAAAGGTACTGAGAAAGAGAACTTCAATTACGGAAAGTCACTTGAGTAAACACTAAATTCTTTAAGTTGTTGGTAAAGAAGTTAGTACTGAAAATTAATATTTAGATCTCATGAATGAAAGGGTGAACTCAATGTAGAGTGCTAAACTGCCATACTGTCACTTGGTAAAAGTAAAGCCTTTAAACAGGCCCAAGTGGCCCATAGGGCTGGTGCTTAACTCTGGTTTCCTTAGCATGAAGCGGCTAGGAGTATTGCTACTCCCCCCTGGATGGGATGCTAGTCCATTGCAGGGTTACCCCCAGCATTTTTGCTGGTACCCATTTGTACACCTGGGTGAAGAGAAGCACTGTGAGAGTAAAGCATCTTGCCTAAGAACACAACACAATGACCCTGGCCAGGGCTCGAACGATGATTAACAAATGTCGATGTATTATAAAATGAAGTCTCTTTTTTTGTGCACAAGTATTCTCTTCATAATCACTCATTAGTCAGCCACTGAGTTGAGTTGAAAAATTTACCCAAGGGATGGAGTAAAGTTTGATGGCCCCTTACCCCCTCCTCCCAAACCAAAGGACAGTTCTTCACCTTCACTGGTTTGCCGCCAACTGTGGTTAACCCTTTGCTATCAGAGACCTCATTACAATGGCTACTGTGTCCCTATGAATGGTTTATGAATTTGCTTAGTTTTATACCCTCTGCAGTAACAATAACCACTTGAGAAGGCACTGGTTACAAATTAAAGCAACTTTTCAGTAGTGTCATAGTTACATGGGAATGATGAACATGTGAAAACTACAGGAAAAGTGACTGCTTCACTCAGCAAAATCTATGACAGCTTGTTCAAGCTTTTGAAATGCTGGGGAAAATATAAAATCTTCTTTACCAAAACATCAGTTAAAAGAGGAAACACATCAGCTACTGGACACTTTAATTCAAGAAGATACTTATGTGGACACATGCACTTAACTCTTTAACTCCCAGAAGTGATTAACATAAAACTTCTCCTTACAATATCCATACATACAGAAAATAGGTAATGAGAATATTCAAACTTATCAGGTAGAAGCTGCTATCTTGAACTAGCACCAAGTTCTCATAACTAATTTACAAGGAAATGTGTAGCAGCTACAGGGGAGAATTAACAATCAGATCTTGGGAGTTCAAGGGTTAAATCAACATATTTAGTAAATCATAACTTTTAAAACATCATTTCTTTTTTCATTCTCTATTGTATGTTGCAGGTTGCAATTTCTAATTTACTTATTTCAAATTTATTGTACTTTTTGGTGTCCCTGTGTGTACTCTTTTAAAGCTTTGACATTTTAAGGTTTTTTCCCTCCTACCCTGGTTAGCTACAATGCTATTTTGCAGACACAAAAAAGTATATCCTATGTGTCATTTCATAAGTGGTAATACATTTGAATGACTTAAAATTCTGCAAAACAGCAACAAACATTTTGTAAACTGTTACATGTTCTTTAATGTCATGCTTGAAGAAGGAAATAATCAAATAGGGTGGCACTTATCATTTATCAGAGTTTGTGTCATAGCACATACAACATAATAGTTTTTGTGAGTTAATTGATGGGTAATTAACTATGGGAGCTCTTTGTCAAAGTTTCCAATATATGTGTGAAGCTATCTATTGCTTACTAATACCACTCATTCAACTTAAATCAAAATGCTCTACACAATTTATTTGACTATACTCAGATGTCAACTAAAGTCACCTATTTCAGACACAAAGAACTTTGAAGTTTATACCATTAATTGTTGATAATACTCTTAAAATTTTTTTAAAGCCATTAAGTCCCACTAGTGACCAAGACAGAATTTCTCCTTACACTATCAATGTGATATCAAGCAGACTAGTAATGAGAATAAAGAAAATATCAATTAGGGGATTATTGGTTGATCCAATTCCAAATTCTCAAAACTAACATCACATAAATTGTTTGGCAAACAGTAAGGAGAAATACTCATGAAATCTTGGGAATCAAAGGGTTAATAGTAATGCAATTCTCTTGATCTAAGGTCATCAATGAATAATTTAGGTTAAAAAAATGTACTTTAGTTTAAAAAACACCTGGTGATGGCTTTTAAAGAGATTTCTTAAATAATCTAGTGGGCTATCACTATAAGCAAAGCATCCAAAGCTACAGTCAACCTTACTTTTTCAACTTCAAATTTTTCCATGATTTAAAAGTATGTCATGGTAAAATATTGCTTTAATATTGTACAACTCAAGTGTGCATAAGAAAACAAAGCAGACATGAGAAAAACAAGACATTGCGATGTTTTGAATTGCCAGCTGGATGATTCACCTGCCTATAACATTTGTTTTGCATGTCACTATTACCAAATGTTGCACAGAAGAAATAATGTTATTCATCAAACTTCTGTTCCATTTTAATCTGCATCAACTTCCATGTGAGTTTCATCTGCCTGGGACTTTGTATCCCCTGTCTGGGTTTGGGAGGAATCCTCCTTATTGCCTGAGGGTTCCTCTTGAGTTAGTGACACATCTGCCTGAGTCTGGGAGGTTTCTTCTTCAGTTTGCGCGGCATCTGCCAAAGTCTGGGAGGAATTCTCCTCCTTAGTTGAGGGTACCTCTTGGGTTTGAGACACATCTGCCTGAGTCTGGGAGGTTTCTCCCTTAGTTTGTGTGGCATCTGCCAAAGTGTGAGAGGAATTCTCCTCATTGGTTGAGGGTACCTTTTGGGTTTGTGACACATCTACCTGAGTCTGGGAGGTTTCTTCTTCAGTTTGTGTAGCATCTGCCAAAACTGGGGAGGAATCATCCATTTTTCTGGGGGCTTCTTCCTGCTCTTCTGAGGCATCAGCTTGAGTCTGGGAGTTTTCATTCGATTTGCTTGAGCTTACTCCATCATTTTCATTTTCAGGGATTTCCATTTTGCTTTCAGCTTCATCAGACAGACTTCCACAACTGTCCATTGGGGTCTGACCAACTGATGTGTCACCCTGCTTTTCAGAGCTATCAGTCTGATTTGAAGCTTTAAGCTTCTCATCAAAGAACTTAAAGATTGAATCAAAAGCTGCATGTGAAGTGACCTCATGTTTCATTGTACCTAAAATAAACGGAAAAGAAGTTATTGCATATCAGTCTATAACTAAGAAATATTATGGCACTTCATAAAGTAATTTTTACTAAGTTGTAAACAAAAATAACTCAGTATCATCCTCAGAAAGAAGATCAAAATAGTTTTACAAAAGGTGTATCACAGAACAAGAAATTTTTTAACCTCACTGTGTTTTTTTCTTTAACCATTACTAAGTATTTTCCACTCTGTTCTATTCACATTTTCTGTAGGACTTTCAAGGAGAATTTGTTTCACAATCACAAGCTTCCTAAATTGGTGATAATTTCCTTTAATCTCCTGGTCCTTACATTTGATTCAAGTGCAATACTGTTAAGAGAAATTAGAATCCAGTTATTTTTGGGGGTTAAAAGGTTAATGGTGCAGATGTTAATTTCCTATGAATGAAGTGTGTTCATGAACTGAGATCAATAACAAACTCTGCTATTATGTTTGATATTTATTTGAGACAATTAACCACTTTAAATGCTTCCTATTACAGTGTCCCCTTCCCCTCTGCCTTGCTCTGTGTTGTTCACTGCCACAGTGTCCTGAGTATCTAGCAGATTAACACTGCATGGAACAGAAGAGGCAACAGGTGTCCCTACAGGGAGTGGTGCAGGTGTCAGTAGCAGACAGCCTCCTTTGGAAGATGCGTGCTATTGACTCATGGTTGAGGTGCAAGAGGAGAAAAAGTAAAAAAACCCTGTCCTATAATCCTTGAAAGAGGAATTTACTGAAGAGGGTGTAGAGGGAGAAAAAAGAGTTATCTATCTTCTCACCAGCTGAGACCAGCTCACAATCAGCACCTTTGTAATCTATGATGGTATCCAGAGGGAGGTCTGAAGAGACCCAGTTGCGTGCATGCTGCAACAAAAATGACAACAACAAACTTTCATTAATGTATGACTCATCAGACCTTTTTAAATTGAATGTCAAAACTAATACTTTCAAGATCCTATTTGTTATATCTGCTTAGGGTTAGGGTTATATCTTATGATGCAATCATAATTAAATGATGTGATTATCATGATTATAATTGAAATTAGGGCAACCAACACCAAGAATTTGTCAGACTAATAGCAGAGCTCGCAGAGCGTAGCCCCATAATTATACAAAATAGTTGTAACCCATCAAGCTGAAAAAATTTGGATGTACGACTGCACAACCATATGACCATACGACCGTTCGACCATACAAGGTGCTACTTTTAACATGTGTGGTCAACTGTACTGCGGGCACGCCAATGCCATGGCTTTGTTCAGTAGTCCAGTGGTCAGTACACTGGGCTCCGAGTCGGACAACCCAGATTCTAGTCCTAGCCGGGCAAGGCATTGTGCCCTTGAGACATGCAGGAAAAAAAAAAATTTGAGGTCCGCTTTTAGGCTTGGCTAAATCTATATATTAATCAAGAAGTTCTTGACCTTGCAATAGTTTCCTTTATTTTTACAACTTTAATGTTTGATTCAGGGGTGACACTTTGGAGGGAAATTAGATGCTTGTCACTCTTAGAGGGTTAACCCTAAGAGTCACTAGAATCTAATTTTTCCTAAGAATATCACCCCAACACATCAAACATTAAGGTCAAGAGAATAACGAAAACTACCACAACTTGAAGAAGCTCTTGCTTTTTAACCCTTTACACCCTAAAATCAGTATGCATATTCTCCATACTGCTTTTAACACATTTCCTAAGATGCTGACAAGGAGAATTTGTTTACCAATCAAAAGCTTCTTTCATTTGTGATCATTTCCTTTATTCTCATGACCTTAACGTGTAATTCAGGGGTTATATTGTAGGGAGAATTTGATGCTAGTCACTGTTAGGATTTAAAGGGTTACACAAATTCTCCTTTTCAACATCTTGGGAAATGTGCGGATATGTTGAGATGTGTTAGGGCGTAAAAGGTGCAGACCATGCACAAATTAAGAGTTTTTTTATATCTTGGGTTTAATGTTTAATGCTCTTGATAAGTTTTCTTCCAGGCATCTCGAGTAAGTGGATGAGTAACCAGAGAAACACTGCAAAGGAAACAGCAAAGTTTGTGGATCAATATCAGTATCTGGGCAACTGCCCACCTACCCCTCCCCTAACCCAACATTAATCTTAACTTGTTGTCAATTGACTGTTGTTGAGTTAGGGGAGGGGTAGGTGGGCAGTTGCCCAGATACCAATATACTAGCAAACTTCTCCAAAAGCAACAAGTGCTTGTGGTTTCAGTGGCTACTCAATTCCAAAGCACCAGCCACTATAATTATTCAAAAGAGTTAAAAATCTGTCTAGATTGTACATAAATTTTAACCTTTGCAGGCTCATGATTTCTTATGATCAGCATCTACCAATCTGTGCATAACAATCCTCTAGCAACAACGTCCCAGTATCTCAGTGAAAATATATGAAAATCATTTGATATGTGAACTGCAGTTGAAGAAACAAATACAGAAGTGATCCTTGCAGTTATGAACACTACTCATAATAAGTAGTAGTGAAAATAATGCCTGAAAAAAAAATTCAGGTCCATATGCAATTTGAACCCATGACCTCTGCGATACCAGTATCTGTTCCCAGTACCTTTTTCATCCATGCGCTAAGTTTCTTGTCTGCCCTATGGTGTGAAAGACTGTGCACCGAGTCTGTAAAGGCAATGGCTTTTACCCTTTCCATGATACCTTCACACTTTTGAAGCTGAAAAAAAGAACAGTGCATAGAGGTTTATTAAATATTTGACCTGAACCAGTTTACAATGCAACTACTGATACCACTATCTCTCAAACAAATCAAATTAGCCAATCACAGTTTAGGAATAAAAAATGACTCCATCTTGGTTTGGAAGTATCAATGGGACATCCTCTATTGCATAGTGTTATCATTTAACATTCAAAGTTTCACCATATGCAAGCAATTCAAACAAAAATTCAAACAAAATTCAAACAACATATTCAATGTGTTCAATTACCCCTTCCACAATGACGATTCCTCCATAACTGTGGGCCACAACAACTATCGTCTGAGCTACAGCCTTTGATATGAAGTTGTCCCATACATAGGAAAAGTGCTTCTCTGGGGATTCACTGCCCTTAATAGGAAAAAGATGGAGTATATATTAAACTCAGTTAAAGTTAACAGTCTCTAAGTTGCATTATTGAATTTCTCAGGTAATAAAATTAACAATCAACAGGTTCACTATCCAGTGAAACAATTCCTTGACTGTCAAATTAAGGTAATTTATAGGTACCCTACCCTGATGATTTTTCTACGTCCTTTTGACCACACATAGTTTTCATTTCCATTTGTGATAAGAACTCCATAACCTTCCTATTCAAAACAAACAAACAAAACGAAAAAGAGGAGAATTACTTTCATCATCAACCTAAAGACATGCTTTAAATGGGGGTTGGTGGGGTTGTACTCTAAAAGTTAGCACCTGGTCCCTGCAATATCGATTGAGAGGTTTGACTTCATATTAGGGCCAAGACACCATTCAGACTTGGTACCCATTTAGTGGTACTGTGTCTGGGGACCAAACAGGACATTGTTTAGACACACTGGTGGTCTGGAACAAGTATTTCTTCTTAGCACTTGTGCAAAAAGCTTTGCGCCCAACATTCTTTTTGTAGTTTGCAATATGTTTATGCCATTTTAGTGACTGCATGGCAGGGAAGCATGGAAAGAAAGCACAGGAATCAACAAAAACGTGTTCAGACAAGTTCCAAGTGGTGCCCTTGGACTACCCTTGGAGCTAGTGCCTGACTGTCTCAGGGTATGGTGCTCAGATTTTTGCTTGGGCACCAACAAAAAGCTTTGTTCAGACTGGTGTGACATGTGACAAGTGAGAATTGATCCAAACAGATATCAGCTGTTTTGAAAATGAAATACGTTTCAAGCTGCCAGGTTGGATTGCATGATGCATTACAGTTATCGCTATTATTCTCATGATCTCCTCGGGACTCCCACAAACAAACAGGTACTGTAGGATGATAAGTATGATTTTTTTGGCACCCATTAAGAAAATGCAACCATTTTGCCTGCATTTGTTTCTAATTTCCATTGCAGTTGGTTCTTGTTTCTCAATTTTTCTAAACAATCTCATTAAAACAAGAAATTCTTGCCAATTTGACAGCAACTCATTCCACCATTAGAGTTTTCCTTCAAGAGAACTTACAATATTTTGAAAGGTACTTGCATTCACTCCCTAAAAATATTTTAAACATTAAATGTTTTACCTGCATGGCCCGTTTGATGTATGGCAACATCGTTCCACTCTTCAAATCATCATTAATGATTAATCTAAGAGAAACAGAGACAATGACAAAGTAGTTCAATGAATTACTGCTATTACTCAAGAAGAAGTGATTCTATGATAAATCCCTATCCTACCACAGACCAAGGAAGATCATAAAAATTACCAACAAGAAATTATACCTGGAGGAAGAAATCCTTCAGGGGAAGATTCAAACAGTGTGTACAAAGCTAAATATGGGTGAGGACAAAAACAGATGAGGTACCCTGGTACATGTATATTAAAAGCAAAACAGCAAAGAAACTAACCAAAGAAAACAAACAAGCTAACAAACTGAAAAAGAGGAAAGAAAAATAAAATACTAATTAGTTGCTGTACAAATAAAAAAAAAAAAAAAAGTTGTACCTTCTTGCCCACTGTCCCGCTCTGACCACACCACTACCATGAATTAGGATCATCAGCTTGTCACTTTTCATTGCATTCTTACTCATGAAAAAGAAACTTTCACCTTCATCTTTGGCATCAAACTAAAACAAAAATAATGGATTAGAAGATAATTTAATTCTATTTACTCAGTCTATTTTACCTTTCTAATAAACCCCCTGCTAAAGTGTGAATTTTATAGCTTACCAAAAACACATATCAAAATTGTTGTTGTTGTGGTTTAGTCTCACTTACAGGAACAGTAACTCTCTCTAGTTCTACTTCCACCAGTAAATGATAGATATACTCAGTGATGACCTAAAAAGACACAAAAATTTATATCTATTGAATAAATCAGTATTGAAAAAATTTACTTAAAATTACTAACACCTCTATAGTTTTTTAGCCAATAAACTGAACATAGATTTTACTTGATTGAAAAAGTCTAACCAAGATAAATTGCTTCACAACTTTTTTTTCAGAACAATGGTCACACGCATGGGTAAATTAATAGCTAGAAATATGAAGCAAGATATACACTGTATGTATACATGGGCCTAAAAAAAGGTATCAGTGAGTAAAAAGGCTTACAGTATTCATACTTTTTTGTAAAAAAAATATACAAATGGTCCTGATGGTAGCTGAGAGTTATTCCAAGTAAAGAAATATAGCAGCACATCAAAGATGATTCACAGAGCATTCAATTGCGCTCG
The DNA here is from genome assembly GCF_036669915.1 of Pocillopora verrucosa. Lineage (NCBI taxonomy): Eukaryota > Metazoa > Cnidaria > Anthozoa > Scleractinia > Pocilloporidae > Pocillopora > Pocillopora verrucosa. Next base: position 25,556,499 of record NC_089315.1, on the reverse strand, counting down.
TACATTAGAAAACTGTGTGCATCTTGGAATAGAGGGTGTCTGCAGACAACTACCAGTACATGCTTTCACACAACGCAGTTGTGTATATATTGCACAATATGTCTTTACTGGCAACCAATTTGAAAATTACTTTTCTGCCAAATGACAACATGGAAATAAAGGTGTGATTGGAGCATTGCTGTTAGCAAACATCTCAATAAAAACTGTATACATACCTACAAGAAGCTTACTTGATATATCATCTAAAACTAAAGGTTTGTTGTGATGAGTACATTCTAATCAATGCGTTAAATGTTACAGTGACTACAAATCATACCTCTCCTAGTGCCTCATAATGTTTTTGGTTATATGCCCTATCACCCTCTTTCACTTCAAACTTAAAGGGTTCATCAGTCTCTATGTTTCTCAGCTTTCCTTCTGCAGAGACATAATTATAATGAAATAATTATAGAGCATTTTTCAATTGAGTGGTGTAAAGAAAAAGCCAAGCTATCAAGGAAAACAGTCACTCAAAACAAAGGAAAGTTCAAAACAAGTAAACTGCGCAATATTAGTGCAGGAAAGCGCAGGTGACCAAGTCAAAAAAAGTGGTACAAATTTTATGAATTAAACATGGAGCCAAGTAAAACAAAACTAAAGCAATCCCCAATTACATTCAACACCAAAATTAAAATTGTTTTATTTACTGAACAACTCAATAAAACAGTACTTTCGAAGGTTTCAAACTTGGTATAATATTTTCTTATGACAGCTGAGGAGAGTGAGTGAATGAGTGCAGTCTTGAAAGGGACTGTTATCAGTGACAGCGATCAAGCAGACATTTAGGCAACCAATGATTCAGGTTGCCAAAATGTCAGTTACAGTCAGCGACAACATTTCTTATAACCCTCTGTAACTCCCAAGATCTGATTGTTCATTATCCTCGCTAGCTGCCACACATTTCCTTGTAAATTAGTTTCAGAATTTAGTATTAGATCACTTAAAACCTGACAAGTTTGAGTATTCTCATTACCATTTTGCTAGATAACATGTGGACATTATGGGGAAGAGTTACATGTTCGTCACTTCTGGTGGTTAAAGTTTTAAGGACAACCTGTACTTTGAGCTACTTATTTTAAGTCCAGAATTGGTTGAGTCTAACCTGTAGAACCCAAGTCAAACTGATCACCTTTGACAGCAGTTAATAGCAGCTGTGTTCGATAACTCAATACTTGCTATGTTACGATTGACTGAGAGGGCAGTGTTCTATGCAAGATTCTTTTTTCCTGTCACAAACCTTCATTAAACTTGTATCCAAATCCTTCTAGAGTATCTGGGAAAGTATCTTCCTTTTTATTGCCTTTTGAACCCAGATCTGCTGAAGCAAATTTCAAAGAATGGTTCTGTAAACCAAGAAAAGTTTGGAGAAAGTGTCGGGGAACTGTTATCAGCAGATAGAATGCTGACTATGAATTATAGCTACTTTGCTTGATTTGAAAATGAAGTTAAAGTTCCACCCGAGTAACAAGATAGTAACAAATGGAACACAGCAAGAAGACCATTGCTGCAAATTTCAACAAGGAGCCTAATAAGGTTAAAAAATCTAGTGAGTAAACCACTGTCCAGCTGTGGAGTTTTTTTGTAGACATTATCCTCTTAACCCTTTACAACCTAACATCAGTATGCATATTCTCCATACTGTTCTCTGTACATTTCCTAAGGTGCTGACAAGGAGAATTAGTTGACAATCAAGAGTTTCTTAAATCAGTGAACACTTCTGTTATTCTCATGACCTTTATATTTGATTCAAGGAGACACTGTAAGGAGGGTTCCAATAAGGTTAAATTTTAGCCTTAAAACTGCAGAAAAATTTAGCCCTTTTAGTGTAAAATTGACAAAGTTTAGCCATGATCATACAAAAAGTTATAATCATAAAAAAGTTTCCTTTAAATCTTAACAGAAAGAAATAAACAGTTTGCCATAAAATGGACAAAATGTTAACTGTTAGCTGTAAAAGTCATCACACTATTGAGACCCAACATAAAAAGGAATTAGAAGCCAGTCACCCCCTAGGAATCAAAGAGTTAACAGCAATTTTCACAGAGAATAGCTTTGTACACCTTTGGACCCCCATCCCCTCCCTCTCACCACAGACTATTTGCTATTTTTAAACCTTCACTCTTTTTTGAAATGACTCAACTCACATTGTCCCATGTTGTCCTTCTCTCTGTTGTCTGAAAACTCTGACATCTGAACACAGCTTGGGTCACTTATTGCATCACAAGAATCTTTTAAGGGTCTGATTATGGAGATCTAAGGTAAAATTGAGTTTATAAGCAGTCTAAAGATCAGGTAACTTTCACTAAGGCATAGTTATACTTCCATTCCTGAAGGAAAAAAGTAAAGAATAATAAAATTTAAAGGATGATTTGGCTCTGGGGACAGCTGTCCCTCTGTAAGCTCTTATAGATGAAATAGAATAATTTAGTTTACCCTTTCACTACAATGCTGGGCCAAACAAACTAATCAAAAATCAGGGAACTGGATTGAAAATTGTGACAGAAGGGGAAAGAATTATGAGTTAATGCCATACATAAGGAGAGTAAAAAATGAACCGTAAGTATAGAATACTGGTGACAGGTTAGCTTATTGCAAGGGCTGGAATTGAAATCATGCAATTCAAAAGCCTTTACTATAAGCCAAAGGAGTATGGAAGTACAATTTTTAAAGGGGGTAAATTAATCATATCTGACTGAGAGGAACATTTTAAAAGGTAAACACCAGCCCTTCTGGCTAACTCAGAAGACAACAGGCTTTGGATCGAAGTTAAGTCTACTGAAATAAATTCACTGAAATACCTTTGGGTTGTGGTAGATTCTATATTTCTTTCCTGGCTATACCATTGCTAAAAATTTGACAAGTGGAAGCTACAGTAAGACCATGCAGAAGTCTTTCGAACACAATTTAAGTAAATTTGTACGTGACCTTCACCTTCTTTCACTTTTTATTCAGAATGTGCAAAAACCGAAAGCGCGCTGGAATTATCCAAATATTCCCCAAACATTCATGTTAAAATTCATCTGCATAAAATCAATAATGATCGAGTATTCACGCGTTATGATGCAAGTCGCCATTTTCGAAGACAAAACTGTATTCGATCGAAAATGGAATCCATGTCAACAAGCACTTGTAAAAACCTTCTGAGAATAGAAACCGTGAAAAATATTTTTCCACACCTTACCTGACATGCAGTTAACAAGACCAAGAGTTCCCTTCTCATATAAAACGTTTGGCTCAGCTGTTTTTTGATCAAAAGACACCCCCAGTTTTCGGTTTCTATTTCTGTTTTCAACTTCCTCTTCTCTTCCTTGGTAACCAAGCCTATGGCGGGAAACCTGTGCTTTTCCTTCCCAGTCCTTTCAGCAAATCACTCTTTTTTGAAGTGAATCTTTCTTTCTTTTCGACGTTCTAAGTTTGGGGTTTAGTACGTAAAACGAAGAGCGATTGGAAACGGACAAAAAACGCGGAAGTTTTGAGTCGGGCCGCACAACACATCCGAACATGTTAATGCGTGTGCGTGTACAGCAATAAAAATAAGAACAAATTACGCCACCTTTGCGTGGGTGCTGGGGCAAAGGAACTTTGGCGATCTATGAATTTATGTGCCTCGATTTCCTTTCGATTGAAAGTTGTTCTACTGCGCTGGACACTCCTTTTTAGAGGGTAGCCGCAAAAAGGAAATTAATCAGGAACTTCGGAAAAACTTTTGAAAAACTAGTGATAACTTGCCCAAATACTCCATGTTTGATTTTGGTCAAAAGTGAGCAGGCGGGGGTGGTCGGGTCCGCTTTCCCCTTTCTCCTCCTCGCTTGTCAAAATTCAACTCTCCCTACATCCTACCCCCGCTACCCTCTGTGAGAACTCAACATGATGGTTATACATGTCGTGAAGAACTTCCGCTGCAAGCTTTGTGTAAGGTTACAAATGACTATCTGGTCCCCAAACAATACTTCAATCATGCTACAATAAAGAAGTGAAAAGGAGGTTAGTTTCTAAAGAAACTGTGGTGTTGCGTCGGTGAAAGAGTATAACAGGGTAATTAGGTATTATCAACTGAGTTGATAACGTTAATTGGCCACCGTAAAGAGTTTCAAAGCTGACGTTTCGAGCGTTAGCACTTCGTCAGAACGTATTTCGTCATATCTCGCTCTAACGAAGGGCTAACGCTCGAAACGTCAGCTTTGAACCTCTTTACGGTGGCCAATTTACGTTATCAACTCAGTTGATAATACCTAATTTCCCTGTGACGACAAGTAAGGTCGAGGAAAAGTGATGGAAATCTTAAAAGCGGATTGGAACATATCAGAAAACAGTATAAAGCCTTTTATCGCATCTTTCTGTTAGTACAAGCGTTATGTTTTGTCAATTTAGCGGGCCCTATTTTGTGGTATTTCCCTATACGGCCAGCTTAATTCAAAATGGTTTGTAAGAATCGAATTATTCTCCCCCTTTCTGAACCCAAAGATATGATAAATCTCCTACTAACCTCGTTTTCTCGGTTCGCACTGTATGGTACGCAATCTCGTCTTTTTTCGTTCGGATTCATGTCCAAACTTTTGCTTTTCTTGCCTGTCTACGACAATTTATAATATCGTTGACTCGGCCGGAAATATAAATGGAAACCGTTTAACACGTCCAGAAGTCAAACGAGATCTGTGGTGCTGCAAGAAGGAAAGTGAAGTAGAATAGGAAACTTATCCAGTCAAGATACATCAGTGGTTGCAAGATCCATACAACGACATAAGAATCTCTTGAAGAGGTCCTTGAACTGAGGGGGGCGTGAGCACCGCCGACTTTCGCTAGTCTTGTGCGCATGAGCATTATTTTGGCCTTCTTAAACAAGCTATTTAGAGTGACTGGTGCGAAAAACACGTGACTTGATCAGAATTTTTTTTCTTGATTCAGGAAATGAAGTAGATAGATTTTGGGTTCATGGGCCAATTTCCATTTCAACTCTGCCCACTCTCTTATTCAGCCGGAAGATAAAAACATAATTATTTTTACACTGATTAATTCAACAGGTCAAAGACAGATGGTCAGCATTTTTGTCGTCAGTTTAGGTGAGACTCTGAATCTCTTGGCCTGTGCCTGCAGATTCACGGTAACGTCTGCGCATGTGCGAACGTTGTAATGGCGGGCGGTGGGGGGCTGGGTGGCGTGAATTTAGGCTGTCAGAGCCAAGTTGTCTCAAACAGTTAAAAAAAATCATGGAAGCTAACAAGTCACCAGGGTTAAAAAAGACCAGGAGCCCGTTACTCAAGTAATGGCTTCCTGAAAAGACGTATAACTTTGTTGATAAAGCTCACAGCAAAATGTTATATTCGTAATTCCGTACACACGTATAATTTAACTAAGCTTGGTGCTCGAAAAGTAACGAGCTTTCCTTTTCCTTCTTTTTAATTGTTTCCTTTTACCGATTTCCACATAATGAACGTTTCAGCTGTGTTGCTTAGTCCCCAGTGTCCCTCCGAAAGTGTGTCGATGCCGGTGGCGATCTTCCCCCCCCGACAACATTGATTGTAGCTTGGAAATAGCATAAATTATAACCGCTTCAATTTGCTCAGTGTACTGCTTTTGAATCTGATAATTAGAGATTTTGACGTAAATCAGTGTTCAGTGTCTAAAAATTCGCTCTGACGAAGGGTAACACTCGAAACAGCTTTAGAAACTCGACACAATGGCCAAATTGCAGTTATACACATTCGGTTCATAAACCCACATTAGCTTGCAAAACCCCCACCGATGCAGCTCCACAGTTTCTTTACAAACTTGCCCACTCTTTCTTTGGGACTTATGCCCGTCTCTCACCGTGCCATCTTATCTGAGGCTGCGGGAATAACGTTACAGAATGATTAACAGTCTACAGGGCTGAAGCACTTGTGTATGGCCAAAATTTTTAAAAAAGGTATTTCTTTATCAAAATATTAGCAATGTGGTGTCATATTTTCTCGTCTGAAGGAGAAGTGTATCGCATATGCATAAAAACTCTTCGTAAACTAGTCTGATGTTACTGGCTTTCGTGTAAATGTTTCCTCGATCCTTTTGAAAATTGACAAAATTCTCGAAGTTTCTCAAAAAAATTTTTCTCTATGAAACTGTAGCGGACGGTAGACTTTGGTGAAAAGGATTTGTATTCCCCCAATGAAAACGTTTTAGTTGGGTCGGTTCGCGTCCCGGTTTGCTAACACTCTATGTCAGCGACTGGCTCCCGGCTGATTGTTTACCAAAATGCACGCTAAGCTCGACCAAGGAACAGTTCGCATCATTCAAGTCATAAGATTTACAAAATCACAGCTCAACACTATCTACTACTTACTCGTATAATATCGCAATGCTGACCCTTAAACGGCACGTGAGCGAGTTCAAAGGTAAAAGTTTTAGGGTGCCATAAGTTGCTTACGTAACTTACCAGCACGTTTCTGGTCACTATGGAAATTATCCAGGTCGCTTGTGCGAACACTCGTGACTATTTGTTATGCAACAACTACTTTTACCAGGTATTAGATTAGCCAATATTGTCATGCAATGATATCGTGCTCCAAGTGTTATACAAGATTAGAGCAAAACAAGACACGAAGTCTCAAGAAGGTCAACGTGCAAAATCTAAGACAAGCTCGGTTGCATATGTTAAATATTCATGGTACAAATGGTGGTTTCGGCGAAAGTTTGAACAGAGAATAGAGCATAGCAAATTTCGTGACCTGGCCTCTTCACGGCATCACGGACTCAAAAGATTATCTGTCTTGGAAGTTGTTAGCAATTACTGTCGTTTCTACGTGTAGGACTTGGATTTTGACCTTTTCTCTCACTCTTACAACTGCAACTTAACAATATTGTATTAGTTCCGCTCAGGAAACAGTAAACAACAGGCCTTCGCTCTGTTCGCATTACACGATAAACACGAGACTTCAGAGGTCTTGATTTAGCGTGTCGTGGTCTACAACATGAAGAATCATCTTAGCTGTGACTCTCCTGGTCGTTTGATATGGTGAGACCCCTGTAGATAGGATCTCCTTTTACCTCTGTTGCTTTAGTGGTGCAGTCTGGAAAACGGCATCCGCTCGCCTATACGAATTATCAATTTCGCCCTTTCAATTTTGTCTCTTAACATCGATCCTGAACAGAATTTTGCCACCAACAAAGTCGATCCTAGCTACACTAGAACAGTTGTTTCTCAGAAACCCTGGATCTTGCGAACTATGAAAGAAAATACGAACCTCGAGACTCATGAAATTTTTATGAAGAGGTTTCGAGATCGTGAAAATATTTTGCGAGACTCGTTTAATATCCACCCCTGGTTTTCCTGTCGAATCAGGGCTTAATTCGACCATGTCCGGGGGAAACCACATCGGAAATCCAGCTGGGGTTAAATATAATCTGTAATTCATGGCTAAAGTTGTTTACTCTTAAGTCTCGGATTTTCAAACAACGGCCTAGCGGCCACTATGCTCGCCAGTCTCGGATTTTACCATTCGCCACCGTTATATCCAACTACCTCTTAAAGCAAAGTAAAAAAGATGGTTAACTTAAAGCTCGGTAAAGAAATGGAGAATTATGGTTTTTTCGCCGCGCACAACCTCTGTGGTCAGCGGTTGAGCATCAGAGCGCGTAATTCAATACAAATTTCTGAAAAGTTCACTCAATATCGCTGATGTTGTAATTTTTTTTTAAATGTTCCAAACGAGTGGTATACTTAATGAGTGCTTTACAATTAACGTTATATTGGAACTATATCTTCTCCGTTAAAGATATTTACCATTATCCACATCACGAATTTTTAAAAGTGCTATTCAGCCAATAGTCGAGAAAAGCGCTCTGTGGTCGTTTTATTTGTTCTGTGAAGATTTCTAAGCTGGACAACACATTATTTTATTTATTGATCTTACAGTTTCATTGATAACCCTCGCAAAAATCTAACGGACCTTGTTTCCCAAGCCTAACCTCTTCATGACTTTGGCCACTGCTTCAGTGATATTGTTTTAATTGGTTTGCCCTCTGAACAACATTCCACTCAGACAAATGACTTTTAAAGTGTTTTTTCTGTCTCCTGTTGACTCTTTGATTCAAATGACCGTTTCTTAACACACAACACTTCCAATATTTTAAAGATGAACGACTACATAACCTCTAAAAAAAAGGCATGTAGAATTGTGTGCCAGGCCAGCGAATCAGTTTAAAAATAAATATTTTTAACGATGAAGATATAGTTTCAGAAGCCGAAACGAAAACAAATCCTGCCGAGGGCCGGATGCAAGTACACTGAATACTTCAAAGCTTAAGACGACCGTGGTTTTTTTTTTTTTGAGTAGACAATAAAAAGAATTAATTTTCCACTACTTTAATATCTGGGTATGTGTGAGAAAAAATTGTACAACTATCCATAATATTTGGCAATATATTTTAGCGAGGTGCCAAGTTCTATATCCGTCCATTTATGACGTATTGTAGTCAGGTAGCCCTCAAAATAAAATACAGAAATATCGACAGACACTCCAAAGCTCTTAAAGACGTCGACCCTTGATATTAATGTGCTATGTTATAAATCTGTGGCGCAATTTGATCCAAGCTGTCGCCAGTATAAGTACAGCTTTAATGCAAAGTTCGAAAAATTGTTATCATGTGATCTTTAACCTGCACTTCTAAAAATTGAGACACTTGTTTGAACACGGAGACTGTAAAAAGATTATTATTCTGACAATTTCATGAAATTCTGGCAAGAATAATAAAAATTGTTGAGTGCATTTAATAAGAGACGTTCTTACTGAGTGCACTTCTACCTCCTATACCATGTTTTAGGCAAATTTTGCGTCGTTATCGATGAGGACAATTTTTTTTGCGGCACTATCAAACTATGGTGGAATTTTCCCCCAACTGACTTCATCATGAGTACAGCCGCTTTCCTGAAGAAAAAAAACTTAAAATATTTTTGGTTGTAGATTTTGCTTGACGGACTGATTAGCAAAATTTACCTCTGCTCGGTATATAGAGGCAGAAAAAGCAAAATTTTCCTGAGGCTGATATTTGTGTTGAACTTTCACCCGGTTAACATATATTTTCTGCTGTTTTTGCAATAGTAGACGCTAAAAATATTTAAAGCTGGCACGAAGCCTGGTTAGAAGCAATAGCGGATGCCTTAAGATGTCGCCATATTCATGAGTCATTTTTAGTTGTTACCTCAGTCCTCCTACATGTCTTATGAAGTTGTTTTGCCGGAAAAATATGGGAGTTCCTATCCGTCAAAAATTGAAAATGAGATAAATAATGGACAAAAAAAAAATAAAAGGAAAACCTTGGCAGATCTACCATTTTATTTGTGATGTATATTCATTTCGAAATATGGTCCAAGCGAAATATACAATATTCTTTAAGTTGAATCTCACAGTACGCAATTTCACTCTTGATTTACGGAAGTTTCGTAGAGACCCACTTCTGTCAAATTAAGTTTGTGGTTTTCAAAAGCTATTCCTGGGGTTTTGCGAAATTAAAATATTCTTCACCTTTCCCAAAGGCAACTAAGCTCTCGGCATAAAATCTTAATTATCTAAGCATCTCATCAATTTTTGCGATATTTTCTCATTTCTTGTGAAGCCAGCTGCCTAGTTTCAACGATATGAAGTTATTCCGTGTAAATTTGACAGCTCTACTCATGAATTTTTCTCTCCATTATTAATTTTCTTTTTTTAGAATCAATACGCAAAATTATATTTATTTGTACTAACATCGTAGGCGCTGTGGCAGGCAGGTGATTGTTTCAATGTTGTAATCGTATTCGTTTGACTGTCACCATCCTACCCTTTGACATCAGAGACTTTAAGCAAAACCAGAAGTACTTAAACTACGAACGTCATCTGTTAAATTCAATTTCCCTCTCACTCCCACATCCTTCAAAGTTTTCAAGCCCCAATCATGCGCAGTTTTCGAAAGTCTTCCTTCTTTCGTTTTATCTAGAAAGTTTCCCCGCATAGATCGTGACCCTCGTCAAAACTGAAAATGAGAGAAGGAAAAAGTCACGTTTGGTAGTTAACTCTCATACTTCAGTTAAGTTGTGAGAACCGGAAGGACAATCTACTCTGACGATGCAATGACCTTGGCGAAAAAAGCGTTTGCGTGTTTCCTGTTGCGTGTGGATCCAAATCACTTTATCGTAATTCGTGAAATATTTGCTAACTGTTTTACTGAAAATAAAAAGATATTCACAGAATCGAAGACTGACCAGTATCGACAGAGATGAGAGTGCTTGCGTTCTATAAGTTATGTAACAAGGGAATGTTTTACGAAATGTGAAACACACGGCTGATGTAAGAGCGACCTTGTCATGCGCCTCATGCGATGCATGTGAACGTCAGCTGGAAAACTAACAGACTCTTGACCAATCACAGCCCACGTCCTATATTATTCAACATAAGAACCAATCAGATGTTCTCGTGAGAGCGTACGCCGGTTAATAACTTGTTCGAACAATTGTCTCAGAAAAATTTTTAGCGCTACCACGGGAGTAGGTCGTGAGGGGCCTTTGAAATGTTTCTACCTTTATAGCAGTGGCTCACTTTTTCCAAAGAGTCCTAGGGAACACATCGACTTCACAAAGACACTCACAATGCCTAAAGAAACAAACTCGGATTTTCTTGGCTCTGCTTTCACGAACATGAAGCTTGTGGGAACCGGTGGAAGCGGCGCAGTTTATTCCGCCATCGATGTGGAAACCGACCAACGGGTTGCTCTTAAAAGACTTATTCTTCGAGATCGAATGAATTGTAGAGCAGCTCTCAGAGAAGTGAAGGCTTTGAAGACTTTAGAACACGAGAATGTGGTGAAGTTATTAAAAGTGGTGGACTCAGAAGGCATGCCGTTCCTGGACGGCATGGACGAACATTTTAGAGGGGCGACCGAACTTTATCTTGTAGAAGACTTGATTGATTCTGACCTACATCAAATCTTACAAAGTAAGGGAAAACTACGAGAAGACTATGTGAAATTATTTTTATATCAACTGTTACGAGGACTGAAATACATCCACTCCGCGAACGTAGTTCATCGTGACGTGAAACCAAGTAATTTGCTAGTTGACTCCGAAACGTTACTCCTGAGAATAGGCGACTTCGGACGATCACGAATTCTCGATCCGGCTTACTCACACTACGGCCATCTAACTCACAGCGTCTCGACCTTGTGGTATAAATCGCCTGAACTGCTGTTGAACGCATCGACTTATGACAGTTCGGTAGATATGTGGGCCGCGGGTTGCGTTTTTGCTGAGATGTTACTGGGCAAACCCCTGTTCGAAGGGAGGCACGAAATCGATCAAATGGAGCAAATTTTGGACTCTGTTTGCCTTACGGAGGAAGAATGGATAGCCCTTAAACCACATTTGCCAGAAAGAACGGCTTTGAAAAGGACTCAGGAACAAGGATCTGCTTTGGGAAGCAAGTTTCCTCACATTGACATCCAAGGTAAGGCCGGTTTTGTTGTCGGTTCGAACCATGTAAACATTGAAATTAATTTGCATACTTGCGCGATGGTCAATTTTACTTACGTAACTTAAATTTGTTTTTTTATGATTTTCGCCTTCTTATGCGCTGTCGCCGTAATTTTTTTCGTGTATTTATAATGGAGCAAACCCGTTTTTTCTGAGCCTTCCTCTTTCTATTCAAGAATTCTCTCTGATATTTCGCTTGTAATGCTCGCTTCAGAATTGTACTTTGACACCCTATGAATATTTCATGAATTCGAAAATAAAATACAAACAAAGAAAAAATTTTTACAGGTATCTAGGGTGTATCTGCAGGGTGAAGTTGTCTTTTTATACTGTCTAAATTTTTACGAGTTCAATTTAGTCTTTCGGAATGGATGTGGGTCAGAATCTACGAAATGAAAATGCTCGAATTGGGTGGTACTCTTGAAAAAATTTCGTGAGTCAGGAAATTGCTAAATTTAACCATGATAATAATTGTCAATGAACGGCCGTGATATCCCCTCTCGCCTGTTATGTTTTGGAGTAAAAATCGACTATCGGGTCCATTTACAAGAAACATTCGAGATTTTTTCCCCCTTTTTTGTGACTTTCTAGTGGCGCAACAGATCGGCAAAAATCACACCATTAGACAAAATATTGTTTACGTTTCAGCGCAATCGCGGGTGGCAAAGCAATTTATCTTTTCCTGTTCTCTTGATGATTTCTGTTTTCATCTGTTCGAGTGAATTCTACATGTGAAGTATTCAAAAGTAGTGGGATGGTGAATCGATGCCATGTTAGTTTTCTGGCGAATTATTAGCGAAACAGAAAACCATGCAGTTATTAATATTCTTAAACCACATACTGAACCCGATGGAATGTTTTGTGTGATTGGCTGACTAATAATAAAGAACTGGAAATAACCTAAATGTTAAGCATTCTAGCAATACCTAACGATTTACATGCCCAGAATCAGGCGCTGAAAGGGAACTAGTAAAGTTTCAGTATACAAACAAAAAACACACATGAAGAAGCGAAATTCTTCATATCCCTGGAAACCAAGCTGTAAATATTGACACCTAGAACCTTATATGCTAATTTTTTCTAAGCTTCCTCTAGTTCTTAGCAAACAAAATTCACACATGCATGAATTTATGTATTTCATAAGTTTGCTTAGGGGGGAAAATCACTGATTTGTCTCTGAGAGACTCTAACATCTCTTTGCCTTATATAACATTGTTGGTATAAATGTAATGGTGAGTATGTAGTAACATCATAACATAATTAACAAATAACCACCACATTTTCTTGAAGTAATGTCAGCACTCAACATTTGCCTCTTGTTATTATTTGCAGCTCTTGATCTGCTGGTGAAAATGCTGAAGTTCAACCCAGATAAAAGAATGACTGCAGAAGAAGCCCTTGCACATCCTTACCTTCATCAGTACTCATTCCCTTCAGATGAACCAATCTGTTTCGAGCCATTGCACATTGAGGATGAAGTTGGAGACTTTGAAGAGGGCACACTGAAAAGCTGGATTTTAGAAGAGTGTTCTTCATTTGAAAGTAGTGGCTCTTTTGAAAGCTCTGTTCCAGATGTTGTTGTTAAAGAAGTTGTTTTGGAGAATCAAGATACTGGAAATGACATATTATCTTTAAAGGACATTATGCAGGAGCCAGAAGCCCCTTTGCTGGACCAGTGCAAAACCTGCATTGATGTGTCGGAGCGTTTGGGATTGGAAACTCGCAAAGAAGGACTTGAGACTTTGGCTGCTGCTTACAAAATCCAAATGTCCTTAAATGACACTGTTGATCCTAAAGATCAGGCAAAACTCTTTGAGTTTCATCATGCCAACATGCCTTCATCCATTTTAGATGGTATGTTTGGCAAGGGTGCTTTGAAGGAAAATGTGAACTTTACATGTAAGAAAAACGTTTTTAATGGACCGTTTGGATTGTGTTATTTTTAAATGGTCACTATTGAGTTTTTGTACTTGAGGATTCACATGATTCACGTATCTAATCAATGTTAGGGCTGGTTCAGCACCTTGAAACTTGCTATGGTGCTTTGCCTTGGTTTAGTGGAAGGGGTCGTTGTGTTGAAAAGTGAGTGTTTGTTCATTGGAAAGTGTTGTGTTGTCTGGTTTTTATTAGAAGCTAAAATCTTAAAAAAGGAAAAAAAATTGGGAAACTAATTGGATTTTCCTGTATGTAATTTGATTTATTCTTTATTTCTTTGTCAGTGTTTCCTTCAAGTACTTTGCCATTCATGGCTTAATTTACCACTAATTGTATTTTAAAAAGTATCCGTTATTGCATTTTGCCCTATTTAAAGTAATAGTTTGAAACAGTTAGGTTTGTGCCCCAGGGTTTCTTTTATGTATGCTCTTGAAATTGTAATTTTATTTATTGGTGTTCATTTTTAAGCAATTTCGTAAAATAGTTAGTGAAGGACAGTTCATTTTTTTTGTGTGTGTGTTGATGGTAACTTTCTTTTTTTACTCTCTCTCATTTTTGAAATTCTCCAATGGTTTTAAGGTTTCATAAACATAATTTCATATTATTTAATTTTTTTGACAATTGTCATTTGTAAGAAAAAAGAGAAAGAAAGAAAAAAAAAATAATATTGATTAAATTGCAATTTGCCTGGAAACAAAAGGAAATCATCCTTACTCAAGCTTGGCCCTTGATGAAATTATGCTAACAATTATGGCTATTAACAAGAAAAGACAGATGTATCATAATTTAATTTATCATAATTTAATTTATTCGGGATGTGGGGGGGTATGAGCGAACATGAAAAATTTACCAAAGAGCTCTTGTATACTATGCCTGAGCTGTTCAGGGAATTTTCTTTGGGAAAATATTATTTTTTGTCAAACATATAAGGTCACATCCTATGTGAACGTTACATTGTGAATTAAAATGTCGACGCTACGCTTAGATTGATGAGAAGCTTAAATTTGTCAACTCGGTGTAGAAAGAAGTGTTTATAGTAGTTTAAAGTATATAAACCGTTGCATTTACGCTATGGCCGGATATTTATGGTGCTGTGCCAAAATGAATTTTGCTATATTTGCTGTAAAATTGAAGAAATTATTTGCTAAATAAATAACTATGTTCACTTTAAACTCTGTCTACTCCGTCTTAGTAGTTGTAAGGAGCTGTAAAGTAGAGTCAGTTACTGGCGAAGTACACCAGAATGTATGACAATCTTCGTCATGCTCACGTTTTCTCTCATGCGGCCAAGTATTCACGTGATACTCTGCACGTGAAGAGACAGTATTGTTTACTCGCTCTGGTCGATATGTACGTATTGTTTCTAGAAATAACTTCAGGTGATAGAATGGTCGATACATTAACGCTGGTTCATCGAGATATGAAGCAGCTGGAACATGATACAGTCGCAATCGGCTGCTCCTCGAGAAACTTACTCGTCACTTTGATACCGTTAATTTCTCTTAAGTATCTTGATGAACACGTAATTGACGTCTGAACCAGTTGTTTCATAACATTTCTGTCCCATTATTTTCGTAGTACTGTTGTGCAAGCGTTAAAGCCTGCACGCACATTACATCATCAACGTGCAAAGTGCCCGTTTGATTTTATTGAATTGATTTTAAAAATTTACAAGGAAAAATTCTTGGTTGCAGATGTTAGCAACCGAAATTTCAATGATGTAAGTTTGTCGGAAGTAACATAATCTGTCCGTCAGTGGCATCTTTTACGCCTTTTAAAACATGATTTACATATCAATGGCGTGCACGCGATTACGCACGTGCAGGTTTAACACGTACTCGGCCGCGGTGCATTGACTTTTGTCTTCTGGTCCACAATGCGCGCTGAAAGGTTATCCTTTGCGACTAAAAATAAGTCGTTTGTCAAAGAATATTGCCAATCGATTGATTTCTCTCGTCGTCGATAAGAACACATCATCCATAAAATTTCTTAAGGCAAGCATATCAGACTGTACAGGGTGATTCAGTATTATCAACTGAGTTGACAACGTGAATTGGCCATTGTTAAGTGTTACAAAGCTGACGTTTCGAGCATTAGCCCTTCGTAAGAGCGAATGATCTAACAATATTCTTTTTCAAGGCTAAAAATTTAACTCGAAGTGCTTTCCTGAGATAAACAAACTTTTTGGGTAGTAATTTTGAAAATCCAAAGTACATGTTTGGATTTAACTAGCATTGGTTTGCATTCACGTGGGCAGCACACTACATTTTACCATATTTTGCTGTTTGCGTAGATATTGCTTCTGCATCATTCTAAAATGAACCGTGTAAAACGTCAAAGAGGACTTCGATTAGTTAAAATTAAAAGTACATCGTACGGACCTGAACTTCTCATAATTGATTGGGGACCCTCGGACCGGTCACCGCTAACAAGGCGGAGAAGTGATGCGTGGTACACTTTCAACGCAGCCGGCCACTCGCGCGATACCGAAGCGTGTAAGGGTGTATGCAAGGGTACAATGTAACGTGATTTCAGGTCGATTATTTTGAAAGGCGTGAACAATCCCCCGCTATCTGTTGCAGTTTCTGCGTAACTCAAATTGCTACTAAATTGTCTCAACTTTAAAAAGGCCATATAATTTTAATCGATAATTTAAGTTGATACATAATCCTCACATAGCAACATAGAGCTGGCTGTCCTTTAAAAGGATAGAGGCACTAAAAATTCCATGCTGTGACTTCGACATTCCGTGAACAGATCGTTACGAATTCGAGAATGTCTATCTCCTGCGGTCTCTTTCGCAGCCTTGTCTGGTCTGGCCACGCAACGCATTCTAAGAGAGAAACTGTTGCGTGTAAAGACCAAACATGGTAAACCAACGGCTGCCAAATTACCGAACGAATGTCGACTTTCGACAGAGCTGATTAAAACTAAATTTTTGTTCCATCATCAATGAGATGAGATGTAGCTTAGGTATATTACTGAACCCTAAAATGTTTGTCAAACACTACCGCGACCAAGGATTTGCAAGGTTAAAGACATACTCTTATAACCACATTTTCTTCCTTAGAGAGCTAAACCCTCTGACCCTTAAGAGTGACTAGTATCGGGATTATTTTCATTCTATCAGTGATTTGATTCTTCACAATGTCTCTATGTAAGCAACGTAAATGTACGGCGTTTAATGGCTGTGTCAGGGGCCCATTAATAATGGGCTCCTGCTGTGTTTTTCAATTTCGAAAGCTTGTCCCCAAGCTGTGATGTCGGTCAAGGTAAAACAGGCCGAAATTATTACCGTTGTGATTAAAGTGACGTTGTAAAAAATGGAACAAGATAATTTACCAGAAGGTAGAAAAGACGGGGGAGTTTGGGAGTTTGGGGTCCTGATCCCGTTTCACGCACGGACTTTAGAAAAATTAATGCGTCATGTGTACTTAAAAAGTATTTACATGTCACAAATTCGCGTAAAATTCACTTATCGCGTAACCATTTGGGCTAAATAACCCTTAACCACCCTTTTGCTACAACCTTCAGTGTTCCACGTACATTAATACATTTACATTGCCACAAAGCCCGTTAAAAGCGTCATTTCCAGAGTTGATCTAGGTGACGGTATGGTAATAATGTGTTCTCACTTTCAGCTCACGACTGCACCAAATTCCACGCAAACCCCTGATTACAAAACGAAAACCGCTCATTTTTCAATACTTCTTACACTTAGTAAATAACGTCTTATCCTGTGGATTGAGAAACGAACCTTTTGAACGACTGGAACTTGCTGATCTGAGCTAAATTAAAAATAAAGCACATCATCTTCAAAATAAAAATGTCCAGTCATTATGACGTAAAAAGTCTCCGCATTCCAATGCAACTTAGACGTAAACTAAATTTTCACTTACGTTAGTTTTTCTTGATTCTCTGTCAGTTAAGACGAACGAAGGAAGGTAAGCGTTAAATGGCGGCTAGGGTTGTCAGCGGACCCTCACGATCTCGGAACAAGCTGGTCCAGGCTCCCGGAGAGTAGAAATTAGCGATAAAGAGGGAGAGCTACAAACGCGCTGTTTTACGCGCGTATGCTACTTTGCTTATCCCCGACACAGTTGCCAATCCCTCTGGCGAAGGGCTAACGCTCGAAAAGTCAGCCTTTAGACTCTTAACGGTGGCCAATTAACGTTTTCAACCCAGTTGATAACACCAAATTACCCTGTTATACTCTCCCACCTACGCAGTACCACAGTTTCTTTAGAAACTCACCCTCTCTACAGTTGCCAAAAGTCAGGCATGTGCAAGTGGATCAATATTTGCGCCGGCCTCGCGCCTGATATCAGAGGGAACTTTCAAAGGGAAAATTTAAAAAGCAACTGCTGTGCCATAGCGCACAGAATTCTATTAAAGGAAAAAAAGTAGAGAAAAGGGAAATTCGAGAATATTTGAACGCGAGGCTTATTTAAATTACGACTTTTGCGAGTATTCTGATAACTTTCTTTTTAACTCGACAACCTGAAAGTACACCATCGCACATGCGCAAACGTACGAACGCCATGTCATTATGCACTACCATCCACTGCAGGCGAGTCACCCTTAAGAACCAGTTCTCTGTGGCAGCCAACTCTACTCAACCACAAACAAAACATTTTAACTATTAAGGAAATCTTTATTGACAAGACGAATTTGTCCTTTTTAACACAGTCATTTAAAAAATACAACTGATTCTAAAGTTATATACCTCGATAACTATAGGATACAACTTCTACAAAACTAAAATGTCTTTAAAATTTTTAGAATTGACTCTTTTTGTAACAGCAATGTCAACTAAATATTATTCACAAAAACGTTAAAAATTAATTACTCAGATACCATAATTTCCTTAAGGATAATGACTTTGAAATATTTTTTAGTATTCCATAACGGAATCATGTGATTTAATTGCAAACGTTAACTGAGTAATGTTCTTGAATTTAGGGAATTTACAAAGAAAGGTAATTGTTACACATATCGTAACAAATAAATTGTTTCATCATAAACTTATAAAAAAGTGTTCTTAAAAGCTGTTCTGTAGGATGTCACGCAACACAGCTTCTCCCAGAAGGACGAGCAGTGCGTGACATTCCAAACAACAGTTGCTAAAGGTACTTATACCTCATTCGCAGTAAAGCTTTAAAACGTGTCTTTAAGCCGTTTAGGTTAACACGGTTAAAAAGTTTTCTTCATAGCTGCTTCAACTGATGTTTGTTGACTTCCAATTTAACATATTAAAAATACATGTTAGTGAATAGATGAAACCTGTGGAAAACTTTTTCTGTTTTTGATTTTAATTCTGTCAAACCCGGTTTGACTACACATGTTTTGCCAGTGTGAACGGGGTTTAATTTGAGCTCTGCATTTCATCCCAATACAGTTGGAAATTGTAGACAATATTAGTTATTTTTAAAACAGTAAAATGTCGCATGTGAAATTCCATTTCTCAAAAAAAGCAATAAATATCATTCGTATTCTACAAATTCAAGTTGGTGCTTTAAACAGCCCTGTTTTTTAATACAAATTTAGCATAAATTAGGATGGCCCTTTATTCAAGGGATGTTGCCTCCATGAGGATGTTGGTGATTAACGGTAAATGAAATCTATATACAATGTTTTCAGATTCCTCTCCACATTATGAGCAATACAGATACATCATAGAGTTTAAAACGTTCTCTGTTAACAAAAAAAAGAAAAAAGAAAAGAAAAAAACGGGTTTTAGAGATAATACGGTTCTGGTAAACCAGACGGTAGCGCTAAAGGATAAAGAATTGTACTGCGCAGCCTTCATTCTCACCATTTCCCGAGTGATTAGCGTGCACGTGAATACACGAGGACTCCAATGGCTAAATATTGCCAGATTGGTAAATCACCATCTTTTAGTGCAAGAGTATGCTGTTAGTATTTTTCCCCTCGATTTTCAAATCTTTCTGCGAAGTAATAAAGGACGCTAGCTTCACTAACATTTGGAGGCTTTCCAGGCTTTTTAATTTTTACAGATTATCACTCATCCCTAACAGAGAGAGAGAGAGAGGAATACTTCGTTAAAACTCAAGGATCACTTAGGCCTAACCTTATACCAATCACTATCTTTTGTGTAGTACACTGGGCTCAATCCGTGTCACTGGAGTTTTTTCGTTGCATTTTCCACCCTCCCAAGAAGTCTGTGATTGCTTCCTTCTCATCTTGCGTTGTGCTTGCCATGTTCAGCGCATGCTCCAATATGGCCAAATGACAAAACTCGTACTGTTCAGGTGTCTGAATAGTGAGCGCCCTCTGAGTTCTTAAAGTTTTCACTGTGTTAAATACCTCACATTTTCCCACATCTGCCAAACGAGCCACATTCACTTCAATAGTGCAGAAGGTCCCAGTGCGACCAATACCTGCACTGCAGTGCACTATAATTGGAGGGCCTCTTGGGTGTCCCTTCCACTGCGACCCTAATGCTTGCACTGCATCATTTTGTGCCTCCCGGACCAGACCAACAATATGTAAGCATGACTCGGCAGACGACGGCACTCCAAAATCTGGCCAAGAGGTCATTTGGAAGTGGACTAGTCTTCGTTTCTCTCCTGACTACGATGTGAGCAAAGATGTATTAATCCTACCTACCGGGTTCAAAAATTAACCTCTCCAAAAAATATCGATACATTCAGGAACAAACATGTGATAGGGTAAACAATATTCAGACCAAATTCCCAAACTCTCCGCACAACTTCACAAGGCATTGTATGACAGCTGGGAAAGAGAGTTGCGCAGCGGATCTTTGGGAACTAGAGAGTGACTGTATGGTTAATATGTTGTAAAAATAAGTTTTCCATTTATTAAAACGATCAGCGAATTTTTGCTACATTAGCCCAAATCCTTAAACTCTCCGTATAACTTCACAAGAAATTGTATCACTATAACTGCTAGAAAAGATAATTATACAGCAAATCTTTGGGAGCAAGAGGGTTACTGTATGGTAAAAACAAGTTTTCCACTCAAACGATCAGCGAATATGTCTTAGACTACTTGTTTGGATGGAAAAATGGAGAAGATGCGAATAAAGGAACATGCACTGCGCGCCTTGAGCGAGTCGGAAACACGAAATGGAAA
The DNA here is from genome assembly GCF_036669915.1 of Pocillopora verrucosa. Taxonomy (NCBI): domain Eukaryota; kingdom Metazoa; phylum Cnidaria; class Anthozoa; order Scleractinia; family Pocilloporidae; genus Pocillopora; species Pocillopora verrucosa. Next base: position 25,535,933 of record NC_089315.1, on the reverse strand, counting down.
GAAGACTATTCACCATTGTGATTCAGAACACGATCAACAAGACATGGAAACAACGAAATCTCCATGTTAATTTACCTAAATTCTCTTAGGAGAGGAAAAGGCAAGTAAACAAATATCAATTTGTTTAATTTCCGTTTGTGATCGATTAAGAGGGCGCCGCGAGTCTTCTACACAAACCACATCGCTCCCTGAAGCAGAATCAATTGAAATCAAGCAATCGTGCGGTTGATAACTTGATAATCTGGAGTCAAACTCTTCCACAAAAGCCTTGAAGATTTAAGACACCTTCTCCGTCTTCTCCCAGCTATTATATATGATATAAATCACTCACCCTTTTGTGCTTCATCCAGAAAACTCTTTCTACATGATCCTCAAATTCCAAAGTTTCTTCATGGGACACATCTAATGTTGCAAACTCCTGTGTTTCATTATTTTCGGGCCAATACTGAATACACTTCCTGCGACTCCTTTCAATGCACCTAGGATAACAGTTTTCACTTTTAACGAGTCACTCAATAATTAAATGGTAATTTCTGGCAATATGACTCATAGCAGTGGAGACTTAAAATGAGATTGAGAATGCTTTGCCTTTATTTAGGGTAGATAAAAAAAGAGATGAAACCAAACGAGATGGGAAGCCATGCCAATGACGTGTGCTTGATGCTAGATGAACTAAATTAATATCTGGTATAACTAATTTGAAATCTGGATTAAGTGGTTTAATATCTGGTAAACTGGTGTGACATCTGGATTAACTGGTGTGACATCTGGATAAACTGGTGTGGAATCTGGATTAACTGGTTTGATATCTGGTTAATTAGTGTGGCATCTATGTCAACTGGTTTGAAATCAGGATAAACTGTTGTGACATCTGGATTAACTGGTTTGACTTCTCATTTAACAATACATTTGCATTTTAGATATATGAATTTCATATCATATGAATATCATTCACTCGGATGTTTATTTGTACCCAATTCATTGACCAGCTCCCAGTTGGCTTGTTAGCTCAATTGGTAGAGCGCTGCACCGGTATCGCAGAGGTCATGGGTTCAAATCCCGTACGGGCCTGAAATTTTTTTCAGGTCCTACTTACAACTACTAGTTTCAGTAGTGTTCTTAGCTGCGAGGATCTTCTAATTTCATTCACATTTGCATTTGTTATTCAAGGTCTAGCTTTTCTTCTAAAGGAATAAAATCATTCCCAATTTTGCCACTCAACCTCAAAACGTTTACATCACTAACTTAGTGGCAGCAACAAGCGAATGATACGTCCAAAAACCGTAAAGTTATCTCTGTTGTACACTTGTCAAAAACTTCATCATCCTAATCCTTCACATATGCCATGGATAAAACGAAACAAACTTTAGCTTTTCTTTTAACCCTTTCACTCCCACAAGTGACCAAGAGAGAAGTTCTCCTTACAATATCAATACAATATCAAGCAGGTAGGTGATGAGAATAGAGAAGAATATCGATCATGGGATTATTAGTTGATCCAACACCAAATTCTCTAAACTAACATCATAAGAATTGTATGGCAGATAGTATGGAGAATTACTAATTAGATCTTGGGAGTGAAAGGGTTAACTAAAAGAGCTATCAGAAAAAAAAAGCTTACCTTGTTATCATGACAATGACATAAACCTGTTGTTCCCAAGCCATTTGCCAGAAATCACCTTTGGTGTGGGGCAGGGGACCTAAAGAGTAGTAATTATTCATAACAGTTAATAATTTCTAATAAAGGCAAATATGAAGATGTACACATGCAGACTGTACAGGGACTACTGTACAGCAGAAGAAAAGTCATGAAAAACTTAAGCTTCACTATTCTCATTTTTTTTACCATAAAAAATCCCTGGATAAAAGTTCACATGTAAATTTGTTTTACTTTATAATTGTATGTACATAACATCATTCTGCAATTCAACTCACTCTTACTATAACAATGCACACTAGAAGGGCTCCTGTGTCTCTATTGCAAACTCACTCTAACCTTGAGTGGCAATATATGCCCGTGCTTGCTTGTATCCATCCATAAAGTTTGCATGAATGTAATTTGATGTCTAGAAAATAATTGCAAAAACCTGTTTACTCCCATGAGTAACCAAGACAGAATTTCTCCTTACTATATCTATACAATCCATGCAGACCAGTGATGAGAATAAAGAAAAATATCAATTATGGGATTACTAATTGATCTGATACCAAATTCTCCAAACTAACATAATAAGAATCATTTGGCAGACTAATGAGATCTTGGGAGTTAAAGGGTTAACCTTACAAACCTAGATTTTCAAGAGATGGAAAAAAGAAAAGCTACACTCCATTACATCTAGCCTGTATTAGACTCTTAGTAGATGAAGATGTGCCAGAAAAATGGCAAGCAGGCTGATCTAATTGTGGTTACAGTTTTTAGAAAACCACACTTTGTATCATTCTTTTCTCTTCTGCTTATTTTGTGAAGCAACATAATTTTTCACATGCCCTCTTTTTTGCTTGCCACAACTGACTGAGAGCCTGGAACAAGGTCTTATATGTCACAAGTCAGCTGCAGGGGTGTATGAGTGATATGTCTGCCACTTTTAAAAGAGAATTAATTTTTGTCTGTAGAGAAAATCTTGTTTAAAAAGTAATATGCTCAGTGGCATAGGAATAATGTACTTTTTGATGGAAACAATTTATTTATTTCAAAGGCTGTATATTATGATAAACTTGCCGTTTGTCCATCCAAATTGGACAGCTTTACCCTTGTTTCTTCCAGACACAAGACATCCGTGTATCTGTTTTTCTTCACATTCTCTGGCAATCTGCAAATAATGCATTCAAAAATATAGTTATTAACTTTGCCGACATTGCAAATTTGTTGCCACAGTAACCAGTTTGGCAACTCAGGTTCCACAGTCTGTTGCAAGCTGTAACACCTTTATTTCTGCAAAATACATAGTCTCAAGTTAATCAAGATAAAGGTTTGCTGCTTTCTCCTTAGTTGTTGCATGCTAAAACTCCAAAATAAATTATTAGACATATACTGCTCATTCTAAAGAGATGCAACATAGTCAAAAGTACAGTAAGTCATGTCACATTAAATCAAATAACTCTTCTATTTTTTTTTCTGAAACAACTACAATTTTTTTGGAAGGTTTATTTGGATCCAACACAGTGACCAGCTCCCAGTTGGCTTGTTAGCTCAATTGGTAGAGCACTGCACTGGTATCGCAGAGGTCATGGGTTCAAATCCCATACGGGCCTGAATATTTTTTTTTTTTCCTCCAGGTCTTATTTCAACTACTTGTTTAGTAGTGTTCATAGCTGCGAGGATCGCTTATAATTTAGATCACTTACCCCCTCAAACAATAGTTGGTTACAGCAGACAAATAATCAAAGAGGCAATAAGAAAGTTGAAGATGGCAACTAGGATCAACTTTATCAATGGCGATTGTTTGTGGCAAACACCCTGGCTTAAAGTTAGTGTGATGGACTCTGGATCGCAGAGTAATCCTCCTGGTCAATTCAGGCAGTGGAAAATGGAATTTGCTCTGTACAGATGAGCCTCTCTGATTACAAATGATGCCCTTGAAAAATCAAAGCTACATTTTCCATGATGGACACAATTCCTCTAACTTAAATGCTTTCAATGATGGTTCTTGTAGTCCTTGTTTGTTAAGAGATTCCAACAAATAACAACATTAACAAGACCTACATGAATCCTTACCTTGTAGACTGAAAACTTCCAGATGCTGTGTTGGTCTTTAAATTAAAAAACTGTAAATTGATTCCTCTCCTTTGTTGCTTCATCATGTGTTCAATAAATTCCATTACAGTGAGAGAACCTTCACTTCCCAGCCCTGCTTCATGATCAAATGTTAGAGCACCAAATTTGTTTGACACAGTTTCGTCAAGTCTTTCAAAGTTTTTTGCTGCCCCATTCAAACCACCCTTTTCTTGACATGTCTGGGAGTATGATTCCAAGCACTTGTTCAACCAAGCTAAATGATCCACTTTCAGGGATCCACCCAAGCTTTCAGGGATCGAAGATTCTGGAAGTCTCTGTGGTAATACTTCCCTTGGAACTACCTCAATCCTTTCCTTCAGTCTTTCTTGGAGAAAGTTCATGAAAAAGGATAACACAGCCTTAAACCAAAATGGAGGGGAGATAATAAAGACATTCTTGAGTCTGGCTGGATAACTACCCTGAAAAGGACAAAAGCTTCATGTAGTTTCTGATCAACACTTTGGGTGGTGTAGTAAAATAAGGAAATGTTTGCCTTTGAAATTATTGGCTTTAATCTGCAAAATTGCCATCTTAGAAGAAAAGGAGACAAACATGGAGGCTGCCTGCAATGAGTATTAAATTGTAGACTCATGCAGAAAACAAACCATGTTCATTGCACACAATTAGTTGTTATATCTAAAATGTAATCTATCATTCATGCAGCTGGCTGTCACAGAGGGCCAAGTACCAGGGATTTCCCCTAATCACTAATTATCAGTTAATTAAACAAAGTTTTGCACTGTCTAACAAAACTGTGTCCTAAACAATCCTCAATTTAACTGGACCTTTTATCCAAACAGTTACTTTTAGAACACTGTTGAGACGGCCAAAAGCTAACAGTAAAAGGAAAATTATTTAATTAAATCAACCCTTTTTAAGGGAAAGCATGAGGCACACTGCTTGGCATGTGTAAAACTGTGGTTTGGGTTAGACCTTTTGTAAATAACTGGCCCCCTAAGAGCCTGAGCCATGGTTATTTGAATGAAGGCTAAACTATATAATTATGGAAAGTGAAAATGCATCTACTAAGAAAACTGTAAATAAAAAAAATTGAAATTCCAGAATATGCTTTATTGACAGAGGTTACATGATTTAATAAAGTCAAAACATTTTTCTGGCCAAAATCATTTGTATTTTGTTGGTCTGCCCAAAGTGTTTTGTCACAACGATTATAATAAAATCATGATTGATTGTTAAAATCTTTTCAAAGTCTTGTTGATGCAGTAAAACAAAAATTAACAGCATTGGCATAAAAATTTCAACAAAATTAACATGTACCACACATGTACCTAGATTGATCAGTGTTTTTTTTCTTCCCAAAGCCTCCATCCCTGCTCATCCCCTTTCCTTGGCCCAAGCAATTTTCAACTAGAAAATATTTGTACCCCAGCTACCTTTTTTCATTTCCCAGTACTTTCTACTACTTGAAAAATTACTGAGGAGTGGAGACATGAAAAATGAACAATCTCATACTTCTTGAAACAAGGTCACTAAAGCTTGAAAGAATCAAAGATTCTGTTGGCATAAAAAAAACAGTCATGTACAAGATGGTGCACATGCATGTAAGTATTTCAAAATGCCGACTGTAACATTTAATCAAGTGCAAGGTTACCTTCAGTAGATCCATGACTTTTCGAGCGAGACCATAATCAAAATTATGATAGCCTGATCCTGTCATGTCGTACAGCAGAACCAACCCATTCTTTCGAGTTTCGTAACTGGAAAATACAACAAAAATGTAAAAGGCCTAGTGAATAGATAACCCACACAACTTTAATGTCTAGTGGTCAGACATTCAGATACATCACAAGATGAGGTAATATACTGCATGAAGGGACAGCCAAGTTTACCAGAAGGCAAGCTGGTATCTCATTACATTTTAAACCAAAGCACTAAATAAAATTGAAAAAGGGCCAGATATACCCACAAACCCAAATATTCATGTCTTATTACATTCAAGTAATCATACTCACAGAATAAAGAGAACTGCAGTGTATGTTGACATATTTTGTACCTTTTCAAACACTCATCCAGCTGAAATGCAATTCCCTGTATAACTGTCCTGTGAGATGTTGCTGCTGGAAAGTGCTTGCTGGCAGTAAACACTGCTATTGCTGCTCCTCCTGCATCACGGCTTTCCTAAATAGGCAGGAGTAAGAATTATTTTATTGTTTAGTAAAGGTCTCACATGCAAGTGACCTCTATGGATTAGTAGTTAGTTAACATGCTGGAATGTTAACTAACTACGCAGTGCACATATGTGATTTTCATATATTTCCAGTCATTATTCACCACTTGGAAGGTTTATTTGGATCCAACATTATGACCGCTCCCAGTTGGCTTGTTGCTCAGTTGGTGGAGCGCTGCACCAGTATCACAGAGGTCATGGATTCAAATCTCGTACAGGCCTGAATTTTTTTTTTCAGGATTCATTTCAACTACTAGTTAAGTAGTGTTCATAGCTGTCAGGATCGCTCATATCTCATTTCTTCTCGCAGTGCACATATATGATTTTCATAATTTCCAGTCATTATTTACCACTTAGAAGGTTTATTTAGATCCAGCATTATGACCAGCTCCCAGTTGGCTTGTTAGCTCAGTTGGTAGAGCACTGCACTGGTATCGCAGAGGGCATGGCTTCAAATCCTGTATGGGCCTGAATCTTTTTTTCAGGTCTCATTTCAACTACTAGTTCAGTAGTGTTCATAGCTGCAAGGATTGTCTATATCTCATTTCTTCACCACAGTGCACATATATGATTTTCATATATTTCCAGTCATTATGCTGGAAAGAACTTTTTTTTTAGTTTAAAACTTGTGTGAACCCTTTAACTTCCAAGATCTGATTGTTAATTCACCCCTCTAGCTGTTACACATTTCCTTGTAAATAAGTTACAAGAATTTGGTATTAGATCAAGATAACAACTTCTACCTGATGCATTTGAGTGATACCATTACCTGTTTGCCGGATAATGAATGAATATTGTGGGGAGAAGTTACTTGTTAATCACTTCTGAGAGTTAAAAGGTTTAGTCATTTAGCAAAATACTTTGATTGTCACAGTGGCTCTCTCCAGCCATGAGCATAAATGGAATTGGATATCTGCAGATTACCAGGGAAAGCTGATGAAAAGCTTGGGGTAACCTGCAATAGACTTAATTAAGCTTCCCCTCTGTAATGAGAGCAATGATCCTTGTCACCAGGATACCCTTGTATTGGCCACCATAGAGAGCTTCTAAGCTGACATTTTGAGCATTAGCCCTTTGTCAGAGGGGCTAACAGGGGCCTTCCATTTACTTTGATGAAAGCTAATGCTCTAAACATCAGCTTTGAAACTATTTACCGTGACCAATTTACACTTTCAATTCAGTTGATAATACCAAATTACCCTGTTATACTCTCCCACCGATGCAGCATCACAGTTTCTTTAGAAACTTGCCCCCTTTAATGCACTCACAGCTTCTTAAACAGCTCAATTAAAAGACTTCGCAATCTGAAGAACACCTCAGGGCGATATAAAATGTTCCCATGGCAACTTTGTAAATTTCCTTTTTAATTAAAAAAATTAAAAATTATGTACCCAAATTCGGGAGCAATTCCTTACCCACAATACTCATTGTAAATAACAGACTCTTACCTACTGCATTACACTTAACACCAGAACAAATAGATGACTACAAACATATCAAGTCACTCACCAAAACCGTAAACTTCCCATCAAGAAGTTCAGACCTCAGAGGTTGATCATATGGAGCCAATTCTTGTAAACGATATAATTGACGTTCATACTATGAAAGTAAAATCCAAAGTACACAGTTTAAGTCATGGCTGATGAGAATTGCTGATCCTGTGTGTGCCGTGTCAATCTCAAATTATTGAAAGGTAACCCATAACTGACTCTGAAAAATTAGTTTCACCACTTAAAAAAGCACAGCACTAATTACCCAACAAAATGAAAATTAAAAATAATGCTCTACACTGACATCCTAATTTCACACTTTGTTACTGCTATCATTGCCATGATTGTCACATTTTTCTTACATCATCATGCCTTTATTTTCATTAACCCTTCAACTCCCAGATCAAATTTGTCATTCTCCTTAATATCAACCATACAATTCTTATAATGTTAGTTCAGAGAATTAAGTATTGGATCAACTAGTTATCCCCAAATTGATAATTTTCATGAACAGAAGAATAGTGATCACATTTGCAGAATGTTTGACAAAAGACGGAGGTGTTCCAAATCAACAGATTAAACAGATTAATGTTAAGTTTTCTCTTTTTTTCTCAAGAGGGAAGTAAAAATGTACTATATAGGGTAACTCTGAACTGGACCTGTTTAACTTTTAGTTCCAAACATACAAAAATCTTGTAGCTGCTGGCATATAAACTTGAAAATTAAGGAAGAAATTTTTTTGCAAGCCACTTTGTGAAAGCAACTTCAGATATATTTTATATTCATTAGGGGTACAGTTTCAGAGGGATCTTTCTTTCCAATTAGTGCTGAATAGGAGTAATTTAAGGTAAATTTTTTTAAGGTCAAGCAGAAGTGAAAGCAACTTCAAATATATTTTATATTCCTTAGGAGTATAGTTGGAATTCAGGGGGTTTCTTTTTTCAATTTAGTGCTGAATAGAGGCAAAAGATAATTTTTTTAAGTTCAAGCAGAAGTGTGCAAAAGCAAGAAACCCTGAAATAAATCTACCTGGGCATAGAAAGCAATCAGTTTCAAGATACGTAATATCAAGGAACCACATGATTATTTTTACATCACTGGCAATATATTATGATTGACAAATTGCTGAAAATGGAATTACTACAAAAACACAAAAGAACATCGTTACCTACAAATATCTACCTGTTAAAGGTCAAACTTTTACTTGTTTGGATCCGAGTAAAAACGATTGAAAATGAAAAACTCTTGCAGCTTAAATACCTGAGTCGTTCATAATGACTTTAACTATGTCAAATTTTATCAACGGTAAAATTCAAGTTACTGACCATGATTATTATGGGCAAGCCAATATTTTTTTAAACAGATTAATTCATGTACATAAGTAATCCTCCTAAAAGAGTCAAGTACAAAGAATTAATTACATTCCTTGGGGGATTATTTTTCAACTGTGGTTCTTTCATTATTGTCATCTGAAAAATATACCAGTAAAATCGTTCGCAATTGAGCACACAGATATTAGGTATAATTAAAACATGTACAAAAAGAAGTTAACACGCAGCATTTATTGAACCTGTACCTGTTATTATAATTAGTTAGCACTAAAAGCTAGGTGCGGTATTTCACAAACAGCTGTTTTTCGGTTGTCCGAGACAGCTGGAAAAATTCGGCGGCGATTAAGAACAGAATATGGAAGTGTGTTAAAGTGTATGGGATTAATGAAAAAGTTCACGTTTTTGGAAATCACACTTTATCTAAGGCAGACAAATTGAAAATCCTTAGCTGCTGTTATATTTTTCTTACCTGATATCGTCTGTATAGGATCACAGCTCGTTCGGCATTAAATTTTCTAGCCATTAAGAACATAAGAGCAGTAGATGTTCCGACAGGACTCAAGCCATTTTCGGCGCAATCCTTGTTGACCTCTCTCAAGAAAACGGCTATCGCCTGCGTTAGACAGCAAGGAAAGCAAGTCATATTTTGAAAGGGTTGAATTTAAAAATGAAGATTTAAGCGTATTGGACTGTTTACAATTTTATACCTCCTGTTCCTGGTCAGATCGCACGATCGCTCCTACATCCGCCATCTTTAATTAGCATCTGTTGTGATAAGAAACACCGCTGACGAATGTCTACAGTTACACAGGTGCCCCAACATTTCTAGATTCAGGAACTTTCGTTGTGGCTTGGTTTACAACGTGCCCAGAATAATTTAAACCACAGGAATCAGAACACGGATACGGGATTTTGTTTGATCTTTCATTTTTGTTTGCAGTCTCCGCGCTACCGCCGTTTATGAAATTGTGTCGGAATGTAAAATATTGATGTAATAATAGAAAACGTAAATTGATAAATATCATCATTTCATTACTTTTGTTTTAGTTCTTCAATCAATTCTGTACGCCTGGGCGTGTCATTACAACTAATTCCTGTAACCCTTGTAGCATCCTTTTCATTGTCCTCAGCTAATACGAGATACTAGGCGTTTCCGGTCGGGGAACAAAAAGTCGCCAATTTTGGGCAAAATAAAGTCGTATGACGACAAAGCATTTCCTATCATTTTTCATTTGATACCTCTATAACTCACAGAAATTTATTTGTTTCTTGACTAAGTGCAAAATACGAGCAATAAATAAAGAGTCAAACTCGATTCAGTTGTTAGCTTAATTTACTTCCTAAAAACCACCATATAGGTTGAAATGCTCCGCAAGCAGGCAAGATGAGGCTGATCCTGTGTTCTGATTGGTTCATCACGACAGTGAGACAGATGCGACTAGGAAACATGTGTCAAATAATTGTTCTTTATTGACAAGGTGTATCGTATTGTCAAGGTGGCTAAATATTGTTCTTGTTCTTTTTTTTCTCCCTTGATATGAACCTCGACTTCGCATCTGCCCATAAAAGTCCACAAACAAGGAATTTGGCCAATATTCAACAGTGCTTACTGGGAAACTCGTTTATGAACGCCCATCTATTGACAAAGGCAGCTAATTTATGCTCACAGTATAAATAAGCTCAGTACATGAAATTTTATCAAAAAATTTGTCCACCAGATTTACCAATAGAAAGGAACGCTAATTAGTTAATTAAAATTTCTGAAAAAACTCAAACTTTTGAAAACGATCTGACAGAAAGTCCTTATTTTCCATGATCGTCTACTCAAGTAAATTTCAACCCCGCAAAAAGTAGAATCCTAAATGTTGGCTTTGAGGAAATAAGAAACCCAAAGCAATATAACTGAGAGGGAACGAAGGAACCAGTAGGCGTATTGGCTCCTTAGGTTATGACAGATTCATGACAGATAACAATGGGTCAAACGTAAACGGACTTTCAGTCGTACTTTCTCTGTTTCCACGACGTTGTCTTTCCTCCGAGACTGTCTACGGTCTGTCCATTTAGATATAGAATGAAAATTAGTTTATACTTTACAGGTGAATAAAATAGTGCTTTTCGCGCGTTCTGATTGGTTAGTTCGGAAATGAATAGCAAGTACTTTTTACCTCCGAGCAACCGATGAGACAATCGCAAATCAAGAGTTTGATTTCAGACCATTTTCGGTATGTCGACATAAATGAGCTATATTTTTGGTTTCTGTTTGGTATATACTGAAAAAAACTACTTGCACATCTCTGTCGGTGAGAACATTAAGCAGAGGCTAAAAGATTTCTTCCTTAGGAAAAAGAAAATCAAAAGTTTCCATTCTGGTTTAGCTATTTTGTTGGGATTTTTTTTTTTGTTGCAGTCAACGAGGTATTTCGGGAAGTTTACCCTTACGCCTAAAATGTGCGTGTTCTACCGAACTTTGGAGGATTTTGGTTGAGTCACAAAAAAATTTATCTGATCCCCCCTAAGGCTCTATAATATTCTTATGGATCCCCTTCCCTCCCCCCCCCCCTTTTCATTGGCAGTTAATTGGCAGTCAATTTTCTATAGTACCCCCATGATACGTTGTTGGTGACTACTAATCCCCAACTCCGTTCCCCTTGAAAACTATGTAACCTCCCCAAAAAATGCCCCACTACCCCCCTCAGGAAATGCATAATGACTCTCCCTCGGGTGTTGTCAATTCTAGGACTTTTAACGCACAAATATCTGCCATAAGTCACCCAAAGACATTGCGATGTCTTTGGCGACATCATCATCACAAGCATGAGGCAAAGAGCCAATGAGCGAGTAATAGCGGGCCCACGGAATTAACAGTGCTCTTGAAAACAGACGGTTGTCTTTTAAATACCCGCTATGCCCCCATCTGTTTTCCGTTGGGTGGCCCCATTTTTCACAGTTTCTTGCAAGTATTGAGTGGTCGTCTCCGAGACGCGTAAAAGAACCGCAAGCGCGGGGAAAACTGTTACTGTCTGTTAAATACGCCAACACATTTGCTCCCTTGGAATCCTTGTTGGTCATGATGTGAAGCACGCGGCCAACTTTCTTTTTGAAGCAGTAGAACCGGATCTGTGTGAAGCCCATGTCGTTTCTTAGCTGATTGAAGCCCTTCCGTAACAAATAGTGGTTGTTAGATTTATATTTAGGGAGAATCTCCCTGTAAGAATTTGAGGTAACAGATGGAAGGTTATCAGGATTATTATCTTTCATAAGAAAGCGACCGATAAGAGTCCATCCACCTGACAAAAAAAAAGGTATTTGTAAACATATCAAGGTAAATGGGTGAAAAGGTAAGCAAAGATTAGCTCTCGCCCAACCAATCTGATTGTTCCACTCCCTGTAGCCTCGATTTTGTACCAGGCTATTTTCACCTAGGTGCAAAAGAGAGGACCCTGGGTACGAAGTTACATTGTGTTGTGTTCAAAGGGAGAATAATATCGTAACAAAATAATATCAGCTAATGACGTCCACCTGCTGTAATGGTTGTACTTACATTACTCTTCGCAAACAAAGTATTTATTTTCCTTAAGACTGACATGATTTTAGTTGTATCTTGTACAGAAATTGATTCAAAACAATACCCTAGAAATCTGGTTTGGGCAAGTCCTAAGTAGCTGTGGAACTAGATATGGAACTATCACCGTTTAAAACGCTGAATAATTTCGCTGTTCAACCAATAAGACACACGAAAATAAAGCACTTAACGGCGGCTTTTAACCTAGTTAAGGTCTAAACTGACCTTGTGCAGTTGTCATGTCACAGAACGCTATGAAGGGATCCCCTGAAGCTGTCGGGTCGATCCAGTACTCACCATCCCCCTCAGCGTCACCGCTTGTCAAGATATCTTGGCAGGAATAGCCTGGGACCAAAGATTTTGAGCCTTTCTTTGCTGTAAGAAAATAGAAGTAAGAGGTCTTCTGTCAGTTCATGCGCTTCTATCTTACTTGGGATCAGAGAGTTATCTAGGTTACCTCGAAAGTTATTCTCCATATAGGTAGCAGCCGCGTTATCTATGAAATCCTCTGGTCTTGACTTCTTTGTCTCCTTGTTCAATCTACATTCCTTTTGATCCCAAAGATACGTCACACTTTGACACTTTTCCTCTGAGCTGCACTCAAAGAAACAGTGACCAAAATGGTGTGCGGATTCTCTTCTGTAGTCATGTCCAACTAAAGCAAAACCATGCTCTTCTCTGTTGTCCCGGCATACAAGACTTTTTGCACGGTCACCAAAAACTGCTGTGGGTTGGACCACTATGTAAAATAGGGCCGTTATTGCTTTGGCAAACATTCTGAAATACACAAAGACAGGTTAAGACCTCAAGTTCGCTCTCTCGTTTACGTTGGCAAGTGTACTATACTCGCCCGTAGCAACTAGAATTTACAACGCAGTTCGACTATTAGATGTAACAGCGAAGGAATTCAACTTCTATTGAATCGTATTCGCGTTTCTGCGTGAGGTTCCGCAATAATTACATGATCGCTGTGGGCACTTGTTTCTTATTAGTACGTGTATGCTTTACTCGCCATGGGCAGTTTTTTTTCAATTAGTTGATTTACACTATGTAGTTCTTGGTTTGTCGTTTCGTTATCATCTACGTTGGTTTTTGCCAACGCGGCCGTGTTGTTTTGTATCTAAGAATTTCTCTGACCTAAATTGTCGGTTCGTTTTTATTTCATATAGTTTCTTTTTTCGGTCAGATATTTGTGTTTATTTGTTTTTAGTTCAAGCACAACTTCATTAATTTTGTAAAATGCATATGTATGCTTTCATTTCGGGGCGTAGAACCCTTAACATCAATCTTCATCGCCAAAGAAAAGTTCCTTGCTACTTATTTCAGCGAAAGTCTTGTCAAGAAAATCTTGCTGGACTAAAATCTCTTAAGCTTAAGTTTTCTCCAAAATCCGTCAAGTCACGTTTTGATTAAGAAGATTTGTAATTAAAAAATAAATCATCAGTTTTTTTCTCTTAGCCAAATGGAAATTTTTTTCTGGGACTAAGATTCTTCTCGTCAGAGCAAACACAACTTGATTGACGAGGTCTTAAAAGTACTCAGCTACCGTGTCGAATGCGAGAGTCATAGGGTTTCCAACGATGATAGAGTGCGAAAACACAAGCTCACAATTGAATTTGCCCTTTCTTGTGGTGCCATCGTATCATTAACTCACAACTGCCGCATTTCTTGTGAATGATTCAGTTTAAACTTGAACATTGTAGTTACTTAAAACAGTTTCTTTTCTCACCTTTTCAGGGAAAATGCACTGAACCTCGTTCTCCAGGAGGCCGCTATACAAAATATAGAAATAACATCTCAAAACGTTTTAACAATACGTTGGAAAAGGCTAATTAAAACTAATAATCACCCACCCACCTTGATGAATAAATTTATAACTAAAACTGCAAAGAGAGTTCACCAGGTAAAATAGGACAGCTGCAAAATTTAATTTAATAAGTGATTTTATTGATTGTTTAATGTTTTGAGGAGATCATCACACAATCTTACCTCTTGTTATCTGCGCGGAGCTAGTTGTGTAAAACATAATTTGGTTTTCAATGTTTCCGGCCGTCATTAGTCCACTAGAAAACTCAGCAGTCAGCTCTGAGGGGGGGCTTGTTACACATTTAACCTCTTTGTTATCTGCTGAAAAGATAATTCGTTTTATCCAGTCAAGCCTTTTCTTGGCGGTCACTCACGGAGAATGGCCGCTTAATACAGGTTTGCCGCTATATATAGGTTCCACAGATTAGGGGTATTGTAAAAAACGGTAAACAACGCCACTTTATGCCATAACTGACCATTCGATGTACAGAACCTCGCTCGAAACACTGGTACTACTACTAATACTTTGATTTTGGGAGACAAACATGGATTAAGAATTATCTCAAAGATTATTCTCTGGGTGGTTCCACTTTCAGTGACCATTCAATAAAGGTGGCGAACAAAAAAAAAACAAAAACAAAAGAGAAAAACAGAAAAACAGGCCGTTGGAACTTAGTAAAGGGTGACCGCGATCGCTTGATAGAGGTGACCGCTTATTAGAGGAGAAAATTACAACGATTGAGTGGCGAAAAATGCGGTACTTTGAAAACTGACCGCTTAATACAGGGTGAAACGTTTATTTCATTGATAGACATTGCACTCAGGTTTGTTACCTCTTGGCTATCGTCAATGGTCAGGATGACATGACAAATCTGTTGAACAATATTCCAGGTAAGAATCAAGAATTAAGAGTCTCTTAGTCTTTTCAAACAACTGTAGCGCATGATAGAAGATCAGACATAGAAGGTTCTGGCTAAACACCCCAACTGCGCGCTATAAAATGAAGTTAATTATATTTTCGTACTTGTATGGATTTGGTTTAGTTGAAGGTATTGTGTTAGACTGGTTAATTGGTTTTCTCAATAAATTATGATGTAGAAATTTCACTGGGTGCATTTAAAAAATAATATATTACAATTTCAGTCTTATTCGCATCGTCCCAAAATCAATAGATGGTTTCTGGAACAAGAATGATGACAATGAAATTACTGGAATGCTGTTTCACGCTCAAGAAACTTTCTATAGTATTTTTAAAACATTTCTTGTAATGTTAGCTCTGAGAATTCAGTGTTAAATCAAAGGATATCTTTAAGTTGATTCATTTCCTTCTTCTCATAGTCTCTTCGCTTGAGAATATACTGACGCTGAAAGGGGAAATTCCGTTTTGGTCACGAGTGGTTGTAATAGGGCGAAATCATATGTGCAAAAATTTTGAGCTGAATCCAGGAACGATGTGTATAATATCAGGAGAACTTAACGTGAAGAGGCATATCTATGCGAAGAAAACGTTCCTCGATTACAGGTTGTGACTTACTTGGACCAGGATTAGGTTGTTTTATTATAAACAAATTGCATCGGATGAAATACTTAAGAATTTCATTTTGACGGGAAGAAAATTAACGACGCCGAAAAGACATGAAATCCTCAGTAATGCGACATAAAGTCAGATTTGAGTTACGATTTCATTTTCAGTTATGGAGGAGGGTTCTTCCCTCTTCACGGTGAAAAATATATTGCGGATGATCTCAGTTGTACAGGTAAGGAATAAATGAAACGAAATGTCTTGTATTGCATTGGTACCTTTTTCTGAGGAATGGGAGGGGAAATGAGATGCATACGCGCAAGAGGATCATAAAAGAGCTATTTTGAATCAAAAAGAAATTGCTGGAATAAAAACTATGGTAGCAGCTATATATATATATATATTTATATATATATTTATTCGGTAATATTGATTTAATGTTTAGATGTGGAGGCTGAAGGAGGAAATGAAGCGGGTGAAAGGAAAGTGGACGATAATGATTCCGAACGCAAAATTAACGATCAAAAATGTCTGAAAGAACATGACTCCGTGTAAGGTTTATTTCAGTCAAAATTCAAAACCTGATTACGAAGAATATGCTGATTGTAGAAATGATTTTGATATAAAATTAGATTCCTTTTTTAAAAAAAAACTGCACGAGACCTCTAGAGGGCTGGCCTCTTTCCCCTTTCCCCCTCCTTGTAAATCCAGGGGTTCGGCGGTAAACAGAACTTAAGTTTAGTGCCAAACTGATTCCAGTAGGGATTTGATATCTGACCTCCGGATCATGTTCAGTCTTTCATTGTGAATGAATTTGCAACGAAATTGTCTCAAAATTTCACTTTTTCGGCCAATGATAGTTAGAGGGACTTGGCTGAAAAAATGCAGAAATCTCGCGTGACTTTTTTGTGACTTAAACCTTGTATTATTGCTTTCCAGTCAAGGCGGATGGTTCCATCTCACGTCTAGAAAGTAAACCTGATTTTGTTAATTACTGCTTTAATGATAAGACTGTGCGAGACGAAATTGAGTTTCATTATATTCATAGGAGCATGTAGAGAAAGAGGGATTGATTCAACTTTTACTAGTCAATTTTAAGAACAGCTTTTATGGTGTAGATGAGGAACAGAAAAAAACGGAGTTGGATAATTTGAGTATTTAAATATTTAACTACGGATTTCCGCCAGTTTTCTTTTCCCTAGTAAAAAACTATTTACGCTGCATTTAGCAAACGAACTTGTCTGTATGAGATTACTGGAAATGAGAAATTCATCAATTTGACTCCATTGAATTGTAGCAAGAGAACCGAACGGTTTCCAGATGATTCGGTAAAAGAGCAGGTAACCTTGGAAGTTTACGCCGGATTTGCTCTCTTCACCCACCCTTTAATAGATTCAAACTGCAACCAACGTCAGGTCGCCAAAATTCATCTCCAGTCTGGCTGCAGAGTGACAGTGGATACAGTGCCGAACAAATTATTTATCTCCACGTTGTTTTCCTCACCATCAACAGATTTAGGCTACTTTTATGCGAACGTTGCGGGAAAATGACTCCGAGAATCCATCTACTCCAGCTTTGGTATTCATTATATATTACTGCTGTCAGTCTTTGAATCAGACAACTTTAGCAATAATCCAAGAAGAGCTGGATGAAAGACCATCATCTTCTTACACAGCTTACAAATATACTGATAATGTGCATTTACAAAAATTTTCAAAATATCACTAATGGCCACAGTTCGCAAAATGTACTCGAGTTCACACTATTCCTTGTACTTCTTTTCAACGTTATATCTATGTTTTTATGCAAGGAAAAAGTAGAAAGTTCATTTCATCGCTAGAAAAGTTTTTAGGATGGCTAATGATCTTAACGATCTGTATTTGAAATTCAGTCTACCCAGTTGATTAGCAAAAATAGTTACCACCTCAGTTTCTAATAGTTATTGACGTTCTTTACTAGGTTCTATAGGAAAAGGCTTTTCTTTTCGCTCCAGCCTCTCACAGAGGTGTGAGTGGAGAGGATGTATACGCACAAGTTCTGAATCTTATGAGGCGACGGCATAACTCCAAAAAGTATTAATCCTCGATATGTTTAATAACCAATGAATCTAAGATCGCTTAATTATTGATAAAACACAATGTTTTAACGACCTGGAAGCAAATCTGTAGGGAAAAGCACATTTTTTTTTCTTTTTCGGATTCTGCGAGCGTACCTCAGTGTCACAAAAGCTGTCCGCGTAGTTTAAGAAGATTGCTAGAACTGATCTAGAGTTGATGACGAAAAGAATTACAAGGCTGGCATTGCCCCAATAATACCATCGACAATGCCATATTGCTGCATTATTGATGAAAAACTTTAACTTTGCTGGCAATATTGATAACAAGAAGACATTTCTCTCCTCGATGAGAACTCAGAAGTATATTCAAGTGGAGTATCGATCCTCTACTTAAAAGTTATTATGGGCTTTTTACTCCCATTTCACAGTCCTGTTCCCTAACAAAGAGGATTTCAAAGGGCGTAGTCAACTTTTAAAGTATGAAGTAGGTACTAGTAAGTGTTTTGTAAGAAGAAGAACGAGAAGTAGGACGATGCCGAAAAGAAATAAAAGATCTGAACACCTCCGGAGCCGCAAACGCCTTACTGTGTTAGCGTCGACACCTCAAATGTAGGCCGGAATCTATTTGAATGTTCAGGATTGAAGGGCGTTTAATTTAAGAAAGTTCGTTGGATAGATAAAGAATATTTTGAACACTGAATTTTAACCCGCACTCTAGCGTACTGGCATATTGTATAAAATTAACACCCTCAGTGGAAAAGCAAGAATATGATGCATTTCTTATTTATCATTAGAATCAGTCAGTATGGTTAAATCGTTTGTTTACTGTCGCCTCGCAGATACATGCTTTCCTGAAACATGATCAGACTTAAAATTGGAGTATCGTCATCAGTTTCCCAATGAAACTCGTTTTGGTACGAGTTAGCATGACTTTGTAGGTTAAACAGTTCAAATTGTTTTGCATGTCCTCGAGCACGAAAAGTTTTTGGGATAGTTAATGATCTTAACAATCTGTATTCAAAATTCAATCTACCCAGTTGATTAACAAAAATGGGTGCCACCTCAGTTTCCAACAATCATTGACGTTCTTTACTACGTTAGTGAGAGAAAAGGCTCTTCTTTTCGCTCCAGCTTGTCACAGAGGTGTGAATCGAGAGGATGTACATGCACAAGTTCTGAATCTTATGAGGCGAAGGCATAACTCCAGAAAATATTAATCCTCGATATGTTTAATAACCAATGAATCTAAGATGGCTTAATTATTAATGAAAGACAATCTTTTAACTACCTGGAAGCAAATCTTTAGGGAAAAGCATTTTCTTTTTCGAATTCAGCGAAGGTGCCTCAGTTACAAAAAAGCTGCCAGCGTAGTTTAAGAAGAGTGCTAGAATTGATCTAGAGTTGATGAGGAGAAGAATTACAAGGCTGGCATTGCCCAATAATACTATCGACAATGCCATATTGCTGCATTATTGATGAAAAACTTTAGCTTTGCTGGCAATATTGATAACAAGAAGATATTTCTCACCTCGATGAGAACTGAGAAGTATATTCAAGTGGAGTATCAATCCTCTACTTAAAAGTTGTTATGGGCTTTTTACTCCCATTTCACAGTTCTCTTCCTTGACAAAGAAAATTTCAAAGGGCGTAGTCAACTTTTAAAGTATGAAGTAGGTAAGTGTTTTGTAAGAAGTAGAATGAGAAGTAGGACGACGCCGAAAAGGAATAGAAGATCCGAACACCTCCGGAGCTGCAAACGCTTTATTGCGTTAGCGTCGGCACCTCGAATGTAGGCCGGAATCTATTTGAATGTTCAGGATTGAAGGGTTTTTAATTTAACAAAGTTCGTTGGATAGGATAAAGAATATTTTGAACCCGCACTCTTGCTTACTGACATATTGTATAAAATTAACACTATCTGTTAAAAAGCAACAATATGATGCATTTCTTATTTATCATTAGGATCAAGCAGTAGGATTAAGTCGCTGTATGCCAATTGGTTGAAACACAAGCTAAAACAACCCGTTTGACGATGATGTCAAATTTCCATGGGTTACTAGTTTAAGAAAGGGTTATAGGCGATAGGCGAACACTCTGCTTCTCAGTATATTTGACAAACAGCCAGGAAAAGACGAGTCGCCTTGGAGAAAGAGGCACAGAGATATGTAGCTTGAGAACAAGTAACGCTCCTTTTGTTTCATTTGGTATATCTTATACTGCGTCCAACTCAAACAAGTTGAAAGTTTTTGCACAAAAATCGATGATTGTGAACCCGTTTGAAACTAAAGCAGCTTTTCAGCACAATTCATCCTTCAGGAAGACCAAGGCACTATCACAATCCTTATCTAAAAGAGGTAATAATTGTATCGTAAGGAAAACGATTCTGATGAAAAATGGCGTTTCAACAGTTTCGGAATGATGACATCTTGAACGTGCCATTTATGTGTTGACATGTCAGTGGAAATTTCTGAAATTGTAGTTCACTGCAAGGGTCATTTCTTTTCCTCAATTTCGTCCGTAGGAATGAATATTACGTATTCAGTCATATTATCAGATCCCTTCCACGCGCGGCCATGTAATATCCTTTATATGTAAAACTCGTTATTACTTATAATTATTAAAGAAAAGATACATATGGATGTTAGCGACATGTTATAACTTTACAGTATCATTATTACTGAATAACTGAACATGTACATGTCCTTTGCTTACAGATTTTCAGTCGCCATGGAAATTTGTCTTTATGCCCTGTTCGTCATATTGGGCCTACCCATAACATTTACCGGCCAGCCTGCGTGCCGGGACAACCAAGAGGAGTTTGGTTTTGCCTTGGTTGGGCATGACTACAAAAGTGTGTACGCTGACCATTTCAGCCGCTGCTATTTTGAGTGCACTTCAGAGGAGAGATGTCAAAGTGTGACGTATCTCTGGGATCAAAAGGAATGTAAAATGAACAACGAGACAAAGAAGTCAAGACCTGAGGATTATGTGCAAAATCCAGCGGCTACCTATATGGAGAATACCTTCCGAGGTATTGTTAACCAGGAACATTTTCCAGTTATGTCTGTAAGCCATTTTGGAAGGGAGGGGACTGTAAGTTTTACCTTTGCTCGTTGACTCCTTCGCTTCTTGCATGAGCTCAGTTAAGATAAAGCTATATTCTCTCTGACAGAAGACTGCTTACTTATTTTCTCTACAGCAAAGAAAGGCTCGAAATCCTCGATCCCAGGTCATTCTTGCCGAGAAATCGTATTAAGCGATAACTCCCAGGGGGATGGTGAGTACTGGATCGACCCAACAGCTTCAGGGAGACCCTTCACAGTGTTCTGTGACATGACGACTGACGAAGGTAAAAAAAAGAAAACTTACATAATTTGATAAATAACAAATTACATTTTAGATAGACGTGGCTTTTCGTTTGCTGGGCTGCCAACATTAACCTTTACATACTTGAGAACTGCCTCTTTTATTAAGTTATACTCATACATAATGAAGGGCCTGTATCTAACATTCAGAAAAAATATCTTAAGAGCATAAATATACAAAATTTCTTTACATGAAAAGCTCTTCGTTTTGATGAGCGCGGATGTCCCAGATGAAAAAAGTACCATGTACTTATGCTTGCGATCTTTCATTGGGCACAATTTGGGCTGCAAAATGAAGTTACCTCCCCTTAATTGGGATCCTCTCTACATCTTCAAATCTTCATCACTCTGCATGCAACTCGTATCTTCCCAGGAAAGACTAGAAAAAATGGCGCTCTTTTTTTGGTTCGACGATAAAAACGTACGCAGCTAGAAAAACAATGCTCTAAAGTCTTGAAAAACTCCTCAGTCCCTTGACTTTCCGAAGATTACCTTAAGATTTTTCTTGTTCTGTGAAGTAAATGGCAATGTTCTGTTATGTTGTGCCCAACCACCTCTGTCATGCATTGCAAGCTTTAGTGGAAGCCCTAGGGACTTCTTCTGTCATGCATTGTAAGCGTAGTTGAAGCTCTAGCTTCTAAATTAACCCTTTTCAAGTTACTGACTGTTCGCCGTGATTCCCCCTCTTCACAGGTGGATGGACTCTCGTCCATCGCTTTACCATGAGAGATCCCAGTTCTTCAGATGATTCTACTTACGAATCCAACTCCTATCAAGAGATTCTACCCAAATACAATCTCAATCATCAGTTCCTGTTGAGGCATGGCTTTAGCAAGTTAAAAACTGACATGGGTTTCACTCAGATCCGGTTTTACTGCTTTAAAAAGAAGCCAGGATCAGTATTCCATATCACGACAAGCAAGAACATAAAGGGAACTGCAGTGGTGGACTTTTTCACAGTATCTGATTCTATGCCTGAGGCGTGTGGATCTTTTACTCGCTTTTCAGACGATAACTCAACCTTAGCCTCTATTTGTGATGAATGGGGCCACCCGAGTAACAATCGATGGGGACATAGATCTTACCGAACGGATGAGCGCCTCTTTAGGAGACCGCTTTTCCGCAAGGGGACTAATAGCAATAACATGAATTTCATTTTTTTCCGAGTATCGGGGGGCTTTCCCTATTGTTGTGATGACAGTGACATGGAGGCATCTTTGGGTGATACATGGAAAATATTTGTACGATAATATGAAAAACACTGGGCTAAGTTCACGAGCTTTAGCCGCTTTTCACTTACTGCAGTGACCAAGACTTGCTTTCCTCCTACAATACCAAGCAGATGGGGACATAGAAACGTATAAATTAGGAGATTCTTATTAGATCCAATACTAAATTCTCAGAACTTGTTATAAGCAATGAATGGCAGAAGTTTGCAGCCTACCTTTATTACTGCTGTATGCATTCTTATAAAATAATTAACCTCACACACAGAATTTGACTATGCCATTTCCAAAGTAGTCATCAACAACAAATAAAATACTAAACCAGGTAAAGTAAATTAAAGCAACTCCCTCTTGTATTCATACATTTTCAAGCGAACAGATATTGAGAAGACTCAAGCCTAACAGGTAGAGGTTGTTACCTAGATCTAACACCAAATTCTCCTAACTTATCTCAAAGGAAGTCTGTAGCAAAAAGAGGGTAGAATTAACAATCAGATCTTGGGAGTTTACCCTTCAACTCCCACAAGTGGTGAACCTCTGCCTATGATATCCATATGTTTTTCAGCTAATGGTTAAACTGAAACGTATTAGGAGGAAATTGTTATCTAGATATTACACCAAATTCACTTAACTAATTTAAAAGGAATTATGTGGCAGCACAAAGAGAGGATTAACAATCAGATCTTGGGAGTTTAAGAATTTAATGTAAAAGTGGGTTAAGGAAATAAAATTACAATTCAGTTTGTTTGCTGTTCTTTGTATGATCCTTAAAATATCATGGTTGCCCTCTGGGTATATATCTTTTCCAATTTTACCATGTTCAAGGGTCACATATTCATCAATGTATCTTAACACAAAATGCTACGCAGCCACATTGATCAAATAAATACTATGACACATGGAAAGCCACTTCTGATTTTTGTTAGTTGGCAAAATATTCTCTGCGGATACACAGACAAAACAACAAAATCCAGAGAAAAGAGACTTTTATTGACAATTTAATGCTGTTGTTGTTGTTGTTTTCTCATTGCAGCAATGACGCCTTGCATTTCTTCACGCTTTCTCTTTCCTCGGGTGTGGGTTCCCAGCTACAATGACATTTGAAATAACACTTGGTTAGAGAGTTGATCAAATCAATTCATGTCAAAAATGTTAAACAGCCAATAATTACCCTCTTCTTGACAAATTTCAAGGCCCTTTTATCTTTGCCTATTCTGAGCAACTCCATGCAACGTTTCTCATAAGGTGTAAATCCAACAACTTCACGCACAAGATCGCGGATGAATTTGACCCTTTTGTTACCAGCCTGGAAAAAAACAAGAAAGAAAAGTTTATAGATCACCAAGAGTCTTCATCTTTTTATCCTTACTGTTATAGGAAGTAGAAAGGAAAACACATCCACAAGACAGAACACAGTTTCTACCCAAAAGCACTCAGTTATAAGATTGGGGAAGTTTGAGAAAAATTGTCCCTTAAAATTCTCCTTCTGGACTATTTTAGAGCACTTCACAGCTCCCGAGAACAAGCCTAAATAAGTGCACAGCTATAGCAAAGAACCAGTAACCGGCCAAAACTGAAAGCAAGTATGCCACCTTCAGCAGCCTACTCACACATGTTCCACAAACATTGCTGATAAACAGTCATGCAGCTATTCAATTTCCATTGCCAGATTCTGTAGCACAGCCATTCCCAAGTGCGAGTGGAATTGGAATTAAAGACATATGATAACTCTATCATTAAACATTCTCCCTTAATTAGTAATAGTTGTTTGTATACAATGGTGACAAAGTAATTAAATGTTCAGTGTCTGATCTAGAGCATGCCATTGCAGGATTGCCACAGTTTGAGCAAATATGACCCTTTCAAATACCTGTTCTGGGTCATTCAGGCACACTTCAAATTGTGTTTAAAAAGAAAAAGAACAAGGAAATGTAAATTCTCCGGGTACAAAATCTTCTTAAAACAATATTTTGGTTTAAATTTCAGATCAAAAGTAAAGCAAGAACCAAAATCCATGGAAAGTAACATAGGCTCAATTTCAGAGGTTCCTGGGCACTAGTTTGAATAAATGCCATGGGGATGGAGGGGGGGGGGGGGAGAGAGAGAAGAGATAGAAAATTGATGACTAGGACAACTTGCCCCCCCTAGCTGGAAATCCTGGATCAGACACTGTATGTGACATATGCAACAAGATGGCCCAGTTAGTTTCAAAAATGTGTCTAGTAGGACTGAATGTTCAGGCATTTTCTGTCCTTGAATTGCAAAAAAACAAGCAAACAGTTGCTAATTGTTTACAACAGGAAGAGAGTGAGGAAAAAGTTTGTTACACTTTCTGGACACAACCATATCTTAGTACATAATATTATTTTATAAAATAATTCAAATAGTATGCACACTCTGATTGGCCATAAAACCATTTTACATCAGCGTATGTAAACACGGTTCTCATACTGAATCTTCTTGCAGAGTTCTCCCTGGTATTTATTTAGCAGTAACTCAGTTTCTTTAAGTTTGTTTTGAGTACAGTAATGGAAGAAGAAGATTTTCCTAATTTTTCTTTGGAGTTTAATTTTCCCAGTATTCAAGAAACGGCCGAAAAGCCAAATGAACAACAACAACAAGCACATCGCTTTCCTTCGTTGCAAGAAGAGGCTCTTTCATTAGTTATTTCATAAAAGAAATGTAAAATGGTTTCCGTGTTTACATAGCCTGATGTAAACACTTGGGAGGTTGGGAGAACACAAGATAAGCTGGAAACCACTCCGCTTTGCGTCGTGGTTTCCTACGCTTATCTCCTGTTCTCCCAACCTCCCATGTGTGTACATCAGGCTATGTAAACACGGAAACCATTTAACATTTCTTCAATATCATACTCAATAACAATACTAGCATTGGAGCAGAGGTTTGCTTTTACTCAGAACTTAGAATTAGAGAGGAACAACATCTCACTCTTTCACTGAGATCATACAGTGCACCTCACCACTATTCAGGCTATGTAAAGAAGCCATCATACAGATCTTCTGAAGCTGATGTTTCTAACGTTAGCCCTTCGTGAGAGCTGTGACAAAGGGCTAACGCTCGAAACGTCAACTTCAGTAACTTTTTAAGGTGGCCAATTTAAATTATCAACTCAGTTGTTAAAACTTAATTGTCTTGTTACACCCTCCAACGATGCAGCACCACAGTTAAAAGAATAATAGGAAAAAAACTTACTCCTTTTCTTCTGGATGGTTTCGGTTTCTGCACTGTTTTCGTGGTTTTGTGACCCTTGTGGAGTCCTACCGCCATTTCTAGGTTACGAGCCATGGTTTCTTCTCTGTTCGATTAATATTTGGATAAATTTTTAGTTTGAAATGCGATAATCAACGATAAAAGTTTACCAAATTCAACATTCAAGCTGTTTCAACCTTATGTCCCACATAAATTTGAAGCCTGTGATCAAACAACTTCGCCCAAACTTTCATTACACAGACGTAAGATGCTATGAGAAGTCAGATCGACTTGAATTTTAGAAAAAAAAAGGAAAATAATCTGTCTTAGAAACTTAGAAATAGCATTTTTATTTGTTACATGTAAAAGTCTATAATATTTCTCAAGGATGGCAAAGATGAAAGTCGATATATTACCTCGTTCGAAGAACACAACAATGATCGAAACGAAAGGGTAGAAGAGGAAGAGCCAGCGGTAATCAAGACTATATGATAGCGGTGAAGTTTTGAAAAAAGGCGTGCGCTGGCACTCGGGCGCGATAGAGATCTGGAGCCGAGATACCAACGTGTCTCCTTTCGTGAGGAAATTCAACGCTTCTTTTAGTGATTAGCCTTTACTTCTCAGTCTTAATCTCCTATGATTATGGATCCTTTTCTCCAGAAGGCTGCAGAAGTTAGTAAGAAACATCCAAAACCTGACATGAAATTCAGTTATGGAACCGCAGGGTTTCGTACGCTAGCTGACAATCTGGACTCTGTGATGTTTCGCATGGGCTTGCTAGCAGTTCTGCGTTCAAAGGCCAAAGATGGACAAGTAATCGGCGTGGTCGTCACTGCTTCTCATAACCCAGAGCACGATAATGGCGTGAAACTTGTAGATCCTTTTGGCGAGATGCTACAGCCATCTTGGGAGAGACATGCATCGGAACTTGCCAATGCTGAAGATGTGGCTGAAGTCCTGAGGGGGGTAGTCACAGAACACGGTATCGATTGGAATGTCCCAGCTAAAGTTTTCATCGCACGAGACACCAGACCAAGTGGTAAACAGTTCGTGCAGGCTCTAGCGGAAGGAATTGAAGCTTTGGGTGGATCGTATCAGGATTACGGTAAGGAGATAATTTTTCCTTTGGGGGAGGAGGGGTTGAATACCGAACGGAAGTAAAGAACCGAGCTCAATCTTTCGGCCATATCCTTAGTTCAACCGGTAAGATTTATTCTCTATCCAAGTTTAGTGAGAGTTCTCGTTTGTAAGTTAGAACTCTAGAAAGATTGTAATTCCTGTCTCCAATACTAACCAAATTGGACGACCTCTGAGCGCCGGGGAGTCTAGGAATGTTAAACTGTGGTGATATCATGTGAAGGTGGCCAGAAATATATGCAAAGCTGCTGAATAACTTACAAGGGTGTCTTTTATGAGAGCTTTGATTGTAGGATAAAGTGGTGTATTTGGACAATAATTGGTATAAGTGACATGGTGGCAGTGAAACTTGTAGAAACACCTTTAACCTTTAAACTTGCAAGATCTGATTGTTGATTCTCCCCTCTACCTGCTTCACATTTTCTTGTAAATCAGTTACGAGAGTTTGGTACTAGATCAATAAAACAACTTGTACATGATAAGTTAAGTATTCTCATCGCCCGTTTGTTGGATATTGTATGAATATTAAAGGGAGAAGTTACCTTTTAATCACTTGTGGGAGTTAAAGGGTTAAGACTCTAGCTGGTGTGACCTAATGCAATGTGTCTTCTCTTTACAGCTCTAGCAAACTGTGCGGCAGTAGTTTATTCTTAACTCCCAAGTAGAAAAGAAAAATCTGTGAACATCCCTGCACATCTGTTTTTCTTTTTGGCAGATAAACTAACACTTTGTTTTATACACCTGAATAAAAGTTAACAATGTGATCTTTAACTGTAAAGGGGGTAAGTTTGTAAAGAAACTGTGTTGCTGCATTGGTGGGAGACTAACAGGGTAATTTGGTGTTATCAACTGGGTTGAAGACTTAAATTGGCCACTGTAAAGAGTTTCAAAGCTGACATTTTGAGCATTAGCCCTTTGTCATAGTGAAAGACTGAAGGGCTAATGCTTGAAACATGAGTTTTGAAATCATTCATAGTGGCCAATTTATATTATCAACTCAGTCAATAATACTTAATTACCCTGTTTATCTTAAACTGTAATGGGATGAACACGAAACTCAAATTTCTTACCAACTGATGCAGATTTCCTCTATTAGTAGGGGTCTAAAGGTTACAATGTTGTTTTGAACCTTGAAATTTAAATTGTGAAATATAATTTTTTGTAGGTGTTTTGTCAACCCCTCAGTTGCATTACATGGTGAGATGTGCCAATACAGCCGGTGAATATGGCGAGGCCACAGAAGAGGGATATTACAAGAAGATCTCCAAGGCTTTCCTTCATCTGCGTTCATTATCAGGCAAAACTGATGTACCAGTTATTAAGCTGGATGGTGCAAATGGAGTAGGAGCTCTAAAAATCAAAGAAATGGCCCAGCACCTGAATGATACCCTCTCCATTTGGGTGTGTAATGATGGATCAACTGGAAAGCTCAACGAAAAGTGTGGTGCTGATTTTGTCAAGCTTCATCAACGTGCTCCTGAAGGAATGGTTATAACCCCAGGTGATCGTTGTGTCACATTCGATGGCGATGCCGATCGAGTCCTGTATTTTTATTTCAACAAAGAAAATAAATTTTGTTTGTTAGATGGAGATAGAATTGCCACCTTGATGGTGGGTTACCTGAAAGACAAACTTGATAAAACAGGAGTGACACTCGAAAGAGGTTTAGGAATAGTCCAGACAGCTTATGCCAATGGTAGCTCAACATCCTATGCCGAGAGCACCCTTGGTGTTCCTGTAGCTTGTGCAAAGACAGGAGTGAAGCATGTTCACCACAAAGCTGAAGAATTTGATATTGGAGTCTACTTTGAAGCAAATGGCCATGGAACTGTGCTGTTTACAAAGGATGTTGTGGCCAAGATGAAGGCTATTGTTCAAGACACTGATGCTGGCACTGAGAAGCACAAAGCAGCTGAAAAGTTTTTAAGCATGGTAGATCTTATCAACCAAACTGTGGGTGATGCCATGAGTGACATGTTAGTGGTTGAAACCATCCTTTATGAAAAGGGGTGGAGCTTGGAGGACTGGGGAGCCGCATACACAGACCTCCCCAATAGGCAACGCAAAGTCACCATCAAGGATCGCACAGTCATTAAAACAACAGATTCTGAGAGGAAGACTACAGCTCCAGAGGGGCTTCAAGAAGAAATTGATAAGCTTGTTGCTGGGTATAAAAGTGCAAGGTCCTTTGTACGACCCTCTGGTACTGAGGATGTTGTCCGTGTTTATGCAGAGGCAGACACAAGAGAAGCAGTGGATTCTTTGGCACGAGAAGTCTCTCAGATAGTTTATGATTTAGCTGGTGGTATTGGAGAGAGACCTTAATAGCACTGAACAGAAGTTTGTTTAATTTCACCTGCTGCAAAAGCAGCTGTTTTTCATACTTTTCCTCAGGTTTCAGATCTAAGAATATCCACTGTTAATAAAGTTTGTAGGTAGGGTACTTACAACTTCAGAATGAACTAATATATTTTGAATATGCTGAAAACTAATTCATTTCCCTGTAATTGTCAGAGGGTATAAACCAAAGATTTGCCACCTTAAAATTTATTTTTTTTTCATTGACTATCAAGACACGTATATATTCTGCATTTGCAAATTAGGAAATTAATAGATAAATTTGGAAGTAGAGTATTATGGGCAATACTGTGTTGTTGCATTTTAATGTGTATAATTTTTTGAAGGAAAACTGGTAACTAGGGTATGGGTTGGGAACTAAGAAAATATATTCATGCAATACATTGAAAATGCAAGACTTCTTTGTCTGTTTAAGAACTGGAAGCAGCAGTTACCCATCATCCTTTTTCTCCATAATGAGGAGAAACTGGGATGACTGTGGTTATCCCATAGGCAGCAAAGGTCTTTAGTGCTTTTCTCTCCGAGATGTTTCTGATAATGCATTTCATATCAGCTCATCTTTCAACATCTCCTTCAATACCAATAACCAAGGAGATGCTCTTTCTTTTGACTGCAGTATCAGTATGGTTATCCTCCACTTTGCATTCTATACCGACATGAATTTTAGCTACAGTATGATAGGAAAATCTGTCAAACAATCGAAGTCCTTTAGTTGATCATCTCCACCATTCTCATAACCTTAATGTTAAATTCAGCAATGACAATGTTGAAAAATAGGATGCTAGTCACCCTTGAAGGTGACTAGCATATAATCTGTGATTTCATACTGTACATGTAAGATTGATTTATCTGAATAATGCAAATAAAGGTGAAGTTTAAGTTGGTGTCTTAAAGAAATTTCTCAGCACATTTTGGGAGCACAATTCTTTATTTTGTGAGGCAGACACTTGAATTGTTATAGAAGTATTTTAACACTTAGTCTAACTATTATAACACTATAGCTGTTAAAGAACTGCCATAGGTACGCATTTCAGTCTAAGTCCCATATTGACTGGTTCATGGTCATTTAAAATTTTTTAAGGAACATCTTTTTTATGGTCGACACCTTCCAGTAAAGCGTGGGTACAGACAGACATCTCTGATATGCTGTCTGTTCAGCAGCCATGTGAGGAATCGCTCCAGTCCCAAACCATATCCACCATGTGGGCAAGAACCATATTTCCTCTGAGAGTAACAAAAACAAAAAAGAGGACACATTTATTTGTGAATTTGATCATCAAAATTGGGTGAAAACAAAAGGAATGATTTTAGTACATATTATTGGTGAAGTCCATATATCAATTTGTAACATGACAGATACTGTGAGAACCCTGATTGGTCTAAAAACATTTTTTTTTCCATCGGTAATCCCACAGAGCCTCCAGCTCATGAGTTGCAAACTGTTCTCATGTTCTACCAAACTAAGTGGGTTATTACACCAAGAGAAAGTGCAGTTTATTGCCTAAATAGTCTTGATTAATATTTCCAGAGCCTTGTGTTGGAGCCCATTGCTTTACTATACAGAGAGACTTCCAATTAAGTTTTGAAAGTAATTCCAGATACTGTACAAGTAACATTTGCTTTACTTCACTACCCCTCCATGATTGCTCCAGAAAACTCATGCCAGATTTTTGCTGTTTTTATATTACTTCAGTTTTGTTTTCACAACACTTGTACAAGATGCACTTTATCTTTAAATACCACAATGAAGAAAAATTCCGATGAAAGCTAATTCTTTAGATATTCACCAACATGTAAGCAGTCGTTTCTTCTTTAGTTATTTGTGAGAATAACTGTGAGTGTGTATTAGATTAAAACAATATTTTCAGATAGAGAACTTTATAACCCTCCATTTCCTGGACAGTGTTTTATTATTGCACAAGGTATTTTTGCACTTTTTTCACCCCTAAAAGTAAAAAGGTTAAAACTGGTCCTTGAACTCAGCTCTACTCAAACTCTACTTCCATTTTTACCCAATCCCAAAGAAAAGTGTCCTAAACAAGTGACCAGTAATCATTAATAAAACACACTGCAAAAAAATTTGCCCTTAAACCTTAAGTAAGTCAGTAGGAAAGACATACCTGGTCAGTGTACCAGTAGTAAGGGCTGGGGTCAATACCCTCTCTCTTGTAACCCTCCAGCAGCTCCTCCTAAACAAATCAAAGGTATAAGCATCAATTCAGGAACAGGGTAATGTGCCAATCAATTTGAAGCTTAAACATCCTGCCCACTCCCCCCCCCTCCCCAAACAACTGACAGGCATTCTACTGTTGTCTGTCCTGGTAGGTGGGGGATTTGAAGTCTTTCTGGTGGAATACAAGTATTTTACCTAAATATGGAGGTGTCCAAAGGTAAAGATTTCTCCTTCCCAAGTGGAGTAGCTCAGAAGATTGTTACTATTTGCCTTTCGCAAAAAAATTGGCCACCAAATCTAAACACAATGTTGGCCCCTGGGATGGTGGTTGAGGGAGGGGGGGATATGTTGAAGCTTGAATTGATCAATTAATTTAGTATTAACCCTTTTAACTCTGAAGATCTAATAGTTAATTCTCCCCTATCACTTATGTTATTAGATATAAGAATTTGGTGTTAAATCAAGATAACAATTATTCCTTTATAAGTTTGAGTATTCTTGTTGACTGTTTGCTGGATAATGTATGAAAACCATAGGGAGACTTAGGTTATTGCACATTTGCTTCAAGTTGTTAAACTAAAACATTATTAATTATTGGGAATGTTTGTGCTAAATTTATGACTTGAAAGGTTAAGTGTTCAATGGTGGAGAAATGCTCACTCAGTTTCTCACTTGTTTTTAGCTAAATGGAAGATCTCTTATCCGTAGGCCCTACTTTTTTAGGGGGAGTCACTGATGCAAGGATCATGGTATCAGGATGCTACACCAAACTACACTAAAATTGTAAGGAACACAAATATGTCATCCTTTCCAAATACTTACATATTCCCACATCCTCATGGATCCTCCAACAATTTCACCAACTCCAGGCATCAGGAGATCAACCTAAGTTTAACATGCACACTTTTAATGATGAGCAAGGCATGGATGCCCATAAGCAGGATGCAACCTTTGTGGTCACATTTTCCAAAACTACATGTACATGTAGATGTGACGAATATTTTATTAACCTTTACGTTGTCAAAAAAGGTAGTAGATGCTGTAGGAAATCTAAAGTGACTGACACACTCCACTACCTCTCAATCTTGGTTTTTGTTTTGTTGTGGTTGTTTTTACTTTCAATGCATTCCTATTAATTTGTTACTAACATTGACAAAAAGGGAGACAAAAAAAAATGTTTGAACAATAATTTTGACTAAGATAACGGATTATAGCCATGAAAACTCTGCATTTGTAGAACTTGGCTTACAGGCTTTCAAAAAACCTTGTGTACTTACTGATTCAGTCAGACCCTTGTCCTCTGGACATCTGTACATGTAGAAAGACTTAATGTTGGTAGGAAAGCGACACAGCAGGATTGGCTAGAACAAAAATGACGACAAAATTAAACCCCTTACATCCTAATATCATTATACATGTTCTCCACACTTTTCTATGTGCTTCAATCATGGGGTACTGACCAGGAGAAATTGCTGTACAATCAAGACCTACTTAAGTTAGCCATTGTTTTCTTATTCTCAAAACCCTAAGTGTTTGATTCAATGGTGATACTGTGAGGAGAAATTAGACACCAATCAATCTTAAGAGTAAATTAAAGGGTTATACAAAAAAAATTATCATAATGGTAACTATTTGGAGTTTATGAATGACTGAATGACTGATTTACCTCATTGATCTGGTCTGTCATCTTCCTTTCTGGCATCTCAGGAATGTCCTTAACAAGGAGACCCAAGAAGATTATCACTAACAGAGTACATTCCACTCTAAAACATTTTTAACCTAAGTTAAAGGACTCTATTATCAGGCACCTCTGAGAATTTATAGCAGTATCCACATTGAAAAAAAATTTTGAAACTCTATGAGGTGGATCCTCAGAACTGTTGACATATCAACTTGAAATCGATATCAAATGTCTATATTTTTACTCAGCAATCTACTGAAATTGCACACCTCTCCAAATTCATAATAGGTGCCATCTTCCTTTTTAATGTCATGTTCTTTCAGGTATTTGATGGCATCACTGTAGTTCATTCTCCTAATAAAAAAAAATGTAAGTTATAATATATATAAGTATTACCCAATAAAGAAGAAAAATTATTTGGAATTTTAAAAAACTGAAATCCAAATTCAATCCAAAACAACTGATAACTCTTTTTGAAACAATCTAAATATATTCATGCAGTGCTCAATGGACTTACCTGAATGGTCTCTTGGGTGGCTTAAAATCCTGAAGGAACACAAAAGATTTCACATGTAAGTTAAAAGTCCTTGGGATAATCAGGCTACCTTATAGGCACTAATTGTTATCTTAACATACAAATATTTTGAGAAACCCTCCATCTGTTTTTCTTCTGCCTTGCACATTAGAGCTAAATTGTTAACATAAATGATAAATATTGCCAAAAAAATTATTATTAGTAAATGATGATTATTAATAGTAACTGAATTATAATCATTGTTATTTATTTTTTATTTATTTGACTTGTACTGAGTACATAACTTATAAATATGATAAATAATAGTTAGATGACAGGTAATGTAAATTGGTAAGAGAAGAAGAAGAAAAAAAAACTGAAAATAGCAATTAAGTGAAGAGAAAAACTCATTAAGGGACAGTCACGACAGAGCAAGCTCCAACTAGGTGAAAGCCCAATAAAAATAATGGTAGGGGAGAATTTAAGCAAAATATAAATAAAATAGATAATTCACTAAAATATCAAAATATATGTATACAATATAAGAATTTACATGTAAAATATATATATCAATTCTTATTTAAACTACTAAAATCAACACTGACAAAAACTGCTTAAATTCCTAATGGAATATCACTTAGGACACAATGATTTCCAAGTATAAACATTATCCTGATCAAACGTTTCAGTAAGTGCTTTTTTATAAGTTAGTAATGACTTTGTACCTTTTCTATCTAATAACAAATTTTATTGTGTTACTTAAGCAGGATCAGTTTCTGTGGTTTTCTAAAGATTTCTTGCCTGTACTTACTGGATTAAATTCCTTGAGTATGTCTGCATGGGGAGATTTCAGCACTCTATCCACAACATCACATACCTGAAAGGACAAATAGAAGTACAAAAATTAATTGATGACCTCAGTTTACATAACATTGTTATAAAATATGACACTTGGATGATAAGTAATCAGAAAGCTAAACCAATAAACAGATCAAGTGTGCTTTCATACCAAATCTTCAATTCTGTCCAGGAGATCATCAAATGATATAAAAGGACATTCAGCTTCCACATGAGTGTATCTGCAAAGAGAAGAAATAATTATAATTGCTTTTTGACATGAAAATGCACTTTTAATCTAAAATTGTTGGTTAGTTGTTCTACTTACTACATAATTCAACTTCCAATGCTTTGCACAGTAATTAACTGAAGATGACAGAAGTTTCTTCGAAACATGTTTTACAGACTCAAAAGTTTTGTCACTTTCTTTAAATTCTTGACTTGCCTGCTAATATCAAGGCAATTTTAATCATTTAAAATCATGTAGCCTGGCATCATGTTTACACAATGAAAGCTGAAATTCTGGACTAGCTACCTTACACGCAATTTCCTACATTTCCAAGAATCAAGGAGTGGGAACCAAGTGCTACATGGGCATGCTAACCACAATTGGCTGCTTAAGCAGACTGCATTTAAAGCAATGGGCATATATTGGGTGCCACAGATTGAATTTGTTTTATTTTTCTAGTTTTTGCTCTTTTAGATGAGTCAGTGGATGCTTGAAGGCTCGTGTTACAAATCTAGGTTGCCTAAATTGCACAACTGTCAGTTGCCTGTGTCAATCAGTCTCTGCAAGAACACAGCCTTGCAACTAAACTTGATCTGATTGTTAATTCTCCCTTCTAGCTACTAAACATTTCCCTTGCAAATTAGTTGGGATCATTTTGTGTCAGATTACAATAACAACTTCCACCTGTTTGCTACAGGTAACCAACCAGCACTTACTCTGACAAGTGCCTTCTTGTACGCGACTGTTCAGCTCTGTATGACTGAGCAATACAGAACACATCACCAAGTGCTGGGATTACTGTCTCCAGGTAAAGCTGGGATGACTGTGTCAAATATGCCTAATAATCACATCATACAATTTAATATCTAAATTCATCAAAAGGCATATTCACAATAGTGCTTGTAATTATGAAATTCAAACTGCCTCTGACACAACTATCTCAATGAAAATCAACTTTTCCAAATCACGCCTCTAGTTATATACAGCATTACAGAAAATTTGTTCTTTTTTTAAAAGATCAAGTTCTCTGAAATCCCACACCTTAGTACTTCTGAATAAGCTGCCACACATTTAAAGGTCACAGCCTTGAAAAAATGTTAACTAAAAGACTAAGATATTTCCTACACAGAGTAACTGAAAAATAAAAAAATGCAGTGTTTGATGATTGGTCAACAGTACAAGCAAAGAAATTTTACTAATAGCCTTGAGTAAACCAATTTTCCTACATACATGTATCACACTGATATCTGATGGAAAATTACCCATTGACCAACAAAGGCCTATAAATTACCTAATTTTTTGTACATAAGCAACACATAAAGTTCAAAACTTACTGGTTCACCAAAATAATTGAAATCAAAGAGAGTGGATCCTCCTTCCACTTGTGTTTGCACCATGGTAGGTGGAAATACCTGTCAGAAGACAAATAAATACAATTTAATATTAACTGATAGTATTCTGACTCAAACTACAACTAATTGTCAGTAGGAGTATCTGTTACTTACATGCATCTTTCAAACTTAACCTAACTCGTTGTTCTCATCACATATTACTTAATTATTGTTTAAGATGATCTCAAATGAAAATGGTATGGTGCTGGATGGATTTCCTATTATGGACAAAAATTGAGAAAATATCATTTTTCCTGTAAAATGTACACTTATTTGTACGTATCACCTGTAACAGAAAATTAATTGACTTTTAGTCACTTCTGATTAACTTTCAAATGTGTTACCTCATCATAACTGCGATTGAAGTAATGAGCTCTGAAACTAAAACAATGAAGTTCTTTGAATACATCATTGCAAGTTAGCTTTCTATTATTGGGAACTTGAACTCTCAGTAAATTGATCAAAATCTGGTATTAACCTTATGACACTAATGTTATAATAGTCCAGAAAAGAAATGTCTCCTTGATTCAAATGGAATATATCTTGAAAAATTATTCATAATTGCATAGTAATGTTCATCAAATTGTCAATGGTGAGTCTAGATTTTGTGCATTTTTCCAAGATCCCTGGCAGCAATAGGAATTATGGCAGAGGTGATCCATGGGGGTATGTATGTTTACTTTAACCACTCTCACAGAACACATGCCCGTTACCATATTCAGAGAGAGGATACAAGGGTTGTAAAACCAATGATTGCATGTACATGCCTATTTATGAAGCATTGTGGGATATTTACCATTTTTGGATGACTATTAATGGCATATTAAGTGACAAGAGTGATATTACTGTCCTGAATCATTCCAAAAATGTCCTGTTATTAAAGACACTCAAAACATGTGGAGTTTACATGACACTATGTTTAATCTAAAATAAATGTAGCTCACTAACCATTGCGTAACTGTTGAGCGCATTCTCAGGATCTTGGAAACCTAAGATGTACAAAATGACTACATGTAGGTCAGGATGCAAAACCTGTATTGTCAGTATTGCCTCACAAGCAAATGCGTCAATTCAGGAGTGAGAAATTAAAGGATAATTTCAATATTGAACTCACCGTTTCACCTCTGAGCATAATATGCCGATTGTCAAGCTGAGTGTCTATGGCAGATTCCTGTTGATAAATTAACACTAAATTAGCAATGCTAAGCTTTTAGTTTCAGCCTTTTTTCATCAGAACTCATGTTATTAAGCAATACATGTAATCTTGCATTATAAAACCTAACTTGTAAATATAAGAAGTGAGAATTCACATCTTCAATGAATTGCTCCAATCTTTTTGAGTGAATAGCTATCTTTAGATATGTAACAAAGTTAGAAAAAATGTTTCTTGGTAAGAATATGAACAGTAAAGATAGTAAAACTTCTATAAAAGTCTGCTTCCAGGCTTTCCTGAACCCTGTACTACATACAAATAACTGAATGTGAATTTGATTTATTTTAACCTTTTCACTCTCAAGATTTCATTTATTGAGTAATTCTTCTTATTGTCTACTATGCAATTCTTGTGATGTTAGTTTGGAGAATTTGATATTGGATCAACTAATAATCCCCTAATTGATATTTGTCTTTATTCCTATTTCTTGTCTGCTCGATATTGTCTTGATATTGTGAGGAGAATTTCTGTCTTGGTCACTCATGGGACTTAAAAAGTTATTTTTATAACTTGAGCATTCTCAGATCTGCTGACCTCGTTCACCAGGTTATCAACTCCACCAGCAGGGGAATCCCCAACAAGTTCCCAGAAATCTACAGCCATTTCGTGTCCACCTGGAGCCTGAAGGGAAAAATTAAGTTAAGCTGAGATATGCATGAAATTCATTTCAACCAAATGCAGGAGAACACCTCCAAGACAAACATAGAGCAGGCTACCAAATAAGCCTTCTTTAGAATCCAGGGGAAAAGAGTGCAAATTAGGATTTTTAAAAGACTAGCAGGTGTGGATCAAGAACTGAAACTGATATGGTCATCATGGAACAAAATAGAACTTAAAGCCTAGGATGTAGAGAAGTAGGAAAGGATCATGAACGCCTTATTCCTAAAAGAATATTGAAGGCGATGATGAAGAAATAAAAAAGTGCCTTACTGTTTTTCCTTCTGGAAGTGCCTTGATTACACCATAGAGACACACAGAGGCTTCAGTGGCCAATGTTACAGCCTCATAGGTCTGACACTGAGAAGTGAAAAAAAAAATTCAATACTCTAAGATATGGTCAAGATTTAAGATATTATTAATTCACTTTAGCTAGCTTTAACACGATCACCAAAATTTTACATTTAAATTAATAATTACATTCAAGTGTTACACTTTTGCTTGGAAGGAAAAAAAAAGGGAAATTAACTAAACTATTAGAGGCTATTAGCTCTAATAGTAAATGTACTAACATTAAACTTTGCACACATTTGAACAGGGTGATCTTTAAAGCCACAGTGTACCCATGTTGACTGAATTTTTTGACAAGAATAATCCAAAGATATAATTTGTGTTGCTTACCAAAAGATCTGATAAGACACACTGAAGAAACCCATTGCCATCTCGAAGAACTATAAACATCAGGTTTTTACCTAGTGCAAAAATATAAGGGAGGATATAGTAAAACATATCAATTTATCATCTTACTATAACATTCAGTTATACCAAGAGAGATAAAAAAATTCAGGCTATTTAATCTTTTCAATTACTTTACAAGAAATCATGGTGGGGCTGCAGCTTCTGTGGAGCCACAACCGTGACCTAACAACACCTTTATAGACTATACTGTCCATAGAAACTCACCTTGTCTTCGGAGTCTGTGAACCCAACCAAATACCTTCACTCTCCTGTCGCGGTTAGCTACTGACTCACCAATCTGTATCTGTTCAAATTATTTCAAAAATAAAATACACACAATTTGAACAATTCATAGTAAGAATACCCTAGAAAGAAATTAAAATTAGGTTTAACATAAACTTGACAACAACAATGGAAAAATTTATATGCACCTTATTTCCTTCCACATTATTTTTCAGCATTAATTTTAAGTGTTCAATAACAAGTGGATTTTTGCAGCCAGAAATAAGAAAGTTCCACGTACAGATTAAAAGCAAATGATATGTAAAGTGTAGTGAGCTCCACAATGCATGTGTTTAAATGCTTACCCTTGTAGCTTTTGGCAAACTCTCATCCTCCTTAATAGTAATTTTCTTGGCCTCTTCCAGATTCTTCTCTCTTTGCTGTGCTTTTTCAGCCTACCATGTGACGTAATGTAACACTAATTAGTAACTACATTAATTTTATACTGTTATGCTCCAAAACTGCACATTCAAAGGACTATAAATGTAAAGTGAGGTTACTGCAAAAGTACTGCCTGCACTGGTGAAATCTCCCTCATGTATGAACATGTATGTATTTGTGATCAGTATTTAGACAGGGTGGCTCACTTCAGCTCAGAGCTGATTTAACCCATTGGGCCCATATAAACAACAGTAAGGCCAGACCAAAACACTGGGAGCTATGTTTCCTACTCTTTGTGAGAAGTGTGTGGGTTTTTTAACATCCCAGGGCTGCTAACCAGTAGAGAAATGATGCAGGAGATGGGGTCTATGGCTTATCTTCCTTACCCAAGAAGACTAGAATGTCTAACGATCTGCTGATTATGTCGAAGCAAAGGTAACACATTCTCCTCAGTTATTTTAAGACCATGTGAGTTGGTCCAGTCTAGGGCTTGAACCCTCAACCTCTTGCATGACAGTCCAGCATTCTACAACTTGAGCTAACCAAGCTTGATTTCCTAACAACTCTCTGTCTGCTTTGTTTGGTTCAAAATGCCAATGACAACAAGGACATTTCAGTTGAATGTTTGATGTCAAAGTGCATTTTTATTGATTAGTACTTTAGCATATCAATTATACTGAATGAGAAATAGATTCCATCACCTCCTTCTTCTCTCTGTCTTCTGACTTCTTTTTTTCCTGTGCATAAATCTTGGTCACTTTCTTCAGCTGAGCTTTGGCAAGTTTTTCATACCTCTGGAATCATAGCAAAATACATTGATCAACCCAAAAATGCACTCTTTAGTTTAAAAATATATGCAGGATCATTTATCATACATTAAATAAGTAATACTCATAATAGCATTAAGAATGCATTATGTGGCATTCTTTGGAATTCTGGAAGTCAACAAAAAGAAGGAATGTTTGGTAAAGAGCTGCAGGAACAGAGAGGAACAAGGATTGTCAAAGAAGGGGAAGGTCAGAAACAATTCTCAATTGCCTAGAAATAAAAAAACTGATTCATTTTATAATAAGCTGGAAATTTTGAAGAGAAAGGAAATTAATGAGCGCTGTTAATACCTCTCCATCAGCTTTCCCATCCACCATAATTTGAGGAAGAGGTTCCTCTCCATCAGTGATGCGCAAAGCCTTGCACAAGAAAAAAATTCCACATGTTCCCATCAGTTATATTCAATGTATTTCCAAACCAACAACTAAACAGCATTAGAATAATTGACTAAATGTAAACTAAATTGTGTCATGGTGGAAAACATACCTGCATAACAGTTTTAAATGGTTTTTGAGCAGATCCATCTCCAGACTCATCACTTCCTTCTTTTTCTGAAGTGTAGATCACTGGGCCATTGGCTAATAAAGAACAGTTCAAAAGGGGAAAAATGATATTCTATAACAACCGTAGCAAGAATACCCTGTTAGACAAATCTCTGTAAGGAGTTTTCCTTTATAAGTAATTCATGCCACATATATACTGACCAACTAAGGTAGATTTCTAATGAATCAAATTGAAATGAATGAAAAGGATCATTAACTAAATTTTTGGTACATTATAACCATAAAAATTAACTCCACTTCTGATTAAGCACACATGCTTTTTTTATATCTTCATGCAGGCTTTAAAAATACTGACAGAAAATGCCACCTTGAAACTAATGATCTATAAACTGTATCAATTCCATTACAAGAGTATGCAAGCACATAAAAGAATGCAACACTTCACTAACCTATGCTCTTAAGGGGGCAATACATTCTAATGGCCCTTGTTAAGCTAACTTGGTTTGCACTGTCTTGAGCATGGGCCTTTATGAGCCTATATGGCTTACAGCAATGAGCCGAACGAGACAGCTTTAGGGTGCATAGCCAGGTCCCCCTTCGAAGATAGGAAAGGGAAAGGTAACGCATCTCTAGCTAACTAGCTAGGACCTGGAAAAAATTTCAAACAGAGAGACTACTATATCTTGTGGAATTCTATAAGAAAAATTGTGTGGAATTTTTGAAGGTGATAACAGAGTGAAAAATTAAAAAACCTTTTTGGAAAAGTCATACTTGAGTCCAAGAATTATAAAAAAAGCAGATTAAAAAATTTTTAGTTGGAGCAAACCAAAACAAGAAATATATATTTTCAGATGTATGGGAACTAATAAACAACTGACTCACAAAATTTGCCATAAAGGTACCTGTGTTCCTAAGTGTTGCTAAAATCTATCAATATGAATGTTAACAATAAAGTAGGGTGTGAGTAAGATTGCAGAACAAGGGTTAGCTTTGAAAAAATACACGTCTCTGAGTTTTGAACATAGTAAAGCAAATTCCTGCATTTAAAAAATACTACAAAACACTAATTGGCTGGAAAGTTTGAAAAATCCGTCTGTCCAGAAGTTTCAAAATTACTGTTACTTAAGGATTGGTAGTCTTTCCTTGATATTCTGGTGTATATTTTTTTATCAAATTTATCAAACCTTCCCTAACTTAACCACTTAAATTACTAAGCAATTTAGAGTGCCATTATTGAATAGCCCCTTTTCATATGACTCCAAAATATCTGGCTAAATTAATCTCAGTGCAATTTCATTGACACAGAAGCACTACTTTTGTTTACTGTTTCTGAAGAAGATAAATAAATGTAACTGCTCTGATAATACCACAAGTAATTAACTATTTAGCCCCAAGAAGTGAAGGAATTTCCCCTTTAAAAATTGATACATTTTCAAGCAGATCAGTGATGAGAAGAAAGACAAAATATCAATAACGAATATTGTCTAATTAACTCCAATTTCTCATTTGTATGGTAAACAGTGGGGAGAGTTAATATTTAGATCTTGGACTGTCAAAGGGCTTTGACCTCTAAAAGTACCTGGCATCTAATTTCTCCTTAAAGATTTCACCGCTGGAACAATCAACAAGGTCAGGAGAATAAAGGAAATGATCACCAACTAAAAAAAGCTCTTGAATATATTGTCAAACAAATTATCCTTGTCAGTACCTCGAGAAATATGCGGAGAACAGTATGGAGAATATCATACACATGTTAGGGAAAAAAGATAAACTATTATAACAATTATACTAGACTAAGCTAAAATTGGTAAACGACCTACAAGACTTTGTCTACAGAAATGCTTGATAATTGTATATTCATTTTACTTTCAGCAATTTTAAAATTGCTAAGCAATAATTATCATTACACTTTGGCATGCTGTGTTCACCAATCAGGATACGACAGATATCATGATAATTAACATAAAATATGTAAATAGCTAGCCAAAACTATCCTTTCAAAATATGGTAACATTGACTTTCTCAAATGAAGAAAAACATGCAAAACAACTTAAAAAACCATCAAAGCTATGAACTTGATCATGTC
Source organism: Pocillopora verrucosa (assembly GCF_036669915.1). Taxonomy (NCBI): domain Eukaryota; kingdom Metazoa; phylum Cnidaria; class Anthozoa; order Scleractinia; family Pocilloporidae; genus Pocillopora; species Pocillopora verrucosa. The sequence continues at coordinate 25,493,394 of NC_089315.1, read as the reverse complement.
ATGCCTGTCCTAGCATGTACATACTTTTACTTTCGATTTCAGAAGCGGAAGAAAGAAATGAGAAATCAGTCCAATGGACGATAATTGATTGCTGGGAAATTGAAAAAACCTCTTACACAGTATTTAGGTTTCTTACACGTAATGCAAGAAGTGTGCAGCTATAAATAAAAGTATTTAACCACAGTTCCCGGACACCTAACGAAAACGGTGTGGTTAAACTGTAGCCATTTTTTTTTTTCATGGCATGAAAAAAATGGCTTCGATTAATGTACAAATTTTGCACGCGATTATTGAATGGCTTGAAAATCAACCAATGCCTGACCTCAGTTGGATAGAGTGCTCGAAAAAACAGCTGTAGTCTTTTATCAAACGCCGTGTTTCACGAATTACTCGAGAAATCTCGAAAGCTGGTTCAATATCTGTATAGCACTCTTCAAGAGCTTATTCTTCTGGAATCACGTGGACCTTCCCTTACCTTGTACGTCCATATTTTCCATGTCTGCGCTCAAAGAATCAGCAGCCATTCTTTTTTCCTCTTTCCACACTCTTTAAATTAAAGTAATCGGTTAAAAGAGGGAAAAGTTATTGAATTACTCAAATTTTGTACTCCTTTTTACAACTACTCCGACGGGTGTTGCATCAGGCAAAAGCGTGTCCCGAAATAAATGTGTCAGCGGATTTCCGAGTAAGGTGTAAATGCAGGGGTGAGGGAAGGGAGGTAGGGGATGAAACAACTCGTGTTAAACAAGCTTTGAGGTAATTAACGGGACTGATAAGACTTTCAGATATCTTTTAAAATATTTTTTGAAATATAAAAATAAAAGCCAACATATCACTTCATATTTAGGGGCTGTTATGTACTTTTTATCGGAAACATGCGCATCACTTAGCCCTCCCTAACTAGGCAACATTGCTTTAATGGCGGCAAGGACGCCCTGAGATTGACTACTGCATCGTTCTGTAGGATTTTTATGTATTTCACGGAAGTCCCTCGCTGAATGTACGTGATTTGCAGAGATGACAACGTCATAAAAGATGTATCGTGTTTTTGAAGCATTGGTTCGTAATTCACGAGCTGTGGATCGAGTTCCACTTTGCTATCGATGGTTGGTGAGGCACCGTTGTTCTTCCAAAATCCAAGATGACTCAAAAGCTGCAAGTTCGGAAAACGAACCAAAGAGGTTTAACCCTTTAGAAATTCAGATGCTGTCTACAGAATTACACAGTCAAGTATTTTACGGTAAATCAGAGGCTTACGATTCCGAAACGGTCAAAACATGTCAACAACATCTAGGGGTGCACAATTTGTGGAGCAAGACCGGATCAGTTCTGCCTGATGTCGATTTCCAGCTTCCACCTTTACAAGGTTCAAATATTGATGAGCACTTTAGAACGATCGCAGAAGAGCAGAGCAGACCATATTTTGAGAAAGCTCAAATGTTAGCGGAAACGACGCTGTCAGCCATACCAGATGAATGGAACTTTTCTCCGGGATGGACTAAGTATGTGTATGGTGACGAGGGATTGGTCACCTCCCCAGTGGATGTGCCGGAAGATGATGCCTTGATCTTTGATGTCGAGGTGTGCATGAAAGAAGGACCATTTCCAGTGATTGCAGTGGCTGTATCTCCTAAGGCGTGGTAATGATAAGTGATAATTTATGTCCCAGGATTTATTATAACATTCAAATGTACCCCCTTCTCTAATGACCAACTTCTACCTGTTACTGTTTTTAAGGACAAATGTTCATCAGCACTGCACTGAACTTGTTTTAGTTTATGAAATTTCTACCAACTTTACACCCTAACATCAATATGCTTATTCTCTGTACAGTTCTTTATACATTTCCCAGGGTACGGACAAGGGGAATTTGTTGAACAATCAAGAGCTTTTTTTCAGTTGGTGATCATTTCCTTTATTCTCATTATCTTAATGTATGATCCAGGGGTGACATTTAAGGAGAAATTAGATGTAAATCAATCTTAGGGGATCAAAGGGTTAGAATGTTTCAGTTGCTCACTTTGTAAAATAACACACAGCTTGTTTTGTTGTTTACACACAAATACCATATCACAAGTTAATATGACCATATTATTGTTAGGAGCATTTGTCCTGAATTCAGCAACCCCCTCCCTCCCATAATTACAGGTGTAAGTGCCCTATCTTATCCTATATTTGAAATAAATGCCTTGACCAGTGACTACATTGTAGAGAATTTATCATGCACAAATTCACAATGTTTACTATATGATTATTGTATTTCCTCTTTTATGGTATTTTTCTTGATCAGATGTAAATTTGTTTAATTATATTGTAATTGAAATTCATTTTGGACAATAAATAACCCTTTTAATTAGCAATAGGTTTCTTTAAAATTATAGTGCTTGATGCTTGCTTGTTAAAGTAACAGTACTGTGTTTGCTGCTACTTAGGTACTGCTGGGTCAGTCCAAGCCTTGTGGAAGACAAGAATTACAACATGTTTCTGAGACCATCTCCTAAACTGTATATTCCATTGGAACTGCCCAAAGATCAGGAGTGGAGTTCAACCAAGTGGAAAGAGAGGCTTGTTGTGGGTCATTCTGTGGGATTCGACAGATCTTTTGTAAAAGAACAATATTATATCAAGGTATGATTGGTTGGTAATTGTTACTGACAGTAGTTAAACTTAGTAAATTGATTGATTTATTAGCCCTTTTAAATCAAGAGTGACCTTATCTAATTTCTCCTTATGGCAATACTGCTGAATCATTCATTAAGATCATGAGAACATAGGAAATGATCACCAACCAATCTAAGAAGCTTTGATTGTGAAACAAATTCTCCTTGTCAGTACCAGAGGAAAAGTATAGAGAAGAGTTTGGAGAATATGGATACTGAATAGATGTTAACCTGCTAATTCCCATGAGTGACCAAGATGGAATTTTTCCTCACCAAACCAATACAACAATATCAAACAGACAAGTGACGAGAATAGAGAAAAATATCAGTTAGGGGATTATTAGTTGATTCAATACCAAATTCTCAGAACTAACATCATAAGAATTGTATAGCAGACAGTAAGGAGAATCACTAATGAGATCTTGGGAGTGAAAGGGTTAAAGTGTAAACATTTAAAGTTTTTTGACTTGTATAATCTTACTCTGTTTAAAGGAGATAAGGTAAAAGGTTAAATTCTGCACTTGAGCAATATGAACCACCAGGTGCTGGTGCATGCCCATGCAGGTTTTTGTAGCATTAAATGATTGTGGCTAGTCCTGGTTACGATGCTTGTTGATAACAGTCCACCCTATAACATTTTGGGCAGTGCCCAATGATACTCCTGAATTTGAAGTGGTGTCTAGCCCAAGAACACAACATCAGTGCTTCTCTGATGGTAAGGTATATTAGGGGATGATATCTTTTGGAGTTAATGCATTATGTTGCTACTCTAATACCCTTTGTAGATATGTAAATATTGAATGATGTCTCATGTTATTCATAATTGATGTTCTTAACTGTAACACTTAAGGGACCTAAAACATACTTCTTGGACACCTTAAGTTTACACATGTGTATCTCTGGCTTGACAAGTCTTCAACGCAGCCTTTGGGAATCAGCTAAGGCAGGACGCATTGGAAAAGTGCCTTGGATGCTGATTGGCTCAGGAAACAAACTTATAGACCTTCATAACCTGTATTGTGGTGGGAATGAATTAGACAAGTCATTGGTGAAAATCTTTATCGATGGAACACTAGATGATGTGAGGGCAAACTTTCAGGTATGACAAGGGTTTAGGAAAGGAAGGTCTGAGATACATGCAATACCCCACTGTTACAGAACATTGTTATTTATCTATTTATCAACAGTGACATATTGAAAAATACTGTATGCATGTATAGCTGTAAATTCTGCAGTGTGGGACTTTGTTTTAAAAAATCCTGTTTGAAGTGTTTTGGAACATCCCAAAAGGCAGAATGGGATTTGATTTACAAATATTGTTATAAAAATGTTGAAAACGTACCAACATATGTTTCCTTGTAAATCACCTTTTTCATAATCTAGAGAAATGAACCTCTGCAATCTGTTGGACAACCAATTAGCTGAACATATACAATGACCCTTTTCTCTAACAAAACAAAGATCATAATCAAAAGTTTCTGGTTCCTTAATCAGGTGTTTCTGATCTCTTAGTGTAATGCAGCAACAAGTATTTCAAACCTGGGATGTTTTTTTCTGTACAGTGATGATTGTAGATAGAGGGCAAGTGGATTGAAGGGTTTTTTGGACATTGTTCATAGAGTGGATGAGGCAGCCATTGCTTTGTCATGAAATTTGCCATAAATTGTTGAGCACTATATTAGTTAACAAATTGGCAGGCCATGTGAAATCAAAGAAATCTGGACAGTTTTTGAAAGAAATTTGAAAATTTTTGCCATGTACCTAATAAAAATAGGTCTTGGAGTTTGAAAATCTGCAAGCAATGCTTGTCACACAGTTAATGTTTATTAAATTACAACTTGTACCTTAGATCCCTTTGGTGTTTGTTGTGAACACTTTTGCATTTCTAAAGCTGTTTCCAACCATGCACCAGATTTCTAGATCATTCTGTAGATGACAAGCTTGGAATATGAATACTGCATACCTCAAATGCTAATTCAAATCTCTTTGCCCAACATGCAATCACTTTTCAATTCAATTTCTCGACAGGATCTAGTAACATACTGTGCACAGGATACTACAGCAACTCAAGAGGTATTTGCTGCTCTATGGCCAAAGTTCTTGGACAGATTCCCACATCCAGTATCTTTTGCTGGGATGCTAGAGATGGGATCAGCTTATCTTCCTGTTGATCGTTCTTGGGAAAACTATATCCGAGATGCTGATGACACTTATGAAGATCTGGAGAAGGAAATGAAGTGTTCTTTGATGAAACTAGCTGATGAAACATGTAACTACCTTCATGGCAAAAGGTTTGCAAGATTCTTAGCCTTGATTTATTTTTTTAAAAAATTATGTCAACATTTTAATTATTTTCTTCCCTCGAAACTTTTCAAAACTTATCCAAAGGTTTTCTGGAGAGGCTTAAAAAAAATGTTTAAACTGACTCAGCCATCAAAGCTTTAACAGATGGATGACTAAGAACCAAGCTTGTGGCCTGTGTGAGCTTTAGAACTCAGTTTCTCCTTACAATATCAATACAATATCAAGCAGACAAGTGAGAAGAATTAAGAAAAGTCTCAATGAGGGGATTGTTGTTTAATCCAATGCCAAATGTTTTGCACTAACATCATAAGAATTGTATGACTACCAGTAAGGATAACTGCAAACAAGATCTTTGGAGCAACAGGGTTAAATAAATTATTCTTGTAAGGGCTGTGTAAACGGAGAACAGAGTGTGGAGAATAAGCACATTAAATGATAACTCATTTGTGTTTTTAAGGTATGAACAGGACCCCTGGCTGTGGGAGCTGGATTGGTCTGTCCAAGACATAAGAACAAAAAAACCTAAACCTCCAAAGAAGACAAAGAAAACTGAAAGTTGTAACAAGGGTATAAATGAAGATTTGCCATCAACCCTATTTGGTTCAACTGGCAAAGATGTCACTTCAGATGTTCTTGAAGATGAGATGATTGATGACAATAATATTGAGGTGGTAGAGGGTTTGAAAAACTCGTCTGACATCTTGGCAAGAATCCCACCAGCAGCAGATGTTATGTGGAAAAGACGGCAGAAGTTACCTGGTTATCCTAAGTAAGTGGGGCTTTTAACACTTGGTTTAGGAGTACTATCTCTGACCTTATAAACCTCATGAACCTTGATTCAGTGGGAGTAGTAATTCTTTTTTGGCAAAATTTTGTCATGGCTGGTAAAAAAAGTCATTTTATTCATCTTATTTTTTTTACTTACCCCTTGGACTTTGCTGAAAAGGAAGGACTTTCTGTAATCTAGCGATCAGAACTCTGCATTGAACTCCATTCACTTAAGTCTTTGACTGAAGGTTTTGCCTTTTTCTTTTTTCAAGCGGTAATGATGACAATAATGATGATGATGATAACAAAATTAATGCTAATGCTAAAAATGCTAAAAATGACAATGATTATGTTTGAAAGCTTTGTTTTTTTTTAAGACTATAATCTACACACTTTGAGTAATGCAACTCTCATTCTTGATGGGCAGGAGGCCTTGATGTTGGGAAAAACCTGCTCAAACTTATACCAAACACATATATGGTATTTTTATCATTTTAGCCGTGCAGGCTTGTGGAGAATCAAAGAACTAATTTCCAGTCAATTGTATACATACTCTCAGCATATTTGCAGACAGAAGGAAAATGTCACAGCAGAGAGTAACTCTTAGCAAAAAGGCTAGGTCGCAAATGAGTAATGTTGTGGCACTCTGTCTCCAGTTGGTACAGATCTCTTTGCATGGGACCATCAGACAAAGGTGAGTGGAGGGAGGGGCCTGTGTCCATCAGCCCACAATGTCAGGTAGCACCCACCCTCTTGCGTATGACATGGGATGGCTTTCCTCTGCTCTACAATCGCAAACATGGCTGGGGATATCTTGTACCTGGAAGGACTGACAATCTGACCTCCAGCCCTATGACATTGCCAAGCAATGAGGAGGACTCAGTGGATACACAGAAACCAGAATTAGTATTCCCAACAAGGTGGGTGTGGTAAATAGGGAAATAGGAAATTAATGCCCTGTGAGAGGGTTGTCCAATACACCCAAACCGCTGCGAATTGTCAAACCGGAAGTCGATTCGCGGCTAAGTGGTGTTGTGATACCGGAGATCTGAAAAACCATCTGTTATGACATGGAAACGCATACTGGAAGTCAATTTGCAAGAGACTCAGTTATAATTTATAATATTCTGACGATAGACTTCCGGTCGTTTCATGCTTTGAGAACGTGGAAGGTTCATGTTGTCCTGTTCTCGTACCATGCCACGCATTTTCACTCATTACTCACGTGCGCGCCCCTCGACTTCCGGTATGTAAACGCGCGATTCGACTTCCGGTATACCATGGTAATTTCACATATTGTTTACGCCTCTCGACTTCTGGCATCTTAACGCACGATTCGACATCCGGTGTGACGATTCCTCAACGACCGTAGACGAGTCGCAACGGTTTGGGTGTATTGGACATGTATGAACGATAATACTTTACAGTGCAAATCTCAGTATGTGTGACATAAAATAAAGTGCGCCTCTTGAAGAATATACTTTCATGGGTTATTTCTTGGAGACAAGGTACAAATTAGTGAAAAAGTAGCTTTTTCAGGCAGCAACATCAAACAAAGCATTTTAGGTTTTACTCACAGACAAAATTTTTAATAATTAATAAAACTGTTTCATTTCAGATTCCGTTGTAATAAACTTTTTTAATGTACCTTTTAGGGCATTTGACAATCTCTGGAAGAAACACAGCATGAATGCAACTCCCAATGAAGCCAATGAGTCAGATTCAAAGTTTGATGATGATGAACTGAATGTGTACAGTATCAGTGAAGATCAGCTCTGGGATAGATCAGAACTGGAAGAAATGAGAGCACCAAAAACTTTGGCAACCAAGAAATCAGCTTCTAATACAGGGGACCTCAACGAGACCATAGACGGTGGTTTAGAGACAGCCCCAGCAAAAAAGTTACCTCAAGCTAGGAGCACAACAGCATCAGCAGGAGCAGGAACAGGAGCAGATAGCAGACCAGATTTCTATCATGGCGTGGGACCTTACAATGACGTCAATCTCCCAGGAGTATGGTTTTTCCGCATACCACACAAGGTACTGGTTGTCACTGGCCTCTCATACTTAAGTCTGCAGAACAGGCATATTACGAGTCTCTTCTGCTCTCTACTTATGCTCCCTACACTCGTCCCCCTCCTCCCACCCCCTCCCCCCTGAGCATGACGTGAACATTTTTTTGAAGTCCTCTGGGTCAGTGCTGGTCTTGTCATCGTAATATTTATATACGTTTTCGTGGCTAAGTTTCTGAGTTGATTTGAGTCTCACGTACCTACTGTTGTGAAAAACAACTCCAGGAACGTTCCCAGTTTCTGTTCAGTAACAGGCCTGTAGGATGAAGTGTTTTCCCTATATCTCCCCACAACTGATGTTAATTCTCCCCACCAGCTGCTTCAAATGCGCTTGTGAATAAATTACGAGAATTTGTTTTTAAATCAAGATAACGATTTCTACCTGATACTGTTTGAGTATTCTCGTTACCTATCTGCTGAATGAGATATGGATGTTATAGGGAGAAGTTACATGTTAATCACTTCTATGAGTTTTTGTTTCCTTCAGAATGGTGAGAATTATCGCTGTGGTAACCCGCTAGCCAAAGACTATATTAGCAAGATGGAGGATGGTACACTGGTGTCTTCCTCAGGAGATCACAGTGCTCACAAGACGCTCGTCATTAACAAGATGATTTCCTCTTGGAGAAATGCACAAAAAAGAGTCAGGTGCGGATAGTTATTTAGAGGTTGACAAATAATTGAAAAGTGGATAGATTTTGAGCAATAATGCGAGGTTTAATGGAAAATTTTAGGCGTAAATGAAAGCCTTTAGAACAGGCGTTATTTTTTTCTTTTCTTTCCTTGCATGTTTGGCATTTTTCAGGCGAGCGGAAGCGAAAGCAAAACTCACGCTGTCTTCATTACTGATGACAAGATTTTCTCGCTTCTTTTTTTTCGCTCTGTAGATCACAGTTGGCTGTTTGGTTTGATAGATCGGACTTACCCCCGGAAATTACAAGGTAAAAAGTCAATATATTGACAGTTTCCCCCATCTTTTAAGTCCTGTATAAAATGTCGTGAATTTGTTTCAACGGATTGCAGATCTAAAAAGTACAGTGCTGATGAGATGTACGGTGCCATCTTGCCTCGAGTCATCACAGCTGGGACAGTGACAAGGAGAGCCGTGGAACCAACTTGGATGACGGCCACGAATCCTAGGGTAAAAACAGTGTTGCTGCATTTGTATTAGAGCGCTTTTCAATTAAACAAACACCAAAATAAGCAAAAAGGCCAACGGGTCAAAAGCATATGTCGAAAGATCACGAGGAGCCAATCAGTGAAGAATCAAGCAAAACTACGCGAACTGTTGAAAATGGGGCAAAGCACTTGCAACTCAGTCGCGATTTTGTGGTAGTTTTATGTATTAGGGAGGCGGTGAGGCTGAGAGGTAAGGGTGCTGGATTTGTAATCAGGTGGTCCCGAGTTAAGTCCTCCATCCAGCTACTCACTGGATTTGTTCTCGGTTTTCCCAAGTTCAACTCCACAGCTGCGCTGTGTAGCCAACTAGTCTGCCTCCTGTCAGTTAAGATTTTCAAGCACTTTTAATTACGTTTATTTGAAATGTTTGTTTCACTCTCCTTCATATTACAAAGCGCTTAGAGGCTTGCAATAAGCGCTATATAAATTGTAAATTTAAATTTAATTTTTTTTTTGGTAGTGGAGCTGCAAGTATCTTGAATATTGTTTGCGGCTTTGTCTCTTCTAGGAGGATCGTGTCGGTTCTGAACTGAAGGCTATGGTACGGGCTCCTCCAGGCTACTGTTTAGTAGGGGCTGATGTAGACAGTCAGGAGCTCTGGATTGCTGCCATTTTAGGGGATGCGCATTTTGCTGGCATTCATGGTTAGTTTTTGCAGTTACAGGCAACAAAGTAACCTGGTTTTTGATGCCCGTTCCTCCAGAGGCTCGGAAAAGTGGGTAGCCGTACGCAGGTTACTCATTTTTTTGGTCTACGTTACTTCAGAGTATCGTTACTTAAAAAAGGAACACTTGGGCATTAAGTGACACCTTTCTAAGAAAGCAGTTTTATTCTGTGGCAGCCATTTATAACACGAGATGTGTGTTACCTATGGAACCGAGGTTTTTGGGGGTCTAGGATGGCTGGGATGTTTGTAAACTTAAGAAAAAACCTGGCCTCGTCACAGCCTGCTATATAATTGATTTAAAATGGCTGCCACAAACGAATTGCATTGATGGTAAAAATGTATGTTCGATTTTTATGGCTTCAATTGCATCAGTGCACGGTGTACGACTCCGAAATGAATAAAGAGTGGGCACTTAAAACCCATTAATTTCCATGAGTGACCAACACAGACTTTCTCCTTACAATATCAATGCAATAACAAGCAGAAAAGTGATGAGGATAAGGTAAAATATCAACTAGGGGATTATTTGTTGATCCAACACCAAATTCTCCGAGTAAACATCGTAAGAATTATATGGCTGACATAAAGGAGAATTACTTATGTGATCTGGAAGTGGAAGGGTTAAGAGAGAGAGAGAGTTGGGGATGAAGCAAATAAATATTGTTACACATAAACTTAGCTTGTATCCAGCAGACATTTGCGGGAGTTCTGTTTGTGTCCGGCTAATACAACTTTGTCTTTCACTATGCTTATCACGCAGGCAGCACGGCGTTTGGGTGGATGACCCTTCAGGGTAAGAAATCAGAAGGTACTGACCTCCATAGTAAGACCGCAGAGACTATTGGGATAAGTCGGGACCATGCTAAGGTAAGAATGCAGTCATGTTTAACATGACCTCAAATAGTGACTAGCATCTAATATTTCCTCACGATATCATCCCGACATCACAAATTAAAGTGAGAGGACTGAATAAATTATCACCAACTAAAGGAGCTCTTTGTTGTTAAACAAATTCTCCTTGTCAGCACCTTAGGTAATGTATGGAGAACAGTATGGAGAATATACATACTGATGTTGGGGTGTAAATGAATTAATCCGTCCATCCATCCATCCATTCAACGATTCACAGAATTTATCAATGGTACATCTACGCCCCCTGTCTCGAGGTCGAATTGCAATTTAAAATGATGATAATTGCGATGGGGGGTAAACTGAGAATCCTCCCAGCAGAGACGAGAACAAGCAACAAATCTTATTCCAGTCTAACACCACTAGGTTTGGGAATCGAACCCGCGTCACATCGGTGAGAGGCGAGTGTTGCCGCAGTGTGACATTTTTATCCTCTAAAGTGGCGATGTAAACGATCGGTTAGTTAAGTAGCCGGTCTGGAAGGGATTTAGATGTTAGCATTTATTTCGTCGGCGACTTTCCTTACTTTTCCAATAGATGCTTAGTTATCTGATTAAGAATTATTTTAAAAAAATATAAATTTGATGAATAGCTTTAAAATTGATTGATCATACTCCCTTTGCTTCGCGCGTTCGATGTGTTCCACACCAAACTTGAACAATCGCTCGACGAAGAGCTAACGTTGGAAACGTCAACTTTACAAAATCTTTACGGTTGAAAATTTTCATTATCAACTCAGTCGATAAAAGTAATTTATCTTGTAATACCCCCAATGATACAGCACCACAGATTATTTAGAAACTTGCCCCCTTTATTCATATGGCCTTTCCGTACGCATGGTTTGAATTCATGGACTGTGTTGTTTCAACAGCCAACCCGCTTTTTGCAGAAGAAGGATTGTCTGGTGATTTGAATTTGATTGATATATTTTCTTCTTTTGATCTAGGTCTTTAACTATGGTCGTATTTATGGAGCAGGACAGAAATACGCAGAGAAGCTGCTTCTACAGTTCAACCATCGTCTGACGGAGAGTGAAGCAAAGCAAAAAGCTGAGACGCTGTTTTCTAACACTAAGGGAGTAGCTAAGTAAGAAAGCACGATATAGTTTCTAGGATGAGGGTATCATGACTGCTTGGTCAGGTGATGGCCTAAGACTGAATTTTCGTTCAGTATTCACAAGGGTCGGTGGTTAAGATAGCATTTATCGCTGATCCGGTGGAAAAATTTAAACTTGGGGGATCAATGTCAGTATCCTAACATCTGCGCACCTACCCATCCCCTCACCCAACAACAGTCATCTGATAACAAGTTAGAGTTAATGTTGGGTTAGGGGAGGGGTTGGTATGCAGTTGCTCGGATACTGACGTTGATCCATCTTGGGTTTGATTTCTTGCGAGTAAAAGCATCTACAAGAGCATCGTCTTTTAGAGATTAAAATAGGAAAAAAAATAGAAAATTCTAAAACAAAATTCTCTGCTATTTAATTTTTCATGGTTGACGTTAAAGAAGAGTAACGACTTTTATCTTGGTAATCAAAGTGTATTGCCTTTCTGTCTGTAAATACCGTTCAATGATAAAGACTTTGGTTCAGTTATCACTATTTTCAGACTGATTTTTGTAATTCGACTGTGACTTCTTTGTATTCTGTAGGTTTCTTCTCACGGATTTCGGGAAAGATATGGCGCAAAGATTTGGCTTCGGCGAGGACGTTGATGAAAATGGTTGCGTTGTGGCCAAAGTTTATTATCAGCTGCTCAGGAAAACTGCACGAAGGCGACGGTGAGATATTTAACATGCCTTGAATTAGTTTTTAACCTCTAACCCCTGAGAATGACTGGCATCTAATCTCTCCTTACAATATCACCCATGAATCACACATTAAGGTCATGAGAATAAAGGAAATGATCACCAACTAAAGAAGCCCTTGATTGTTTAACAGAGTCTCCTTGTCAGTACCAAAGGAAGCGTATAGAGAACAGTATGGAGAATATGCATACTGATGTTAGGGTGTAAAGAGTTAACTGTTGTGTATTGTGGACGTCGAATGAAGTAGGGTTTGTTTCACTTTTAGTACAACTGGAAATAGCATTGACGATGGCCGAAGATGGTGTGGAGGAAGGTATGCTATTATCATTAAGAATCAAGTGGATGAATGCTTCTATGACGATCTTTTATGAACACATTTTTTCAAGAACCCGTCTTTGTCGATTCTTCAACTTTTCTTGCTTGTGTTCCAAGGGGAAGACAACAAGGGAAACACTTACTTTGACAGAAAGCTGGATTGCCGTTGTCCTTTCAGAAGTTATAGTAATCTATCGAGGGTTTCACTAAAATCCGAATACTGGCGTTCTACCTCTGACCTCTTACAGCCGTCTCGTGTGTGGGTTTCGCCCTAAGGCCTTTTTCGGTCGGGCAGAGCCGCTAACAACACCATCGGCAGCTGCTTATAGTAAAAGTTATTGAAATCCTCTGATTTTATGACTTGGCGCTTTATAACTGAGTAGATTAGGACCAAAACCAAGCTTAATTAGGGTAAATTGATCAGGTAATTATATCCGACACACTTGGTGGTATTTGTATCCTGTTGTATAAAAGATACGCAGTAGCCTGGCATTGGGTTCATGCGCGTAGGAAAATGAGACAAGAGTAACAAAACTTCTAGTTGCAGAAACCGAGATAAGCCTATGCAGGGTCAGCCTTTCGGTTTGTGTTCAAAGGTTGATTTCGTATCCTTTAAGCTGCAAAATGTTTGCTTCATACAGCGGCCAAAAAGTTATTTGATAGGGATTCTGGTGTGTCCAGTATCTGTTAGGAGTGATTAGCATTAGTGCTGAACGTTCTTATGACTTGAAGTGCGATCATGAACCCAATTACCAACTTATCATAGTATTGCTCGTTTACAGCCCACGTTGTTTCGTTGTTTGTAGCGAGTCCGAGATGTTTAATATGCTGGAAAGCATTGCGCAATCGGTGGAGCCCAGGACTCCTGTGCTGGACTGCAGGATCAGCAAATCGCTGGAGCCTTCTGCTGTTGGCACAGAGGTACAATATTGTAACAAGGAGAAACACCCTCATTCACTTAACGCAGGGATCAGCGCCGACGCACCGAGAAATTTTTTTTCCTCCACAAATAGATGCAGCGCTTCGATGAGGGTGACGATTATAAAGTTTACAACTTAACGACACAAGGCTATGGGCGTTCAACTTCACTTTTTTCCATAACATTGTAGTTTAGAATGCAAGCTATGAGACGGAAACATAGGTGGTTCTTTCATGTTTTCATTCTTGGCAGGCAAAAAATAAACAAACACAGACAAAAAATTTACGAACGGGCGGACGGAGGTACAGACAGACAGACTACGGAAGGACAAATTGCAGATATGAGTCCTTTTAATCCTTTATAGTCAACTATTTTGAAGAGATCTCTATGTCATTTTATACAGTTGTTTCTCTGCTTGCCTTTATTAGTTCATGACTAGTCGTGTTAACTGGGTTGTTCAAAGTTCAGCCGTAGACTATCTACACCTTATGCTAGTTTGCATGAAGTGGCTCTTCACAAAGTACAATATTGATGGGAGATTTTGTATCAGCATACATGACGAGGTAGGCGAATTATTTTGGCATCTTTTCAACTTACGATTCAGCGTGTTTTAACGTGCGTTTCAAAACCGTACGTGTGAACCACAATCTTGAAAAAGAAAATTTTTGTTAAGATTTAGAGGTTGCTGTTTCCCCTTCCAAGTTAAATTACTCCCTTCCGACTCATTATATATTAAATTATAATTTAAAGACTGAAATCGCAACTATAATGGTAGTTTGGACATCAAGTCCTAATTTGCTCAGGCTTTCAGGATTTTACTTCAACGTTGCTCACTGGGATATAGTTGAGAGTGAGTAGATATTTGTTTTGAACTTCAACGCCTATCACGGCCCGTCCTTTTATTTTCGGTATAAAAGAGAAGTTGTGTTCAAAACAGAAAGACACTTATCGTTTCCCTCGTTCTACTGCAGTCAGTTGAAAATCAGTTTTCAATCCTGATTCTGTGTCTGTTTTTGTCACGTGATAATATCGTGGTCAAATCTCAACAGGTTCGTTATCTGGTGTCAAGCAAAGACAAGTACCGCGCAGCCCTGGCACTACAAATCACAAATCTACTGACCAGAGCGATGTTCGCTCATAAACTGGGAATGAACGACTTACCACAGGTATCCCATACACAAAGATTGTATCTTAAGAAAGCTTACTAGTGTTCTTTTGCCTGTTTTTGTTTTGTTTTGTTTTGTTTGTGTTTACTGTTTTATCAAACGATACTATCAGTAAATTGGAAAAAAAAAACGTAGTATAATAGATGACATCGGGGAACTAATCTTCACGGCACAACATTTAAATGTATCTGCTCCTGTGAAAGACAACAATGATATCTTCATTTTGCGAAGTTAAGGTATCATATCTTGGAAACTGGAAATAAATACCAGTATTTCATCAATATCTTTGTAACCAGATAGGGCTATTGCGTTGATTTGTGGGCATGAAAAACGGGATCTACTTAGGCATAAGTCTATTTCACGGAACAACTGCGTTTAAAGTCACTACAGGAAAAGAGGTCTGAAACAAATTTAAGCCTCGATAAAAATTGACCACGAGCCCCTCAGACACTACTTGAGCGCTGCTGCCTACTGAGGTACGAAGCTTTATGTTGGGAGGTGTTGGGGCGAATTATAGTATTTCTGGTATTACTGGCATCACTGGCATCACTGCTGTTTCTTGCATCAGACTTGCGTCCCAGCTTCTCTCGCAAGGGCTTTAGGGGTTTTGAAATCTTATGACGTCTTTGTGTGGAATGTCGAGAATGATCTCGAACTTAAAATTATATTTCTCACACGTGCTGGAATGAAAGTTAAAGTTGCTATCAAAGCCCTCACCCCTCCCTCCAGTCCTTGAAGTTGACGTTAATGCTTCCATAGATGACGTATTTCCTTCCCCGGGCAGGTTTTAGTTTTATTATCCTTTTTTAGTGAGGTTTTCATGCAATAAACCTTGATAACGTGTACGTGTCTATGCGTCTTTTACAGTCTGTGGCGTTCTTCAGTGCTGTTGATATTGACACTGTGCTGCGAAAGGAAGTTTCCCTTGACTGCAAAACTCCATCCAACCCGCTTGGACTTCATAAGGGGCAAGGAATACCGCCAGGTTTGTGACGAAAATTCTAAAATTTCTTAAATACCTACTAAAAAAGCCTTTTTCAGGCAACGTACTGAAATAAGGTTTTATTATTTGTCTAGTCTCTTAAAGACCCTTTATTAGGAAACCACAGAAAATATTTTTCTCCAAAAACCATGAAATGTTTTTGTCCCAGTTCCCTTCGCGCAGTTTTCTGATACAGACTCCTGGTTCCGGTTGTACAAAGTTCCATTATGAAAAGTTTTGCGCAATATAAAAATTTTCACCGCAACGATTGAAGGCAGTTAACTGGCTGAGTATGGGTTGTCTGCTAGTGAAGAGCGAAAGGGAACTTAATAGTCCGGCTTAAAGAGCGACGTGTACGCCAATTAAACAATGTCTTGCAAAATTTGATTCTTTAAATTTGTATTTATGAATATATAGACAAATTTTAACCAAAGTACGATGAGGAAAAAGTCAACTTCCGGATAAGTTAACACAATTTTTAAACTGATGTTGCTCTGTTCGTTATAATCTATCGTTAAACGTCCCTCAAACTACTTTCAAGCGTTCTTAATTGCGAACAAGACGTGCGAAGAGAACATTTGCCAGCAAATATTTGGAATTATCTAAATGCCATGTCTGCTGCCGAAGAAAAGTGCTGATACACTTTTGTTTCATTTTATAATGAAAATACTAATACAAACTCAGCAGGACTTCTAGTTTCTTTTGTTAAACTTATTTGCTTAGAATATGAATTTTCATAGTGATTATTGTGCTATCTGATTAACTAAAAGGGAAATAAATATGGGATTGAATTGATCACATACATACATAGTTTATTTAGTGACGCAGGTCCGTAGTGGCAACTTTTACAGCTGATGTGGAACTACCTAGGAAATACTAAAATCTACTATTTTAAAACTTACAGAGCATTAACAATACTATTTACAATAACATGAAGAAACCTATTTACAATAAAGGAAAATAACCAACTAATTATAGATCGATTCAAAATTTTAAGGGGTGTAAATATTTACATTTGATAATACAAAAAATTAATGTCCTTATTAAGAATTGTTGAGGTCCGTTTGTTAAAAGTGATTTTGCCGAGGCAAGTTTTGTTACGGTTCAGTGCTGCTTTCAAAGCATCTTGCTTTTCTAAGTTCCTTGTCGTTCTGTCCAGTGAATTCCATACCACAGTCCCTCTGTATGAGAAGCTATTTCTTCCAAACTCTGTTTTCTTCCGTTTTCTTTTCTTTCTTCACTTAGCAGAACAGTTGCGTTCGTTAGAAAGTTAAAACGACCTTTAGGGTGACAACGATCTGAAAACATACACAAATGTATTACTATTACGTTAGAGGTGCACCCCACAGGGACCCCCCAAGGAGAATTGATGTCACTGGCACCCAGTCCTTCCTGCCGTGAGTCATGCGCTGACGTGCTCCAGGTCACACTTAAACTAAACATGATATGGATATATTATCAGTGTTTATCCAGGCCTCGCACCAGTCACGCTCAATAAGGTAGAAAGGATCTGATTTGGATGTGGTCGACTTGCATTAGCACTCTTGGTCGAAGTAATGCGTCGAAAAATTCAATGTCAGCTACAAATGCTATCGCTTGTTGTGAGGTTTTTACCAACGTACTTATTCCGTCTCGCAATAGCAAAATAATGATCTCTTTTGGCGCGAAACATGAGTCCCGCTTAGGCGGGTCACCTCACCTATCATGTAAACGTGATCAAGATAAAATAAGAGATTATATGAACAGGCGGGTAACCTCACCTACTTGGGGTCCCCACCTCCATGTAAACAGGTCTTAAGATATTAAGCTGATATTTTGGGAAAATTTCAGATTCGTGTCACTCCTGACTTTCCGTGTAAATCAGCTACTTAACATTGCAGTTCAGGTATTTTTTAGTTCTCGAAAGGTGGAAGTGGTAAAATTACACTTACACGCGATTATAGAATCAAAGGATTCATTTAAGGAAGCCTTAGCCGCGTTTCGAACGTTTTCATCAAAAAGGAAAAATCCGAGGTGTACGCCTAGGAACTACAGCTTGTTTATCATCTGATTTATTCAGCAGATTACAAAAAATAGCATGGATCAATAATCCTTTATGGATGCATACCATAATAAGAATTGAACTTCATCAACAATCGTTATTGCTAATCCAGAAATGACTCAATTTATTACTAGTCAGTACTAACTGGAGGTTTGTCTCTAGCAGCACTGGCGATAAACTTCATTAACAGCGTGATGTGCCTACGATAGTGAGCAGTTTAGCATTGTTTGTGCTTAGAATAACTTGAAACTGCACAGCGCTGCTGTAACAATAAACATTATGTTGATGGAAGCCGAGAAGGCGTTGTTGCACAGATCACTGGAACAGCAGGATACTGAACATTTCTTGACTTTGGATTCTTCCGTCTTGCCTGCGTTGTCACACTTAGCCTTGGTCTGCTCGCATTCGGCTTTAGACACGCATGCTTTCTGTTCAGACTTCCTGCCATCTTCGTCTTCTACAGAAGTTTTTAAACAAAAGTCCGAGACCGCACCAGGAATATTGCTGCAGTTCATTTTCTTTTGGTCTCTTTCGCATTGTTCAAGGCTGTAAGATTCATCGGTTGAGGTACACACGTAGCATTGCAGCGAATGAGCTGCAGTTAAAAATGATCGCTATACATTAGACTTACCAAGAAAAATCTGACTGTTCGCGAGCACTCAATCAATATATACTAGCTTGTTAAGTTGACATAACTTGACATGATAACCCAATATCTGCAGCGGACATTGCAGTTATCACGTCAAGTCTGCCTAGTTTCCAAGCCCTGAGCTAAAGGATTAAGCCGTAAAAAAATAAAAATAAATGATGAACAAAAGAAGATGTCATTTGGGATACCTTGTGGCCTGAAATCTTGACGGTTTTTAATCGTCCTCGATCCAAAAAAATAAGGTCTCGCAGAAAAAGAGAAGCAGATTCATTAAAAAGGAATTACTAGGCAAATGAAAAGCTTCGCGTGCAAATACATGTTCGTCGCATTTGCAAATAATTCATTTACAAATGATGAATTGTGTACCTTCCATTTAAGTAGCTCGAAAATTGGGAGAATTTGAAAAAAATAGAAAAAATCATAAACACAAGCTCCCACCAGTAATTTCATGGCCTCCTAAGTCATCTCAAACCGCAAAATTGTTTTCTCGCAAATCACGAAAAAAGAAAAAAAAACGGACAAATAAATCTACCACATAATTTTCCAGTTGAAAGATTTTTAATGATATTCGATTTATTTCAAAAGAAAAAAGCCTGAAAGTTATGCCTCATTAGCTACGTAAAAGATAGACAACTGCAGAGCGAGGATATCGTGAATTGGTAGGATTTAGTTAATGGTGGGGCCGAGAATGAAGATGAATTGCAAATACTGAAATTGTTGTCACCAACATGATAAGTTTATCACCTGGTATTCAACCCCGATGTTTCGTATGTTACAACTGGGTGCATCTAAAGAAGAGTCTATTACACGAAACCTTGAACTGATTAACTTACCCGCACAGAAGAATGCACAAAATACAGCAATGCTTTTGGCGAGATTCTTCATAGTCGAAATTCAGTTTAAGGTTGTTTTTAAGTAGAAAGAGATCTTGTGACGTAGTTCAACAGCTTTCACAGTGGGAACTGAATCACTTCTAAAAGGCAGCAGTTCTTTTTAACGGCTTAAGATAAGCTAACCAATCCGCATCCACGCGCAGCTTATGCGAGAAGCCACAAACAGGCCGCAAAGTTAAAAAATATTCAAAACTAAGCGATTTATGAAGTGTCTTAAGTGCTTTGTTCTACATCTAGAGGACGAACATAGCAAACAAGCAAAATGATCACTTTTAACAGCACATTTTAATTCTTTAAACACTGCAGAGTAGATGTACTTTTGAAGAAACGTGCTTTTGGAGTCCTCCTTTAAAAGTTTTTCGATTGCTTCTTTCGATGTACAAGAGAAGCGCTTTTCTTCAGCCTCAGGCCTCTCTATTGTGTTTTCATGGGCTAGCGGGGTTTGGCGTCAAATTGTCTGATATTTTCGATTAGCTCAGAGAAGGGAACTTAAAAAATATCACACCATCGGCCTCAGCCGCGTTCTGATCATGTGCAAAACCTGAAGATTGATCGCGTTCAATAAATGTATCGTTCGGCGTATATTTTGATTTAAGCAGGGCCACGTGTTTACTAATCAGCCAATCACATAGTCTTTAGAGGAAGGGAAACCGCGGGTAAAGAACAGTTAAAGGGAGAACGTCACGGTTGGGCATGCGCAATGAAACACATCAATTCTGAGAATTTTGTGAATCGATTGCCATCTTGGATTCGAAATTCATTTAATGATACGGCTTTGAAAGTATCAAAATCAGTGGATTAAATAACCCAATTTATTGAGCGACCAAGTTTCTTCACGCTATATGAATTAACGAACCTCTATTTACGTCTAATTTTGGGTTATGTACGCTGACGTTGAAGAGATTCTATACAGTTAAATTTCACTTATCTTACACAGCTGTTTTGGAGCAGGTTAATATCTAGGAGGCGCTCTTCACAAGGTTTTTATTTTTGCTCTTAACAAAGGTACGCAGCGATAATTTTATCTTACACAACTGTTTTGGAGCACGTTAATATCTAGGAAGCGCTCTTTACAAGGTTTTTTTTCGCTTTCAATAAAGGCACGCAGCGATAATTTTATCTTACACAGCTGTTTTGGAGTAGGTTAATATCTGGGAAGTGCTCTTTACGAGGTTTTTATTTTTCCTTTTAAAAAAGGCAAGCAGCGATAATTTTATCTTATACAGCTGTTTAGGAGTACGTTAATATCAATGAAGTACTCTTTACTAATTTATTTTTCGCTTTTAACAGGGGCTTGTTGGATATTTGAATTTCCGATATCCATACTCGCCTTCGCCGCCTCTAGGGCATTGACGGTAATATCCAAGGATAACACTCATGAACAAAGCTCTAAACGTATTCTCGCTCAGCAAATTATTGAAGATCTGGGAGGACAAAAACACGCTATATGTTCTGATTTAATATTGTGGTTTTGAAAAGAATTATCCACGGATGGCAAAGATAGAGAATGATAGAACTCGGCAACTCGTCCTAAAGACGAAATTTTGAAAACGTTTGCCAACTTTTTCAAAATATTCGACATACCACAGCGCATGCGTCACCTTGACACTGTTCCTTTAAAAAATGAAAGTTTTAAGAGAAGGGAAAATGGTAACTGAGGAAAAGCTACAAAGGAAGCATAATCCAAAAAGTGTATGGACTCTTGATTTTCTCGATGTTAAATTATTTATTATTAGAATTATTTTATTCCCCTCACAGGAGAAGCGTTGGACATCTATGACATCCTGAAGCTCACTGATAACGGCATCCTTGAAGAAAGTAAAGAAACAAAGAAGGGCAAAAACCCTCAGAAAGAATCAATTTTACAATCCTCAAACTAAAGAGATTTATGTAATCAAGGGAAACTTTTTGATGATCTAAGGGTAAGTTCTTATTATTAGTTGATCACTATAGTTAGCAAGTTAACTTGTTACTTGCACATGTTCTCTTCTGGTTCCTCTGTTTCTTCTTTGTTCTTTCGTTCCTCCCTTCCTTGTGACGTTCCTTCGTTCCTCTGTCCTTCATGGTGTTCCTTCATTCCTCTGTTCCTTCATGACGTTCCTTCGTTCCTCCGTTCCTTCATGGCTTTCCTTCGTTCCTCTGTTCCTTCATGGTGTTCCTTCATTCCTCCGTTCCTTCATTCCTCCGTTCCTTCATGACTTTCCTTCGTTCCTCCATTCCTTCATGACGTTCCTTCGTTCCTCCATTCCTTCATGACGTTCCTTCGTTCCTTCGTTACTTACTTCTTTCTTTCCTTCATTCTTTCGCTCTTGCAATTGGGAAAAACTGGAACGGATCCTCTTATAATAAAAATCAAAGGGTTCCACTGGAATGCTGAATAGTTTCGTTCTCAGTTGCCCTCAAATTCAACTCCATGGCTGCGTTTGTATTAAACAATAATCTGTCCACCTCTCTCGCGAATGTATGGTTCAGAGTTTTATCGTGCTATGAACTTGTAAGACGATAGAAAACGTTAGTATGGCTTGTTTAACATATTTTGCTTTTGACTGAGATAGCAAACACTGCTTACTTAAGAATCGTGTATAGTCCCTGGCTGGTACAATTTCCGGAATTTAGATTGTTCACGGGACGTGAGCCCTCTCTATTAAGACCGTGACGATTGATTTACGTTTTGGTGTTGAAACTATTAGATCCTGGAGATCCATCTTTGATGGGAGTTTTCTTCCTAGACTTTTCCTGGGCTGGCTGAGAATCCACCAATAAGATGTG
Organism: Pocillopora verrucosa; assembly: GCF_036669915.1. Taxonomy (NCBI): domain Eukaryota; kingdom Metazoa; phylum Cnidaria; class Anthozoa; order Scleractinia; family Pocilloporidae; genus Pocillopora; species Pocillopora verrucosa. The sequence goes on along the minus strand of NC_089315.1, from coordinate 25,471,295 downwards.
AAAATAAAACCAATCATGTCACGCTTTCTGTTCCTGCGCGTCTTTGCCTTTGCTTTACTCAGATTGGCTCTTTTTGATAAATACCTTCACTTTAATTCGACTAAGTGATTATTTTGGATGTGTTATAGAGACGATCAATCGAACGGCGTTCTAATTTGCCTCAAAGTTGATCTATCACGAGGGGTGTAAATTTCATTTCTGTGAATTACCCTCTAAACGTGCTTGGACCCAATTAGAAATGGAACTTAATTCCTTTTCTTTTTTTTTCTTTTTTTTTTTTTTTTTTTCAATCGCCACGATATGCAATGAATTCACTATCCATCAAGTGTTAGATGAATATTGTGAATGCCAATATGTGCTCAAATCAGCTGAGGAACTAGTTTTTTTCCCAACTGATTAGCCTCCTAAGTCGTGCGCCGATACAAGTATTAATGGAAATAATTGATTAATTTAAGTTTAGTTATTTTTTGTAGTTGCCTCTATTTTCAATGACCTCATCACCTAACAGCAGTTAATTGATAATTTTGTATGCCAATCTGTGGTGAAATCAGATGTTAAACTCAATTTCCTTCTGGTGACTTGCCCACGAAAACGTGCCTGGATCCAAGAAGTATTGTAACTTATTACTAGATAAAAATTGCCTCTATCTCCAATGACTCATCATCTATCAACGTGCTGTCAATTGACTATTTAATTTGTTAATATGTGTTGAAATCAACTTTTAAACTCGATTGCTATCTGGTGATTTCCATGTACGAAAACATGCTTGAATCTAAGTTGCTATGGAACTTAATTACTTTCATTTTTGTTATTGCAGTTGCCAATATTTCCAATTACTTTATAATCTACCAACAGTTAATTGGCTATTGTACGTGCCAATCTGTGCTGAAATCAGCTAATAAACTCAATTTCTCTTGGGTGGTATGCCGTCGAAAACGTGCTTGGATTCAAATAGTAATAGAGTTTGTAACTTTAATTTTTGTTTTTTTTTTAATTGCCTATATCTCCAATGACTTAATTATCTATCAATTGTAAGTTGACAACTGTAGATGCCAATCTGTGCTGAAATCAGCTGGTAAACTTAATATTCTCTGGTAATGCCCCTGATACGTGTTTGGATCCAAGTTGTTTTGGAACGTGATAACTTTCATTTTTGTTCCATTTTTGTAACTGTCTTTATTTCCAATCACTTCATAATCTGTCAACAGTTAATTGACTATTTTAAATGTCAATATGTGCTTAAATCAGCTGGTAAACTTAATTTTCTCAAGTAATTTGCCCTCGAAACGCGCTTGGATCCAAGTTGTTATGGAACTTAATCACCTTAATTTCGTCCTTTTTTGTAATCGCCTTTATTTCCAATAACTTCATCATCCCTCAACAGTTATTGAAATATTTAACGTCCTAATGTGTGCGGAGGTCAGCTGGGAAACTCATTTGAAAGAACCACTTTTTGAGAGCAACCGTTTGCTAAAATATCGGCTCTGGCAGATTTTGTTACAAGCCAAATATGTGTATATAGGTATACCAGTATTTTTCTGAGCTTTTTCAAAAGAAGTCCTTAGAAAAACTGTCCTTAGGAAAGGGTTTAATTTATGTTAGACGAAGACAGATGTACTTAAATTCATGTCTTATAAAAATGGCAAGCGCTTTAAAGCTTGAGAAAAGAGAAGCTAGCAAAACATGCCGGCCGCCGGTGTTTGAGGAGAACACTGTACAAGTTTGGCTCTTTACTCTATTAGAGCACCTCGTTGTTATCTCTCAATCGAAAAAGGAACAGAGGGAACCGCTTTGAGTCTGACCAAGCGGCCAATGTCGGACGAACTGGCGGATAATTAAAATGTGCATGTCTTCTTTCGACAGTACCCCTAATACCTTCCGCGAATTAATTGCATTCTTGCAATTTCCATCCCGTCATTACGACCCCAAACTTTTGTTTCATGTTATTATAGTGGTCTGTAGATTGGATTACAACGTTTCTTTTTTTTTTCCCATCCGTAGAGATGTTGGTATTTTTCAGATAGTCATGCTGGATGTAGGAAAGGGGTGGGAATCCGTATTCGGAAACTGCAAATCCCAAAATAATTCTAACCAGTAACAGATGATCGTATAGCTTTAAAGTACTTGATAAACTGACATGTAACTCGATAAATCCGTCATCTTCATTGTTCAGGGAATTTCGCTATCTTATTTATCATGTTTATCTCTCTCCATAAACCGCTTTTGATGTTAAAAGTTCGTTTGCCTTCTTGTGATTACTGTGGTGTGTCCTATATATTTGACGTGATACGTGCAGCAAGGGAAAAGTATAGAAAGTGCTAACCCGCGTCACCTCTTTCAACAGCAGTTCCACGAAAAGAGCTTCATTAGAAAAAGTCACGAGAAGAGGTTATTGTTTATTGAATTACACTATTTGCCTGTCGAGCGGAACTCCTGAGCTGAACGAAGTACACCGCTTTCAAGCTCTGCGTCTCGTAATATTTCACTACAAAACACTGTTGCACACCATGACCGAGAGAGTTTATAAAATTGCTGTTCTTGGGAACGAAGGAGTCGGTAAAACAGGTCAGTGAGAAAGTTTTGTTTAAGTTAATTTTTAGAAGGTTCACGAAGAATTAGTTTTTCTGTTCTGTTCTGTTTTGGTAAGAGAGATCTTGGTTGCAATAGTCGAGCTGCTGTTCAGCAACTAGTGTTTGCTAGCCTGGTGAATCAAGTGTTTGGTTCTCCCTTATTAAACGTCATATCGAAAGAGTGGCTAGTCACGTTTTCGATGTTCAAAGCCAAACCATTCTCGTTAACTTGGACAGTTTTCGGTGATTAATCGCGTAACAGTGCTCGCCCTTCTTTGAACATGCGATTGTTGACCTCAGATAAGTGTGGAACACTCTTTGAAAGCTTTTTGTCTTCCTTCAACAAATCTTGATGTGCCAACCTTTTGGTGACACATTTGGCTCGACGCTGATACAGCTTCTTCCCATCATCAATCGATCGACAAGGACCAACAGTTGTTGGCAAGATCACGGACAGATATCGCGGAAAATCAGATGAAATTTGAATCAGTCATGCTTACAAGTTCATAACAGAGTTGAGTCTGATTCTCTGAAGTATACTATTTTTCTTTTCTGTCTCACAATTTCAGCGGTTTTGGAATAATTACTGGTCTCTCGTCGCTACTGTGGTAATTTTTCTCCTTCTTTCATGAGCACTGATTGGCAAGTGCGTTCGTGGACTGATCGAATCGTACAGACGTTACCAGTATCGTTTAGAATTAATTGTTGCAAAGTTTCGGCCTCTTGAATGGCCGCTTGTTCAGAATTGTTGTACCTGTCTTTAGTTCCTATCTGAAAACAATTTAAATCGATACTATGAGAAGTATACTTGTGTGGTTTAGATTGAATGTGGACATAAGAAAACCCACAGACACTATGAAACAGGATAAATGAGACACACCTATAGGCGGAGTTCGTTGTTGGGAATTTCGAAATGGAACTTTTCTTTTTATAGAGATAAACGTGAGGAAAATCGCAGATTGGCTCCGTATGGTAGCATTTTGTACTCCTCCTCGGAGAGCGCCTTAAATAGTTGAACCGATATTTTTTAAATTTACTTTCGTCTTGGTTTTCGGCGTACGGGCTTTCGTAAACCTGTTCTGCCCGACTTTAGTATTTATTCTCGCTAGTTGCACTTAATGATCAAACAAAACTGATGAATTTTCCGGAAGGTCAGGGACGACGAAGGCATTTTGAAAATCTTTCAACCGACATCATAAATATCTTGTTTCATAATCAACACGACAATGATGATTATATCCTTCAATTTACAGTTAAAACTCTGCAAGGCATTATGAAAGCTTCCTATTAATCGGAAGGCGGAGTAGTCAGTATTTGAAGTGGTCGAACAAGCATGGGTTTCCTTGGGGTCGCTGTTATTTTGAAAAGCGTTTTGGTTAGCCAGCCAAGGAGGTCACATTACTGTATTACTAATAGCACTATGACGGCTGTTGGGAATAAATTCTTTCCATATTATGTTACTAATCAACCTGCCGCCAGGCGTGTTATAATCTGGAGGAAATTTCGAATTTTCTCGTTTAAACATGGTTTGCTGAAGTACACATCAGAACTGCTCAGAGAACACTCCTAGACTATCTGAGGACATCAATGACAAAGTTTTTTTTTTCTGTTCTTGCAGCACTGTTGGTACGTTTCCTGTGTCATCGATTTATTGGGGAATATGATCCTACAATTGGTAAGAGGAACGAGTAACGAAATTTCCTTAAGGAGGCACTGTAGTTTTTGTTAGGAACGAAAAGAAGTGGGGAGGGGGGGGGCGTAGGAGTTTTTAGGGAATCTCATGGTTCATGGGGAACGGAGAGGGGATCAGTTGTCAACAAAAGAGTATGGAGGGAGAACTATAGAACATTGACTGTCAATTAACTGCCAGTGAGGGAAGATCATTAGAATACTACAGAGTCTTATGGGGGAATAAGTTTTAAAACTTTATCGTGACACAACCAAAATCGTCCGTCCCCCACCCCCACGTGAGAAATAAAGACCTGCCCCGCTACTGTGTTCTGATGGAAGCTTGTGACGTGAGTTAGGATATGCCCTAGGATATGCCCTATGATATGCCCTCGGAAAAAGGTTTTCTGAGAAGAACTTGATGAACTTGGCATAAAACAAAAAGTAACCCGCACCTAGAACCCTTCTCTGACGTTCTTGCCGCTCTTTCTTTCACCGGGACTTTAAGCAATCAGGACGGCAACGCCGAGGAAACGTCGATTAAAAGATAAAATAATATTTTTCTTCCTTGTTGCCGTTGCCTCCGTGGTTTGTTTAACCTTTCTGAGGGAGGTTGTCACACCCTTAACCCTTAACACCCTTACATCAGTATGCATATTCTCCATAAAGTTCTCTAGACATTTCCTAAGGTGATGACAAGGAGAATTTGTTGAAAGATCAAGAGCTTCTTTAGTTGGTGATCATTTCCTGTATTCTCATGACCTTAATGTTTGATTCAGGGGAGATATGATTGGAGAATTAGATGCTAGTCGCTCTTTGGTGAACTCGTAGAGGGAAAAAAAAAACAGTGCAGCCACGGGGTTCACACGATGTTATGGTGTGTGAATTTTGAGATGCGTGATTTTATGGAAGGTAAATTATTTAGTTTGTGGTGGTAATTAACTTTCTTTTTTTTTCAGAGGATTGTTATCAGCGTAAAATAACAGTGGATGGTGAGGAAGTCACCATTGATGTGCTAGACACAGCTTACAGGGTAAGTAATCAATTCTGCCCAACCTGTTCCAAAGCTTTTTCTTTTATTCTTTTAACAAACTGTACACTGAATAATGGCATAAGAAAAAGCCTTGCCAAATTTACTCAAATTGAGGGCTCCCTTCCCCGTATTCATCCCGTTAATTTTATGAAAATGAACGACCTTTCTCAGTTCGTGTTTGCCAAAGACTATAAGTACTTCCTTCAATTCTCGTTTTTCAATTTACAGTTAGAATTGTTTTACTTTTTATATCATTCGTGCACTTAAGTTTTCAATGTATCCTCCATTTTGGCTTTTCTAGAACACGCCATCGAAGCTTGTGGAGAATTTTCTCCACGTGGGAGATGGTTTCATCATTGTCTACTCCATGACAGACAGGAAGAGTTACATCACAATCCCGCGGTACAAAGAAATGATTGAAGAATCACGTGACTGTACTATTCAGGGCCCAGCTTCGATAGTACTCATCGGGAACAAAACTGACCTGGAAGAACATCGCACAGTCGCGAAGCGGGAAGGACAGACATTGGCCAAAAGATACGGGTGGTTATTCGGCGAAGCTTCAGCTGCAGAATATGATGGCGTGGATGTCTGTTTTTACGATGTAATCCGTGAAATGCGAGCGCGCAGGTGTAAGATGAATCCTTGTGCGCTTCTCCTGCATCTGAACGATCTACGTCAGTCCAGTTGCAGTCATACGGACAGTCAAACAGACGAAAGTGCGTCGGAAAGCAAGAAAAAACGTTTTGTCAAAAAGAAATTGAGCGATTCTAGTCGTCAATACAAAAGGAAATTGTTTGGTTCGTGGCATCATGTGCATTCAAAGTGAAAGAGAACTTAAGTTTGGTTAGATACTTGTAAAGGAAATCCAAGGCTCTCTGATTCGTAATAAACAATTGGAGAGTTTGAAAGTGAAGAATAAAAACACACCTAAAGTACCAAGGTAGCGTAAAGGCGAGTCGGTTAGCTACTTTCTTGATGAACACTCTCTTCAACTGAATTTAATTTGACTGCTTTATGTTCACTTTTCTCCGTGCTTACTAGAGGAATAAATTAAGTCCTGACGTAAATGAGAATCTTCTTATCAATTTTATCACTTGAATTGGCCATTTCTGAATTACCTTTGGCCTCTTCTTCAAAGCGAGTCCTGGTGATCATCCTTCTTTACGATTGTAAGTTTTTCATTCACATGCAAATTAAATCATTTACATACAATTGGTTGAGCGCTAGGCCTTGTTTTTAAAAAGAGGACAAAAGTATTTCGGAAATGGCCTATTAGCGCGAGTGGTTGTTCTGCCTAATGGAAAAATATTCATCTTTGCAAATCTCGCTTTTAGACGAAAATAACATGTTGAGATGAAATTCTGTTTCAACACAAACATACGTGAAATTAGTTCACATCGGCACCTGTGTTTTATTTTTTGACTCTAAACGGTGAAATTCGCTAATTTTCGGGAATGCCATTTGAACGGAGCGAGAGATCCTTTATCACGGTTCTCGGAGGAACTGAAAGAGTATTTCCTTTCAAAACTTCACAACCTTGTCATTACAGAATCGCGCCCATTGAAAAACGTCGCACGGGAAAATGCAAATAAGCTAGAAAAGAGAAAGAGAGCATGCGTAACTTCACGCAGGCCTGTCAATCCGACTGTCAATCATGTAATCCCCGTGTACGCAGTGTTCGAAAGTATTGTTTCTTGTGCAGACAACCGAAACGTAGCGCTTTTCATCGAAGAAGAATAGACGTAATTAGTGGCGTTATCTTGATTAGGTTATATTGTTTAAAAATCGGTCAGATGTAAAATTAAATTACCTTTCAAATGCCGGGTTTTCAATTTGTGTTAAGATTCAAATGCGGCAGATTTACGAGGTTCGACCATCAATTTCGCCAAGAAAGCAAAACATTACAGAAATATTCCTTTTAGTAAAATTTCCGTACTGCCCCATACTATCGTAAAACAAATCTGTTTTCCCAATGGTAATGTATTGTTTTTGTCACTCTATCCAAGAACTGAACGTATAATGTAGTGTGGGGCTGTGCGGAATTTTACCTTCCTTTTTGGCCCGTTATTGCCGTCAGTTTCAGATAACACGTCGGTAGTCTATTTACTTTTCGAAAAGCTTAAGTATACGTTGTAGATTCCCGCTCCACGTAGGTGCACGCTCACTTCCAACTCAGCTTTACCATAAGAGTTGCGGTCCTTTTGCTAAGCGCAACGAATAAACAGGATCAGTAACGTAGAGTCAGTTCTGCTCCATGTTGGTCAAAAACCGCTGACACAGCCGTAATGACTCTTGACTCAAAAGTGTTGGATTAGAGGCGCTGACCAACAGGATAGCGGTTCTTACAGCGATACTGTCGATACGTCATGATTCACGTGAACATCAGAAGTTAAAAGAAATATACAGTTTACAGTATACTTAATTCAATTATAGTTTGTATGTTTACGTAGTGGGATAAAGCAAGATAACAGCTGCTGATAAGAGCTTAAGTATGAAACGTGATTACCAAAGAATTAACTCACTGAGAATAAAAACAGGGCGCTTGTTATCAGTAATGTGATTTCTACTCAGCCACACTTATCAAATAAGACGCCCAAAATTGCATATGGTTACTGGTAGTTCAAACCTTGCATTTAGCCTCAAATTTTCAGAAATTCGGATGCTTTTCTATGCTTTTTAAGTTGCACAAGACTGCATATAAAGAATCGAACCACTGAATCAAATTTCCAAACTACTCGCTTTGTATGTCGCTCAATAAACATAATTTCAATCTTGTTTTTGATTTTTAGGGTCAAGAATTGACTTTTGCCCTTGAAGTAGACTTATTTGAGAAATCGTTATCTGTGAAGTATGCTAGACTTATCTTAATCCTCTGAGATATTCGGCGAGGATCAAAGCCATGCCTACGCAGACAACCTGCACTTACTGATGGCGAGTGGTTGATTGGACTGAAGAAGAGCAATGGCTAGACGGCTTGTGACAGCAAAGTGGTCAAATGAGAGGCTGTTACTTTACTCGAGTAGGTTGAACGAATTCAAAGCAGTAGCCCTCTTTTGATAAATGTAGATAAGCAATGATTTTAACATTACTTCGAGAACAGATTCGCCAAGATTCATCATTGCATTTGTGTCAACTTGTTTATTTAACAGCTATTCGCCGAAGTTGGGGTGGCTAGTGGTGGGTATTTACCAAGCCGCGAAGCAGAGAGGTAAATATTCACTGTTAGATACCGACGCTGAGGTAAATAATAGTTTTCGTATACACTAAATAGCGAGATAATTTAGCACAAAAATGTTATTTTATCTCAATCATTTATTCCTGCAACGATTACAATATTTTTGGGCATAAATCCCGTGAGTTTCTCGGAGGTGAATGGCAAAGGATAAACGGAGTTTGAGTACCCAATCAAAGCGTGCCTTCAACCAAATCGACCGTTTTGTCTATACTAATTTATTCTATCGCCTTTATGTAAAGATGGCGGCCGGGTCAATTTTCAAATTATGAGAAATAAGGTGGAAAATCTACCATTTATCATATGGTATTTGGATATTTCTCCAGAACTTCTTCGACGTAAGGGTTGTCAAGATTGGCAACATTTCAGCAAAAGTGTATTAGGTTCGAAGAAGGCAATTATACAGAACAGCAAAGTAAATAATCTTCAGCGTTCCAGAAAAAACATGACTTAAGTCCAATTCTCATGGCATTCATCAAGTGGTGTTGTAAACACGAACTCTAATAAAACTCGAGTGAAAAGTCTCAAGGAAGAGTAGCTTCACTATGACTAAGGTACTGCGGGCAGCTCTCAAGAGGTACTAATCCTGTACTTTATCATTTCGGAAGAGACGAATGGCTTCAATTTAAAGACGGCTCTGTTAGTTACCATGAAATTTCGGTGCGGATAGGGAAACTGCCGTTAAATCAAAAGAGAGCTTATCTTTGTCGCGTCCAATTTTACGATACGCGCCGCCTTCAAGAAAGCGCCGCCATAGAGTCGAGAAACTTAATTTCGTAAGAGCCGCGGCACTCATTAGCCTCGTTTTCAAGATAATTGCTATCCAGGCCTCTCCTTTTGCACTTTGCCGGTTTGACGTCTTGACCACGTGCCTCTTTCTCCTTTAGTCATCCAACATGGCCGCCAGCAATTACTACGGCTATTCTTCGGGAGGACAACACACGCAGGGTTTTACTCAAGCTCAGAATCCATCGATTCAAACCAGTTATGGAACACCCCAAGGAACTACTGGTTACGGAGTTCAAGCTTCTGCTCCCGCTGGAGGGCACTATGTTCCCCCACAAAATCAAGCACCTAGACAAGTCGTACAAGCGCCTTACTCAGCTGGCACAACTGCTTATGCTCAACAAGGATCTTCCGCGCAAGGAGGTGCTTATGGCTATACGGCAAGACAACAGGACGCTCCGCCGCCACCGCCACCGGCAAATGCCTCTTATCAGGCAGCTCACGGCGCTTACCAAGCACATCACGGTTCAGCTCAATACTACGATCGCGAGGCCTACGAAACCAAGGCGTCTTATTATTCGCAACAGCCGTCCACGAACGTACAGGGCGGACAAAATGCTTATTACGCTCAGAACACTACTGGGGCAGCCAAAGCAGCTTACCCAACGTCTGGAACAAATGTTTATCCGACATCAGTGAGCGCTACGCCGGTTATTGCGAAAACTCATCCGACCCAAGCTTACTCATCTCAATCGTCCACTGTGGCTTATCCGTATTCTAACGCTCGTACACAGACAACCGCTTACGGCCAAACAAGTTCGTACAACACTTCAAGTTATGGTGGTTCCTCAACTGGGAATGCTGCAAATTACCAACCTCAAGCTTACGAGGCAGCTGTCTATAACGCCGCCGCGGCCTTCGTTCAACAACAACATCATCAACAGACACCACAACGGCAAGGGTGGAAAAACAAGATCGGAGCTGGTCAACAGAAACAGCAGATGATGAAGCCTAAGCCACCGCCGAAACAACCTCAACTTCATTACTGCGATGTTTGCAAGATTAGTTGTGCAGGACCACAGGTTAGTATCAATAAATATTTCAACATCGCATATGAAATTTTTTTTATATAAGCTTACATGTACCTTTAAAACATGTATTATTTAACTTATGAATACGCACTAAACCAACTTTCCGACCGCTTTTGAGTCTCGTATTTATTTTTTCGTTCTCAAGACTTGTTATGAGCAAAAGTTTTTAACACGGTTCTTTATGTACCTTTGCTGGTTGTGGCCACGTGTGAAGCATTAAGCGTGTCAAATGCTATTTTTGTGTCACCTGAGTTTGCAAGTCTCGGCGACGACTGTAGTTGTACTGCACTTACATTAGATATGTCTGTAAACTTGAAATGCCTGCAGTAATTAGATATTCTGTTTGTTTAATATTGATTGAAATTACTTCTTTCAGACATACAGAGAACATTTAGAGGGTCAGAAACATAAGAAGAAGGAACAAGCTGCCAAGCAAAAAGAAAAGGAATCCCTTCCATCTAATGCATATCGTTGTGAGCTTTGTGATGTCACTTGTACAGGGACTGATGCATTTGCTGCCCATCTTAAAGGTTCAAAACATCAGAAGGTAAAAGTTGTTTATTATTGCACAATAGAATACAAATTTGGGATATCTAGCAGGCTGTGTTGAAGATATTTTTATCTGTTTCACATCTCTGCCACACACCCATTGCTATATGAATGAGTTTAATCACTCGCGTGCAATTTAGATAGCTAGTTTCATTTTTTCAGTTTTGAATGTGATATCTTTTTGGACTGCTACAATTCAGGCATGATTTATCGGAATGATCCATGGATTTAACGTACATGTATGCAACATTTCTCTTATTTTGTGATCAAGTTAACCCTTTACATCCTAACATCAGTATCCATATTCTCTATACTCTTCTGTATACATTTCTTTTGGTACTGACAAGGAGAATTTGTTTAACCTTAACAATCATGTCCTTTACTCACACAATCTTAAAGAATGATTCAGCAGTGATACTATAAGGAGGAATTAGATGATGCTCACTCCCAAGCTTTAAAGGTTAACAGAAACTGTGATAGGATTGCAGTGCGATTTATTGTATAATCAAATGTAAAGAAAGGGTAACCACCTGGGTAATGTATCTAGACTCTGATTTTGTGCTTTTACAGGTTGTGAAACTACATCAGAAGCTCGGTAAACCAATTCCTGAACCTGCACCACTGAAACCTCCAGAACCCAAGGAGACCAAAGAAAATAGTGACAAGAAAGCTGGCAATGGGAACAAAGGAGCTATGCGAAAACAGCCTCCAAAGAAGATGGCTGCTCCTAAGATCACTTTTGTTGGTGGCACAAAGCTAACTTCCACAGGACTTGTCAAGAGTGAGGCTGGGTCCACAAATGCTGGTGTTTCTGCTGGTACCTCTACTGCTGGTACACCAGTGGGACAAGATGCTGAAATGGAAGAGGGTTGGTACTACTGTTTTCTTCCTGGTCAATTTATTAAACATTCAATTTCAGTATCAGTACAGGTACATGTAATTAACAGTCATAACCCAAGAGTTGTTTTTTAGAATTCCATAATCTATGCATTGACATTGATTTCCAAGAATTTTTAGATTTCTGATTGGTTAAGTTTTATTTCTTCAAATGATTGTTGTATAGACGCGTAACAACTATGGTTAAAGACTCAAATCTGGATCTTTGTATTTCTAAATGAATAATAGGCTGTCACCTTTAAACAATGGAAACCTAAGGTGTAATTTGTACTCACTTTAATACGTGTAAATATTTTTGACTTTGAATAAAGGAGGTAAGTATCTAAAGAAACTGTGGTGCTGTGTAGGTGGTAGAGTATAAAAAGATAATTTGGTACAATCAACTGAGTTGATTACTTAAATTGGCCATCGTTAAAATTTTTAAAGCTGACGTTTGAAGTGTTAGTCCTTTGTCAGAGGGAATCAATTGCTCTGACGAAGGCTTTGAAACTCTTAACAGTGGCCAATTTACATTATCAACTCAGTTGAGAATACCAAATTACCTAATATTTGACTTTGTTGTAATGATAACTTTTGTTGTCTTGCAGAGAAATTTGACTTGGCAAATTTTACAGGGGTTGATAAGAGCAAGATTGTTGGTATGTTTGCTGCTAATTAACCATTATTTAATCCATTATTTAATCTTGTACTGTACCATGCTAACCTTCTTGTGCATGTGCAATACAATTTTAGGAGGAGAATATCTAGAGGAAGTGAAAAATGATGAGGGGAAAGTTATCAGCTTCCACTGCAAATTGTGTGAGTGCAAATTCAATGATCCAAACGCCAAAGAAGCACATCTTGCAGGACGCCGACATAGGCTATCTTATAAGGTTGGTGAAACAGGTGGATTTGTGCTTTGTAGAGAATTTGTCTTTTTTCATACCAATTTTACAGTATTCTGAACTTTTTATAAACACTGTTTATTTATTTATTTTTTTTTTTCAGAAAAAAGTTCAGCCTGATTTGGTGGTTGATGTTAAACCTGGTGGCCGTGGCCGTCTCAGCAAAGTGCAAGAAGACAAGTTTCGTCGACAGTGGGAACAAGAACAATACTGGCAATGGAAAAAGTACAAACAGTTTTCCTGATTTTTTTATCAGCAGTGTTGGATAAATTTAGGATAAAGCAGTGTTCCTTGCTCTGACCAAACTTGGTTTGTTTATTCATTTCTGGCACACAGGGGTAGACATGAAGAAGAATTACGCCGTTGGGAGGAGGAGGAGTATTACAGAAGAGTAGAAGAGGAAAGATTCTGGGAAGAAGAAAGTCGTCGCCGTTTTGAAGCAGAATTCTTTGAATGGGGTCCAAGTCGTATGGGTCCCCCAAGAGGTCCTCCAGGGCCAATGGGACCACGCCCTCTCATGGAAGGAGTTGGTGACATGGGGCCGGTAGGCATTTTTGTTTTATACTGAACAAGCAGGAAGCTCTGACTTGTTCTATTATATTTGATTGATCAGCAAATCTTCAATGTTGAAATTATCATAAATTTATGGCAGACAGAAAGGAGAATTGATTTCTGAATCTCCAGAATGAAAGGGTTAATTGATAGTCTGTGTACTATTGATAGGTTTGAAACAAAAATTGAATTTCCTCTGGGAATGGGGGCAGTCACTTTCAGAGCTTTTCATTTTGGGGATTTTTATAGGAATATCCTTGAGCAACACTTTCAAGCTTGTATATATTAGATTTCATGCCTTTTTGTACTGTATTGCCTTCACCACATGTACGGTGTAGTTGATAACTAATTTGTTTTGTCACCATTAACAGCCCATCCCACGTCCAAGGTACGATACTCCTGATGACCGCCTAGTGATGGCGAAACATTCTGCAATTTATCCCAATGAGCAAGAGCTACAGGCAGTCCAGAAGATCGTGTCTTCCTCAGAGAAGGCTTTAAAACTTGTGTCAGATCTGATTGCTGAACAAGATCTTTCAACACAGCCTAAGAAAGAAGGGGAAGAAATAAAAGAGGAAGTGAAGATGGAGGTGAAAGAGTCGGATGAGAGCAGTGACGAGAAAAAAGAAGATGAGGAGAAGAAAGATTCCAGCAAACCCTCTTCCCCACCCAGTAAGTTGACCTTCATCAGCTGAATTGTGGTTTTTTTTGTCCTAAATAATGGGAAATATTTTATCAGGTAGTGAAGAGCTTAAAGTTTTCTTTTACTGCACTACATGAATGTGTTAACACAAGGTAAAAGCTTTTGGTGCTGTACTGTAGGATGAGCTACAAACAAGCTCTGAGGTTTTCTAACAATTGTTATAAAACATTTTATCCCATACTTAATTTTCATCAAGCTTTTTTTTTATATTTTTAGGAGCTCTTAAAGGTGTTATGAGAGTTGGTGTGCTTGCAAAAGGCTTATTACTTCATGAACGCCTTGATGTTGATTTGGTTGTGCTTTGTCACGGTAAGGAAATTCTTTTAAATCCTTCTCTTAAATAACTGTCTTTCATGTATATTGTATCTTGACCTTGAATAGTTGCTTTGAAATCTTTTTATGACATACCATGATCAGTTTGCTAATTGGAGATTGTTTTCCTTTTTTCGAGTAGATAAACCAACAAAGATGCTTCTGAACAGAGTAGCAGACCTCCTGCCAGCACATCTTGCAGTAAGTATAGGTTTTCAGTGGCATACTATTAGAATCCTGAACAGCTTTTGTTTCAAGGGTGAAAAATAATCTGTTGCAATCTTATTTTTGTGGCAGAAAGTGACAGAAGAGAAGTATGATCTCAAGGTAGTGCCTGAGGAAGCTGCCATGAAAATTTCTACTGCAACTGACCCAAAAGTGGTGGTTACCATCACTCTGACATCACCTGTCATGCGCGAGGGGGAGGAGGGAGAACACGGTACCTGTTAAAATGACCTTCTACACTACCACAGGGCCCTTGTTAAGTCACTTTTTAGATGCAACAAAATTAACCTTAACCAATTTGGAAATTGTGATTCTGATTTACATATTTAGTTTAAAAATTTTACACAGGAAGAAACATATTTTGAATGTATACTTGTGAGCAGTGGTTGCCTATTACAGATCTTATAAAGGGCCCAGTGGTTTATACTTAGAAAACACAAATGTTTGTGTCTTGCTAACTGGTGTTGCTTTTGAGGAACATGAATCAAATTGCCTACAAATGCAAATCAAGTGCATTTAATTAGTTGCAACCATTGACTGGGAACCTTTGGATGTCATCTGTAAGTTCAGCTTTCAATTGAGGTAATTTTATATATTTCAAAGTCATTATCAAACATAAATACAACCTTTCCATTCGAGGGCCAAAAAGTTATTTGAAACATTTTTATCACTGATGTTTGGTAAAATTCAAAACTAAGGTGTATAGTTGTTTTTTATTTAGGGGGGCACTAGAAATGTTTTGTGGAAAAGTCAATCACTGATTGAGTGTTCCTCTTAAGTCCAAAAGCATCCCATTTTGCCTAAGGATACAAAATAATTATGTTGTTAACTGTGAAGCAATGCCCGTGCAAAAAGCCTATCAGCCATGTGCTTGATAATCATTCTGATGTTGTTGCAAATCTGCAGAATTCTGTGTGTAATTCTTGTACACCTACATGTAGATGTCTTCCATCCATGCTACAGTGTGGAAGGAGGAGATGGAAAGATTCTTGGCTCTTTGTGTGTGTTTGTTTGTGTGGCATTCAGAATGGTCCTTTGCATATTTTCAATACCATGTTCCAGGATTCATTCACACTTTTGTGGCTCATTTGATCTTAAAAAACAAGAGAGGAAAAGCTTCTGTTTCACATTAATTAAAAATTTGTGAAGCACTAACACTATGTTGCATGAAGGTCACTTTTCATTCAGAATTCACCAGTATTTTCCTTTTTAAGCCCAACTGTTACTTGATTGTTTTATGTGATTGTGATGTATTGGTGGCATTGTTGTGTTGTCCTTGAATATGCTGGGACATCTTTCCACCTCCTGCTTATCCACCCGATTCTCACCCGTAGCTGAAGATGATCCTCAAGTGCTGGACAGGCCAAAATGCTTAGCTGCATTGGCATCGCTACGACATGCTAAATGGTTTCAGGTTCGGCTCATTTGCTGTTTTAAGAGGAATTGTCACATTCTCTCTTACAATGTAGTGTAGTAGTCCTGCTGTTGGAGGTACATCTGACAAATATGAGAATTCCAAATAATTGATTCAGTTTTTAAGTACAGTACATGTATATTTAATACATGGACATCCCAGATTTTGGCTTGTTTACAAATTTTGTATGGAGATGTACTTTAAAAGAACCCAAGCATAGATGGTATGCATAAATGGTGGGCTGAACTGGTATTCTTTTGTACTCGAGTGAATTAGCCCAATGAGCCTTGTCTTTGAGGTAAGGTTTTATTCTTCCTTAAACAAGGCTAGGAGGGCATATCTACATGAATACAAAAGAGTACTAATGGTGTCTGCCATTTATACATTGGGTCTACTCTGGAAAATAGTAAGGTGCATGTTGTGGTTATCAAATTTACTTCCAACTGCAGTGTTAAATGCATGTTAATTACTGGTTGTATTTAAAATATATTTGGATGAGAAGTTCTGATTTGAAGTCGTCAACAGGTATGTGTATTGTGAGCAAATATGTGACACTTCCTCTTTGGGAAACCAGAAGTCACCAGGTGTCTCCTCTGGTTTTCATGGTGTATTTATGGGTTCTTATGTAACAATAACTTATTTGTAAATGAGCATTTCATTGGTGAGTGGAGTGCTGGTTTGCAGTTTACATGTACATTTTAAGTTGTTTATAAATTTCCATCGGTGTAGACTGATTAACCCTTTGACACCTAAGAATGACCAGCATATAATTTCTCCCTACAATAATTCCCCTGAATCACACCTAAGGTTATGAGAATAAAGGAAAAGATCACCAAATAAAGAGGCTCTTGATTGTTAAACAAATTCTCCCCGTCAGCTACTGAGAAAGTATAGAGAACAGTATGGAGAATATGCATACTGAGTTTAGGGTGTAAAGGGTTAATGTGTGTATTTGAGAGCATCTCATATGTGCAATTATAAGTATAGAGCAATGGCCTTGAAGTATTTAATACATCTTTTGACGAAGTTTAGTTTTACGGAAAATGTTTCATGGGTTTACATTAAATATGATGTACCAATACTCAGTTCTACTTTATGTACATATGTATGCATGGTTTATTTTGGTAACATAAATTCATAGTTGCGCGGTGATTACAAATTGTTTCCTTTTCTGATTCTTACTTTGTTTCCATTTTCCAGGCCAAAGCAAACGGTTTGCAGTCTTGTGTCATCATTATACGCGTCATGCGTGATTTGTGCCGAAGAATACCGGCTTTTTCTCCTCTCAACAACTGGGTATGTGCATCGTACATTTTAAGGGACCACTTCTTATGTTCTCAGTCCAGGGGCTGTACGGTTAAAGCAAGGTGTCTTAGGCTCTCTAGTGGTCGAAAGGAATGAAACTGCTGGCACACAGTACTTGTTTGGGAAACGTTCATATAGCGATCTTCTAACTAGTATTTTTAGCAAGGGAAATTGTTCTGTTTTTCTTTACATTAGTTCAGTTTCAAACAACCAGGCACTGGCCTATACAATTGTTAAGAAAGGAAAAACTGTAGACTACACTCTTGGACCATGGCATATATCAGTTTTGGTTAATACCTAGCTAGTTTACCCTGTAGATCTGTCTCATTGCTCTCCCCTATTGCAGTATTTCGCTTCTTTTTTTTATAAGTGGGGAGAATTTGGTATTTTGTCGGTGCGCGACCTTGAAGCCTATTAGTCACTCTAGTCTTCTCAGGCGAGGACGATAAACCTTAGACTCCGTCTCCTGTCTCTTCTTTGTACCGGTTATCAGCGGAACGTTAAAAGAACCCACACAATTCTCGCAAAGAGTTGGGAACAGCTCCCGGCGTTGTAGGCTATCCTTGTTGTTTCAAGCAGCTTTAAGCTGATCTAGGCCAGTCTGTCTAAATATCGCAAATTGATTAAAAAAAATACTGGAAATTCAAGGTAGGCATCTGTGCGATATAAATTTATTCACACTTTGCTTACTTGTGTTAAATGGATTATGATAGGCGATGGAGCTGTTGGTGGAGAAGGCGCTTAGCAGTAGTCAACAGGCGCTGGGACCTGGAGAAGCTTTCCGCCGCGTGTTAGAATGTATTTCTAGTGGACTTCTCCTAGAAGGTGCAGTTATCATTTTCGGTTGTTTAAAAGCTGGCTCTAGCATTATCTGGTGAGCAAAGTAGAAAACTCTCTTTCTTTGGTGCCACAGGTGGACCAGGATTGAGTGATCCTTGTGAGAAGGAAACTATTGATGCTCTTGGTACTGTTTCAATGCAAGAAAGAGAAGATCTGACGGCTTCAGCACAGGTGAGGCACACCTTTTTAATGGTTTTGTCTTTGTTGCTGTTTTATACTTTTTTAGTGGTGTGAATCAGTTTTTTTCTCGTTAACTCTCGGTTACAAGGCCCAAATGATGAGCAGATTTTACCTGACACTTGCTGGAGGGAAAAACTGATTTAATGAGCCTGATGGGCCTATTTACTTTTGCTTTTTTTGGTCACGGAGTAAGGTTTTAATTTTGTAGACATTTAAATTATGATTTATTTCCTTTTTAGCACGCCCTTCGACTAACAGCTTTCCGACAACTTCACAAAGTTCTCGCGATCGATCGACTCCCGCCCCAATCAAAGTTCCGACGCAATCGCGGAAGAAGCTTTAAGAGAAGGCGCGAAGACAGTGGCCAGGGGGAGGAAGGAGCCAAGAAAGAGAAAAAAGAGGGGGAGGGGGAGAGTGGCGGAGAATCGAGCATGGAAGTATCCTCTGCGGGTGGTGCTGAGCCCAAGGCCGATATCAAGACGTAATTATCAGACAACTTGAAACGATCACTACGAGAAATTCTAAGAAGCACCAACGAAGATATATGCAAGAGCTGAAAGTTATTGTACTTTGTTTTAACTTAAAGGAGTTCGCTCAATTGTTGTTGAAATGCAAACAATGTTATAGAGTTGGCGCTCGTCAGTGTTAACGTGTTCAAGTTAGATGCTTGTTAACAACTTTGCTCCCCGTTTTTGTGGACAGTTAAGACATGCTTGGTAAGAATGTTAATTTCATGAAACAAAATGACTTAAAATATTACAGAAAATTAAAGAGAAGTTGTTCAGCCAGAATTGTTTTTCTTATGAACACATTTTTTCAAATTCATCATTGTATTCTCTATCCTCAGCACAATTTGATTATTACGGCTCATGAAAATATAAAGTCGGAAAACGAGGGTGTTAAAGTATTGGGGTGAGGTGACCGACACATTACAATGTACACTATGGCAAGTTATTAATTGACTTCGCTTCACTGTCGAATAGTAGGGGTGAAATTATTTCATGGTCGCTGGCAAACGGCAAATTTGCATCGTGATTACATGTGTTTAGGAGGCTAGGAAGGCTAATTTCTAAGGCAAGAGACAAGCCGCTAAAGAAGTCTCGCATAGAGGTAGCATTTTAATGCCACTGTTCGAACAGTTTTTTTTAAAGGCCGGTGAAACTTTCGTCGCCATGTTGGAATTGAAAGGCATCACGTTATCAAAGGCCAGACATCGAAGGTGATGTAAATTAGTAGATTGGCAGAACTTGATCCTCTTCTTTAAATCTTTGCCTTTACTTGCATAGAGCCTCCAGCTTCGTGAGTATCTTGTTTTTGGAGTGTTCACTGTTACTCCAGATTTTCACTATTTCCTCGATCTGGAAAGGAATATCAGAGAAACGTTTGAGCGGTTCGTCCAATTGTCGCACAGGTCGTTACTTTATTTAAAAGGTGGGGCACTTCCTCCTGCTGTAGAAAAGAGTATTGGAAGAGAGGCGATCAAATGGTCGCGTTTTGAGTGAGTGTTTGATAATTTTTTCAGTATTTTCTGAACGACTAAGAATCTAGCTTTAGGTACACGCTGTTCATGAGGAAAACAACGTTCCCTTTCACAGTGCAAACTTTTGTTCACGATGTACATCACGACAATGTTCAGGGTTTACAACTTGTTTCTATAAAGGTTGTCGACTCCGAAAGGTATTGTGGGTAGTTTTCAGGCCATTTTCCTTTGACCTCAGGATTTCAGGGAAATCTGAGAAAACGTCAATGTAAGGACGAGGCATCGTGGGTTTAATAATGAAATGTAAAATGGTTTCCGTGTTTACATAGCCTGATGTAAACACGCGGGAGGTTGGGAGAACACGAGATAAGGCTATGTAAACACATAGCCGGATAGCAGCATAGCAGGCTATGTAAACACGGAAACCAATTTACATTTCTTTTATAAAATAACTAATGAAAGAGGAACGAAAAGCTAGCTAGCATAGCAGGCTATATAAACACGAAAACCATTTTGCGTTTCTTTTATAAAATAACTAATGAAAGAGGAACGAAAACCGTGTTTACATACGTTCATGTAAAATGGTTTTATGGCCAATCAGAGTGCGCGTACTATTTGAATTATTTTATAAATTCATTTATTTATTTGACTGATTAAAATTCGTTGATTACTGGACACCCAGATTACCATTCTAGATTTTTGCTGCTTGTCCTTTCGTCTTTCTACCGACAAACTTTCATGAAACAGCTGTATACGGTATTAATTTTCGCATAAGGGTGTTTGATAGTGAACATCAGTGATGGTTGGTTATTGTTTATACTGTACCTCTTCAACTGTGTCCTGAAGCTCGGCACATCTGTCAGTCATCACGCGTAACAGCTGAGCAAACTGAACCATGTCATCAGGCAAGGTTACTGGATTGTGATGAGAAGCGCAACCAAAACCACATAGAACCGCGCGGAAGCTGGGAAACTGTTGTAAGAAGTAAAGCATAGCAGCCTAAAAATCTTGTGACTATCAAATAAAAGACGTACCAAGTGTTTTGCATAAAACAAAGCACACTTTTTCGTGCTTCTTCCTTGGATAACCCACCAACTGTTTGCGTGCCCCTAACTCTTTCGCCTGCCTCAGAAAAACCTTTTCTTGTGTTTCACTTCCAGCCTTGGATAGGTGTGCCCTTCGAGGGGGTACCTCTAAGCATATATTTATTACACCGTAAACTTCTGGAATCTTGTATTTTATTACCCCTGCTATGGGATGTACATTATGTCCTATGTAAATTGGTTGATGAAATTTGGTGTCACATTGAGCTAAAACATTGTATTTGATCAGAGAGGGAGTCTGAAGGGCAGTTATTCCTATCTTAGTAATTATTATCTGCTTGATGGATAATAAGTTTAAATTGTGTTGAGACTAAATATTTTTGTCCTTGTAAGGAGACTGAGGCTTGACTCAGCCTCTGAGCTAACGTTCATGTAAATATCCTACTGTGTCTACTGTTCTAACAATTCCCCAATTTTATACTTGATAATTTGGTGCTAAACTCGGAAAACAATATCCTATAGTTGACATGCTCCTTTCTTTAACAGAAATACCCCAAATACTGTCCTCCATTTAGAGCAAAAGTGTGAAAGCTAGCACATGGCGTCTCATGGTACCTTACGCGTCTCCTACGACAAAGATGCACAGAAGCAGCCTACTTTTAACAAGGATAGACAATTCTATTTCTTACCCTCCCCGTGTCTTTTTGTATTAAAATGCTATCAATGTTGATGTTGTTGTGGCAAATACCACACTGGTGTATGAACCGTAAAGCTTGGAGCACATCAGTGGCTAGTCTACAAAGAAGTTTGGCCTCGAGTATGGCGGCGGATTCGTCCCTCATGAACGCGCCCAGTGTTATGTTTGATACAAACTGGAAGCAGATGAGCCTAATTACGAAAAAAAAAGAAAAGAAAAAACAACAAACGAAATCATTTCAGAACTCACTTGGAGGCCGTAGTTTGTTTTTGTTCCTTTTTTATTAAATTAGCAAGGGGACTACCAATACAGAGAGTTCACCTCTCATATATGGTTGGTTTGCGTCACCAATATATGACAGACCCGACGCTATGTAAAGAAGACCTTCAGAATAAGCACATGCACTTAAAAAAAATAACTACTAGTCTGTTCCTTTCTGCAAAAATGAGTCCTCTTCATCACAGTTTTTATTCTCGTTTATAGAAGTTTAATCATCCATTCATCATCGATTAAGAGTCGTGAGTAGTCCGCCATTGCGTTCACTTGGCTTTGTAGTGATTGGCCAAGGAGTTTTACCCCATCTCTGATTCCCAACCAATCTGGTTCAAACATGATTTACATGGCCATTCACGTTTTCCAGCGCTTTAGGTCGCCTATGTCGAGTTACTCTGACTTCTCTTCGACTCTCTCTGACTTTCCTCTTTGTTCTGAATGCACGGCATGAATACTTTGATTTTTGTATCGAACCCTTGATCGAAAAGCGCTCTATTGCAAATATCTCATACTCCTTTTCTTACTTTTAGTGATCATAATATTAATTATCATGATTGTTAGAAATGATGAAATATTGCTAATGAGGGTGGAGGAACATGAAAGATCGAGTACAGTGTGCCGATAAGACAAAATATTTAAATACTCTTTCTCTGTATTTTGTCACTCGATTAATAAAATAAAAAGTAACTCACCAGGTTTGCGGTGGCAATGATGGTAGATCACCGTGACTCCTGGTCAGTCGACAACCCTCGGCTAAAAATAGAGTGAATTATGTATAATTTGTTGTCTGGTGGCTAAAAAAAAAGGATTTATCACATGTTTAGCTGGATGGGGTCATACTCAGACACGTAAGTTTTCAAATACTCACTAACTCACGTTATCGGGATCTTCCATTGATCTCAGCTTGGACACGACATCGACGATCGTTTAAGATGGTTGTACGGCAAGCGTTACACAAGCGTGACACGACGGTGGCCGTGTCATGACAACCGAGAGTACTTGTAAAACATGTATTTTGAGCAGTGGCATGCTAGGACACCTTCAACGCCAGGTATTTAGATCATCTCACCTTTTAAGTGCCAGAGGTAAGGTAAAACACAGGGATGATTCCCCGTCTGTGACATCTTTATGTAGATGGACACCTCTCTTTCCCACTCTTGTACCTTGTCTTGTGAAAACCATTTGACGAGGAACAAAGTAGGTTCGTCGGTTTGCGGATCCTCTTCGCGACAAACTACATAACCCTGTATGATGATTGAAGAAACAGCCTTAATAAGTTGAATAAGGAGAACTTTCTTAACGATCAAAATAATAACATATACACACTCAATAGGACGTGAGCTCGTGTTCTCCCGATACACAATTTTGGTGGAACTCTTATCAGAGTCGGCACAAAATGTTTTTTTTATTCGCACTTCCATAAATATATTCTGACTGAGAATGAAGCTTTAAATGAATACCCTTAAATCCCTTCAGCGACGCCCTTGCCCTCTCCTCATACTTCGAAACTATCCTTGAACGCTGTACGTATTCTGTTCCTTCTGATGTAATTAACCCGAAAAAAGCTATTTCGTTTGCATGGCTATCTTAAACAAATATGTTTGATCAGGGTATGTATCAAATGCCTTGATTCAGAGCTTATTTAATTTCGTGCAGAAAGCTCTAAAATATTTCCAAGAGATGTAGTTTTGAGAAACTCGTCGAGAATTAAACTCATAAACTAAGCGTCGTACAATTTTGTCACTTGATTCCTCCTGAAGAATCAACGGTACTTCAACTATAGTCATGGGAGGGGAGGTAAGATCTGAACTAATACTCCATTCAATCGTGTTTGCATAATTGCGGTCGGAGGGCATGCTGGCCATTTCAAGACTTGGATGGACACGTCCTGGAAAAGGAAAAAGACAAAACGCGGCAATCAAATTTTTACAAGATAGTGTTTCAAAGATAGCACTGCATGATGGGCCTCTTCTGCAAATCTTCCCTCTTGCAAAAACGGTGCAAGGGAAGGAGGGAAATAGTCTCGTACCCAGAATTTACACGGCCGTGCGTACATTCCAGTTCCACCGTAGGATCTGGGTACGAGATTAGGAGAGAAGGCAGAGACAAGAAAGAAGGAAAATCGGAAAAATAAATTGCCTTTGTGACCCTGATATGAAAGTTTTTTTTCTACCGTATTTCGTCGAATAAGCGCTTACGCTCTAATAAGTGCCCTCCCCTTTTAGCTGCTATGTCAAACAAGCACCTTTCTCGATTAAGCGCCCCGCCTCCCCTCATCTCCCTCACTTTCTTAAATAGTAGGAAAACAAGGAAAACCTGTTTCTATTGCCACTTCATTTATATCTTTTATGCTTCAACTGACCACTTTCAGTCAGTACAGGAAAAAAGTTTCATTTCCATTGAGGAAATCACTTCCAATTATTTCAATCTCCATGCTCTTGCGGAGTTCCTTTATGTGCGTGGCCTGTTCATTTAATTTTCTTCTTACTGCTGCGCTAACTTAATTAGCGCCGTCCTCGATTAGGCGCCCTAGTTTTAATAAGCACCCCTTCTTTTAGCTGAAGTTTTAAATATTAAGCACTCGGGCGATTATTCGAGGAAACACTGTATCTTTACTTCGACACATTACCTTGCTTGTTACGAATGGAAAACTTTGAGAAGACAGACCCAAGTTTTTCTTTCACTTTCGAAGTGGCGAGAGTGTACAAGATTGGATTCACTGATGAGTTGAGAGGAAGAACGAAAACGGCCACCCAGACATAAACCATGCTTGTGAGATTAGAAAAGTAGGAAGCGTTTGTCAAAGACATGATACCCATAATGATAACCGGCATCCAGCATAAAAAATCTGTCAACACAATGATGAAAAGACGATTGGCTCGTGCAGACTCTTGTTGCATGTGTGCAGATGCTGATCCGCCGACCAGTTTCATTATGGTCCAGTAGATGGCCATATATGCGACGAGAATGAAGAAAAACGAACAAAAGTTGAAGATTATGAAGATCGCCATGAAATATTCCCAACCCGAGGGTTTCTCGCTGGAAAGCTGCAAAGGCAAGCAAACTGCTGACTGCGAGAAAAAGCTCATCCCGTTTGAATTGCCGAGGAAGTACTCTATGTCCAATATGGGTATTATGGACAAGACCACACCCACTACCCAGACGCACAGACAAACCATATAGGCGGATTTAAGTGTCATTCTCTCAAATTTGAGAGCAAAAACCACGCATATTAGCCTGTCCGCGGTTGTTATAGTTAGCATCGCCACGGAAACTTCACTGGAAAGCATAGAAATTGCTCCCACGATCCGGCAAGAAGGACTATTGCGCCATGAGACATCGTGAATGAAGTACTCCCCTTTCCACTTGGAGTCCAGTGCGGCAAGAGTCAGTAAGTAAACACCCATGAGGAAATCGGCCATTGCTAAATTGGAAAGGAGTAGCGACTGCACACGATTGTTGTCGGGCACCAATGCGCGCCAAATAAGGACAATCAAGTTACCGAAAGTGGCCAGGATGCCAAGCACCCAGAGGCACGCACGGATTAATGGGTATTTCATCATGTCATCGCAGCTGGAGAATTCATTTTTGTCATTGCTTTGGCAGTCCAAGTTTTTGATGGCTTTCTTGGCATAGCAACACAGGATGAATTTGTCGATTTTCCTAGAGACAAGTTTAAACAGATAGTTGAATGAAAAATGAAAAAACTTTTACCTCTGCAAGGGACAATGGCCGTGTTCAAAAACAGAGTTTAATCAAAGGTGTAGCATAGATGTTGGGTTTAAAGACCATTAAGCCCCTTACACGGTGAGAGGGGGGGGGGGGAGGGAAGGGAGGGAGGAATAGGAGGTATAAGCATTCATGGAAAAAAAAGACATATTTGACCATTCAAAACTTAAAAATAAACGCCTGAACGATTAAAATAATCGAGAAAAGTGTATTAGACTAAGGTGGTTTCTTGGGGTAACAGGCTAGTCCTATACCTAGATCTTCCACAGTTACAGTCAAACGGTGAGAATCTGGGTACGAGATTTAGTGTATGTTACCCGAAGATTGATAAAACCTCCTGAATGAAAAAAGTAACAACTTGTGAGTATATTTCCTCATATAGACCTAACTTCTACTGAGGCGCTTGCTCAGGGCTACCGGTTCAGTAAGATGGAGCTATTTTAAAAGGCCACTCACAGGATTTTCAAATTCTTTACTTTTTCGAATACATCTTGAGGGATCCTTTCGTCCAGCGGATTGTTTTGCAGATGCCTGATGATGTAAAAATGAGAATCGAGGAAGCTTATTAATAGTTTTCTTAGAGCAATTGTATTTAGTATTTCTGAGTAATTGCTTAGTTGTTCCTCTACTAAGCTACACTAATTCTGGCTTTATCGATTATAGAATATATGCAGTGGCCAGAGAACCGATACTGCAAACGAACTATGCGTTACATCAAAGTGTGCGGGGTGCAAGAAGACCTAAAGTTTTGAAAAAAAAAACTTACAGAATTTCAAGTTTGCGAAGTCCATCAAATGCGAGAGAGATCAACGTTTTTAACTTGTTGTCATTCAAATACCTATGAAAAGGATTGCGTCGGAGCTTTAGAAATAAAACTTCCTTCTTAAATGGGTTCTTTTTTTAATGAAAATATGTTTCAGTTAAGTGGTGATTTTTCGCATCGAAAGTTTTGCCTCAAACTTTACCCACTAAACTATCTTTGGTAGTAAGTAAATAAAACCTCATTGGTTTCCTGGAAATACATCAAAAATTTTTTCTGAGAGCTCTCAATAACCAAAGCTGCAAAAGGCCCTTTTTTGACCTCTTGCGACATCGAAAATTCCAAGAGTTGATATGCTAACCCCTCGAGCTCGTAACACTTCATGCAGCAAGAAATCGCTTGTATTCCTAAATTGTGTGATATCTAAGGGGTTTAGAAAATTTTTCAATTTTGATATGTGCTTATTCATAATAAACACATAAGTAGTATCATCGCTCAAAGACAGACATGACAGTTGGCATATCGAGAAGAAGAATTTCAAATAAACAATTAAAATTTCCTGACGTGGTTAGAATGCACATGTATCGTAACTTTTAAGGCAAGCGCTAAGTCTTGCTGCCAAATACTTAAAAGTTGCAGCTAACCGATGAACAAAACGAAATCATCTTACAGCACTTTCAAACTCGATAAAGCTTGAAATAGACCATCCTTGATGTGAGTGATGATGTTCTTTTGAAGGTACCTTTCCACAATATGAGAAACTAATTAGTTTACGATAAACTTTCAGAAAAATGTGTATATCGTGGATTGGCGAGGAACAACAAAAATGTTAGTAACAAAAAAATTTATGCATTAAACAACTGAGCAAAAATAAACATCTCTGCTGGTAGAGTGATCCAATGAAGATTCAAGTTTTCACGAAGATGAAAAAAAAACATCTAAAAACTTCAATAGTACAGCACAGACCCCTGTCCTCCCGATAATCTGTATAGATTTCGCGCCGTCTTTGCTTCCATGATAGCTGAGTGGTGAAATATTTCGAATTGTCTCTAAGTTTACGTAAGAGCGGGGGTCGATTGAGATTGAATCAGAATGAAGCGAGGGACAATGAAGGCAAACAAGGCAAATTAAAAAATGTGTCCACAATACTGTTTCTTACAGGTGATCAATTAAAACACAAACATAAACCCAGCTTACAGGTGGGTCAGTTTGTTGGTATTCCTGAATGAAAGTTCATGAATAGTCTTTATTCTATTGGAACGAAGGCTCCTGTTGAATTAAAAAAGCCATTTCTCATATGAAAGTAAGCTACTGTTAACACAGTAAATCACAAGCGAGACGGTTAGACTAGAGAAAAATTAACTGAGGTATATATTTCTTTTAGCAAACCTTCTTGCATTTTCCTTATAGCGTTCACAGTAGTAAAGTAATCAATGATTAATGTCTATCGAATTATTAATCAATTGATTAATGCTTGATAAATTAATTAATTCTGAAACTGTTTTCAAGATCTGACAAGAAACTGCATACTCTGCTCTCGAGTTCCATGCCCTTTCTCGCGCTCTCTGTTTATGCTTTTCCGCTTGAAATGAAAGAGAAGAAAAAGCAGCTTACAGTATAAGAAGGTTGGTTAGATGTCCAAATGGGTTGTCATCCAACTTGGAAAGCAGATTGTCGCCCAAATCTCTGAAAAGAAGGAAAAGAGTTTGGTCACACCAGCCGTTACGTTTTTGCAAACCGCAGAGACGGATGCAACGAGTAGATCTCCTTCATCAGAGCACTTCTCGAAGAAAAACTAGTGTTAATTATAAAGGCAAATCAGAGCAAAGGTAAATCAAACATGGGGCCTATTGAAGGCAAAGTCAATACAGATAGCTGATCTCCGTGATTCACCGTAATGGGAAGTTTCGCATCAGAATGGTTGATGAGTTAGAGCAAATTTTTGACCAATTGAAGAGGTTAAAAAAGAAGAAACGTCAAATGAAAATTATTCTATGAAACTATTCAAAGCCAATGGCTGTTTCTCATTTGCATTCTGGAGAATCTATCTAGAAGATGGAAAATTCATGTACAGGAAGTTTCTCGGAGTCCTTCTTTGAGGACAGCAATGACATAGAAGGCTTGTATTTCTTGTACAATCACACCACCATTTACTTACAGCGTTTGCAAGGCATTGAGTCCAGATAACGTATCAGCACAAATATCTTCGATGAAATTTCCGTTTAGTCTTCTAGTTAAGATAAGAGAAAAAAAAATGGCCGCGCTAAGTTGCGGATTGTAACTGCTGAGAAAACGATACTCGTGTCAAGTGACATAGACCCTAAAAATTAAATCTGGGTGGCTAAGTACGCATTACTCATCTAAGCCGAATCTCATGGATTTCAAGTGAAAAATCGACCGAAGTCGAAGTCTGGGGACCCGTTTCTCGAAGCTATGCCTCGTTTTCCGGGTGTAGGCAAATTATTATCTGAAATAAAAGACTCACAATTCTAACAAGGAAGACATGTTTTGGAACACCCTGTCCTCAACGTAAACTATCTTGTTGTAGCTGAGATCACTGCAAAGAAATTAAACAAAAAAGCGTAAGAGGTTGTTGATGAACTTAACTAGGTAGTAAATTATCCTTTGAAGCAAGTCGATGTCGTAAGCTTTTTAACTGTAGAACTTGGTCTTCCTCAATTCTTGGCGGGTTGTTACCACTCCTGAGATTGGGTTACGCATGCCATCTCTCTCGATTAACTATAAATCTACTCATGCTGCAATCTGATCGGCTATGGTTCTCGCCATCTGTTCCGTGATATATGAAGGTAGAGCGACCAGTCTTGCAATGTGCGGTTAAATAAAATGAAATAAAAACATGAGTCCGTCTTGTTGTTAAGTCTTAAACGACTTGTAGATTTCTGCTAAAACAATAACATCATTCACTTTCGATTACTATGCGTGATAGAAATCTAAAGCTTGTGATCTAATTGTTCATTGTACCGTTCATATTAGTTCAATGCTTATTCCCCGACCTATAAACGTAATTTTCTCAGACCATCTGCATGGGTGATAACGAAACTGACACCACACAAAATACCCATCTCATTGTATACAATTGTATTTTACAGTCATCCCAAAATACGGAAAATCTTCCGTCCAACAAAACGGACTAATTATGATGCAAATTCAACGAGTGAGCATGTTATTGCACGAAACACCTACATGTAAACTAGCCGCTGTTTTGCAGCTGGTGGAGAATGAAGATCCCGGGCGCTCATGTACAGTTCACTTATATTGTTATGGCTCAATAACCTGCAAAAATGAAAAGCATTGTTACCAGTTTAAGTTTATCATATTTTGATATAATTTAAAAAGTCGGTACGCTAGAATCCAGGTAAATAACGAACGTTTTAGGCGGAGGGAAGGGGTTTCAAAGCCCATAATCTTATTTGTTACAAATTTGAGATGGGTCCAAATCCAATCTGCAAATTAAGAATTTTACATTCTTTTTAAGCATCTTAGACAAAACATTATGTGTGCTTATCAGGTAATACTTTAAATTGTCTGGACCGGTACTTAATGCATTAAGATAAAAAGCACTGAAATTTATTCAGCGGCAGATCCAGACCTTGAGCAAAAGGGGGGACGGCGGCGGCGGCGGTTTTTTGTCGTTTGCCCTGCCAGCTCTTCTTCCTTTTGCGATTCTTCTTTTTTTACCCAAAATAGGGAAGGGGCCTGGGGCCCCCCGGGACCCTCCCCTAGATCCGCTGTTGTTATTGTGAGCTACAATAAGTGTTATGGAGTGAGGATTCTCTCTTAGCCTAGTTCATGATTTGTCCTCTCGCACCCAAACTGATCAGAACCAACTTCAAATGGGTCTCGAGAGTACTCCCGCCGAGTTTACCTCAATACGCTCCGCACGGTCTGGATAGAAACGTGTGCCACTAAGACCAATCGCGTCACGTCATTCGCGTTTTCCCGCGCTTCAAGCTACTGTCTAGTCTAGTTTTTATTGTGAGTTCTCATTAGCTCCACGTGATATTTTCCTTTGCTCTCTTTGGTTCTTCTGGCGTCTTTCAGAGATGAAGGTAGTCTCCACGTCATTGTTTTTGACTCAAGACGTGGCCCTTATGCTCACATACTGACTGCGAGATCCAAGATAAGAGGAGCTGGGTACAAAATGAACAAAACTTACATAACAGTGGTGTAGTTTGGGATCCCCGGAAATTCCGTCAATCTGCCACTGCACTGAACAACAAGGTCAAGATTATCAGTTGTCTTACAGCAATTACAATTCTCCGGACAGCCTAGATCAGAAAAGTGAAAAGAAGACACGAAATGTCTGCTTAAAGCGGAGAAAAAGTTGGTGTAAAATATATCTTTTTTGATTCAATTCATTTGGAAAACTGATAGTCTGCATTTGCTGGACTGACAACTTACCATTTTCAAGGCAAACATTTGGAACTGCAAAGAATAAAATTGAGTCAGTCTTGAAATTCGATAAATAAGTTTTCTAATTTCATGAACTTGTGGTACTTAAACAGAATAACACAACGTATTTTCCTGGAGGTGTTTGTTAAAGTATGATAACCGAACTGCCCCAATGAGTGCAACGCAGTGTCTACCATCAAACGTTCAACATCAGATCTGTCTGGGATCATTTTGGCATTCTACGTGTAATGCCTACTCTCCTTTCATAACTGTTTAAAGGGAGGTTCCGATCGACCTCGGTTTTATCAATCTAAATGGGACTGACACGCATGGCTGGCCAGAAATGTGGGCACTGCTCCTTAATAGCATCTATTCCATCCTCCTGACGTATCACATCAGTATCCATCAATTACCTTTTATTGCCGTATAGTTAGCCTTGAAGCCTCCCCTTATCACTTCTTCATTTGACTTGAAGAGCAAGAACATTATTCTTCCTTTGGACTCAATTACAGCTGGAATGGTTTGACCACAAAAGCGTCCGTATGTAACGTGAGATTCGTTTACTTCCACGAAATCACGTGAGCACTCACTGCTATTCTCCAGGTCAAAAAAGACAAACTCTAACTTGATCACGTGACCAGGAGGAGCTATTAGGGTCCATGTATAAGAAGCGTCGTTCGTGTAATATCCAGGGTATTGGGGAGACAAAATCCAGCCAGTCGTTTGATTTTTCAAGATTTCTTTTCGAAAACCTTAAAAAGAACACAACTTTGTATAATTATATATATAAATTGATTTGATGAGATCATTATGCGGATTTTGATGGTCACTCGTGCAGGCAGGGTATCAACTCCCAATAAGCTTACATATTGCTGCCATCATTCGTTCAGTATCACAAAATACTCCCTTGATTCCGAACCTTTGAATATTCTAATCCCTGTCATCTTGGAGTTAAGGCTAT
This sequence comes from Pocillopora verrucosa, assembly GCF_036669915.1. Lineage (NCBI taxonomy): Eukaryota > Metazoa > Cnidaria > Anthozoa > Scleractinia > Pocilloporidae > Pocillopora > Pocillopora verrucosa. Next base: position 25,439,755 of record NC_089315.1, on the reverse strand, counting down.
GCTTCTTGGAATTTCAAATATTATATTGCGCTAAATTTAAACTGAAAATTGCTTTCTCATACACGACCAAGTGGCCAGTGTACCTTTAAAACTCCTCTCTTCCCCATTAAAGTTCCTTAATTGTTTACTAACGTTAGTCCTGAAGCTGCGATGTCTCTAGAACGTCATGAAATCTAACGACAGTTGTCTCATAATATTAGCAACGATAGATGCCCAGGTTCAGCGATCGCGTCGCATTTTACTTAGCCTCGAAATTCTACTTTTGCTACCTTTAAGGGTGCATTAGTTGCTATTCGTTCATTATATGATGGGATATCTATAAAATGTAAAAATGTAATTTATTTCGTACCCAGATCCCACCGTTTAACTGTATTTACAACCGCTTAGCCGTGAAAGTCTGAGAATGAGACTACCATATCATTCGATAACAATTAATCACAACCAACCGAGGTTCAACTCATCCTGGTGAATACAGAAATTACGTCCGATCAGAACCGGATTTAGATCACTGTAAACCCTTACGGGTAATTTTGAAAGGCTCGAGCTCTAAGCACATTCTAAAAAACTAACGTAGTTTACCTAAGGAATAAAGAAACCAGTAAGAAATACAGAAAAATGTCAGGCTTTAGGGATTTTTTTTTCAAAATTATGGGTGAGATTCTCTTCAATTCCGATTTGCGTAATTTTTTCCAAGTTTCTTTGCTCACACAAATTCATGTTATTTTTGTAGTCAACTCATCTTCCACATCACTTTATCCTTTCTCACTTGTGAGTGGTCTTCATGATTCATAACTCCTTCTGTATCACTTAACCTCGTGCTCACCTTGGTTTGCGTTTGGTGGCTGAATCTCACAGTAACCAGGTACAATATATAGACCACCAACTGCTATGTAGCCATCGTCCTTTGAGTTTATTTGACCTCTAAAAATCAACTGAAACAACAAAAGTGCATTGTGTAGTTTAGTATGGAGCAAATTTTTAAGTGCTAAGATAACATTATTTTGTAGCCAATAAACGCATGTACCTACATCGCCTACATAAGCATGTTCGAGCGATAATCGTTTTCTTACAAGTGTTAAAAAGAAAACAACAATAACACAAGCTAGTAAGTGACGGCGTTTTAAAAGCGTGCGATGCATTGTATAAAGCTCAGAGTGATAAATCACACGTAACTGAACAAGCTTTGTGTTCTAAAAGCCTCGGGTATTCCTTTTGCATGCTTTATTTTCCTTTTAAATAATTCAGTGAACGTTTCGATGTTTTCCGCGTATTTTAAGGCGACAGTGTTTCTTTTATTCTTATTTCCTCTGAAATTTTGCGCGAGAAATTGGCGCACGGCCGTCTAAAAGTGAACCTTTTGCGCACGCCTGAAGTTTAACCGCCGTGTTCCTATTGCATGGCCGAGCTCACCACTGAATTCTCTGGCGTAGCAACTGAAGGAAAAGTTTGAATAAGCTGGGGTTAAATCCACATCTAGCCTCAGATTTTTTTATTCGTCCTAAGCTAGTGTCAAAAGTTAAAATATATTCTTTTCATACTGAGAAAGTAATTGTTTTGCGTTGTAACACATAGGACTTCTATCCTTCCAGATAAATCGCAACACAGTCTGACTAAATGATTATAAAAAAAACCCCTCTAAGGCACCTCATTCCTTACCCGATGACGCACTGTTCCTGTTATTGACACCTGTCCATATTGCCATAATTTTTGTTTGTAGTCTTCTTCAGTGCCATTTATTGCCCAAATAGGTGTTGGCTCCCAGTCTTCATTAACGCTTTGAATCAAATGTAGTGAATGATTTCCGTGACCAAAGAACATAAAGCGAAACTTTATACACTTTCCATGCCCACCATCTGACCGGATAAACCACGGGCTCTTAAGCGCTGCTCGACCTCTACTTGCATTAAGAATCATTCTATCACCTGTAATGAGAGAATTCAAAGAGTTTGCCGCGAAATTCATTGTTTATCTTATCACCAAAAGGTTTCATGAGATGAAACATGGTGACATGATTTAAAACGAGTGTCGTAAAAGCAAAACTATTGCTAATGAAAAGAAATTACAGGCAATCAGAGAAAACAGGGAAAATGGTTAATGTGTAAAAGAGCCAAATAGACTTTCGAATCTTGAGGAAAACTAGTGACTAAGTCCCTGTAATTTTTTTTGCAATTTGCTCATCTAAATGTTTGGGAGAGCAAAGTGAATTTTTAAAGAGTCAAGTGAGGTCGAGCAAATACAACCCCAAATACAACAAATGCCTTCGTCTATCAATTGCAAAATGCACCAAAACCATTCGCAGCTTGGTCACCTGCATTTTCTACTTCTTGAGATAATGCTTTTTATCGGCATAATCGGGAGACTGAGTTAAAAAACAAAAAAGTCGAATTTTGGTTTTGAACTTCATTGTCTTTTACCTGATTGCGGGCTTTCGTTCATGCAGATGTTATGATAATCAGATTTACTGGCATATTTTTGACATAGTCTTCGCAAAAATAAATTGAGATTGTAACGAACCTTCACGATCTTGGCATGATAAAGCTTTCTTTATCCGAATCACTGAGCACTGAGTTGAATTATAGCTCAAGTAAGATTGGAATCTCGTCCAGGCTTCTGCGTTTCCTGTTTCATTTGCACAGCCAAGAGACATGCGCCATATTTCTTGTGATTCGAGCACGTGATTCCACACGTTAAGTCCACTAATATAACCGTTGATTCCACTCGAGGTTGTCTCCTCCTTAAATCGTAGATACAAGTCTCCTCTCCCTTTGAAGTACGAAAAGTTGTAATTCAGAAAATATTACCGCAAACGATTAATTCATAAATCACAACCATTACAATTTCCTCAAACGTGATTGGTGCAGTAGCTGCTTAACTTTTAACAGATCATTCTGTAGAGTTGCAATTGGAAGTGTAATTGGACAGTTGGCTGTAATCGGACATCTGTAATCGGACAGTTAAGCAGCCAACCATATTTGGTCCTTTCAGTCACCAATCACAGAATTGATCACAATAACCATAGCAACAACCACTTATCCTAAAAAAGTTGTGGAATTTCCAAAGTTGAGGAATATTTTACATAGACATTGTTTCTACTGAACGTATTTGTCCTGAATTTATTTGTTGTTTTCGAAAATTGTAACAGTTATGATTAATTGGTAACAGGACCGAGTGGAGTCCAGCTCTGTCTGTAATCATACTCATGATCAACAAATCGGACTCCCGCTTCGCGGTCGTCCGAATTTGTTAATCAAAGGTATGATTACAGACCGAATTAGACTCCACTTGGTCCTATCACGATTATTTGGTTTTATGAATAACTGACGTACTACGCACGCCCTGATTGGTCAAAACCTATCGTTTATTGCAGTAGTAAAATCACAGAAAACGTTCCGTCGATTTACCAGCATAATAACCCACCTGGGTTATTGAGAGAATACTCAAAATTTTCAGTCGAAATCACAAGTCAGAAGCAAGTGATTTACAAGCTTTTCTAGTGTGCTCCAAAAATCCTCTTTGCACTAGGTTAAATATTATACCGGTTTCACGATATAATCACTTCGTATGTAAATTGCATTGTTTCGACTGCTTGCAAGTCCATCAATCGACAGGGGAAGGTGATGTGCGTCTTCTTATGAAGCATGAAACAACACAACAGTTGGCTGGTTTTTAGCTGCTATGATTGGCACATTTCAATCCTTGTTATACAGGTGTCTCGTTGCCTCAGAAATCTGCTGTGACACGAAGCTTCTGTTGATATGTTTCGTAATCACGAGAATTCACGTCACCGTAATTCCTCTTTCACTATCCGGCGTGTGGTGGGTCACTCGCCAAAAATACGCTTTTGAAAATCAACGTTTGGTCACAGCTGCTAAAAACTAACGGATTTCAGCAAAACCTTTTCTTTTTATCTCATAGGAGCTAAATAATATGTTGGGTACCTGTCACTGGATTTTCCACGTCAACACGAGGCTCCTTCAGTTTAATTTGTCCGTCAATGTAGATTTGTAAAACTCCGCTCATTTGTACTTCGCCCCAGCTGGCGCAAACATGGTGCCATTTGTCGTCAATTACGGAGGTTGATGTATTCCTAAAAAGTGAGATGTTTCATTAAAAAAATCAGTGTGACGTCTGACTTCTGACGTTCGGAAACAAAATAAAGCAAAGTACTGTGATTTAAAGTAAACTTGCTAATGGAATCATAAAGTAGCCAGTTTAAAATAAGCAAGGGGAGTGAAAGCTTCAGCTAGTTCTGGGGCTAGGATTTCCCGAGGTCGGAAGAGATAATCAAGTCACCCCTTATAATCAATGCTCTTGAGCACCGAAATGCCTCGTTATTGCCACCTTCTCAGAGGTGCTCTCAGGCTGAAGGCGGTTGGAAACTCCACCGTATGTCTCAAGTAATAGCTGATGATCGACGCGCGTGAAGGATCAGGGTGAATCGTCTGTTTGTGCGGGTGGGCATGCAGAGGCGGTTACAGAAACTAAACAAAGTACTTTTTCCTGAAGAGGATACAAAGAACATTGCTGAGCTCACGTCTGACAGTTTGCGACTCCTTTACTCAATCGGTGTACCCAAGAGAATAGAAACTGTTTATATTCTCTTGGTACATACATATATCACAACCAGTATTTATTCTTGGATTTTGAAAACTGAAGCACTAACTTGGGGATGATGAATTAAAACAAACAACAATCTGTTATACTAACCATTCTTTCTCATGTAATCTAATTTTCAGCAGAGCAGATTGAAAGACTAGTTGAAGTAAAGTCTTCCCTCGACACTCGTCAGTGTTTTGCCTATACTCGAGCTGCAGCCCTGGGAATTTGGTTCTAATCCACACACACAGTGTACCCTTGGTTAAATCCTTCTGGAGCCATTTCTTAACATGCATGCTTTGGCATATTGCATCAAAACGTAGCACTTTAACAGAGGAGGAAAACGAGAGGAGAAGAAAATTTTAACTGCTATCCACAATGTGAAGTAAAGTAAAATTACCCCAGAATTTGCAAGGTTCTACCTAGTTATAGCGGCGTTTTTCTTGGTAAAAGGATGACTTTTATTCATTTATCACTTCAGTCTTTGCTTAAATGTAGCGTGTAGTACATGTTTATGTTCATCGTAATTAAGTAAATAAATTTAAAAGAAATAAGCTCTTGAGTAGACGGACTATCACCAGTGAGCTGCACCAAAAAAATGGGATATACGCCCTAAACTTAAACAATGTCGTAAAAGAGTCTTCGCTGGGCTCATATAATGGGGGAGGGGGGGAGGGGTGGGGTGGAGGAGAAAGGGAAAAAATTAGAAAATACTAAAACGTTAAAGGCATACTTTTCGAACACCTCTGCATTCCAGTTTCTAAACAGTTGTACGTAGAATTTTACTATATGTCAAGAACCATCGTTTTATGCTCTAGTCATCCCGACTCCTTTTTACGTGCGATGGTTTTTTTTAAACGGTAACAAGTCAGAGATGGCGAGGAAGGCATGTAAGTAACGATATTGATTTGAGAACATATCTACGGGTGATCTACGTAAACGTAACCATTGAAGGGTTTGTAAGTAGGCGGGGACTTATAATTAGCCTTAGTATAATAAGAAACAATTACCACTTTGTGAACTTTCAGTCACATTATCTTGTAAGTTTTCAAGAAGTTTTTTAACTTCAGAGGAAGAGACAAGTCTCCACGTAGCGTCGCCAGGGGTACTGGTCCAGTTCTCAAGTTTTACACAATTTTTACAGCCTTTTGATGAATAAAAAGATAGATTAACCCTTAAACTTCCATGAGTGACCAAGACAGAATCTCTCCTTACAATATCAATACGATATCAAGCAGACAAGTGATGAGAATAAAGAAAAACATTAATTGGGGAATTATTAGTTGATCCAATACCAAATTCTCCAAACTAAAATCACAAGAACTATATGGCAGACAGTAAGGAGAATTACTAATGAGATCATGGGAGTTAAAGGGTTAATGAAGTTAAAACAAATACTGAAAAGAAGAAAAATCAGTGAAAAACTTTTCAAAAAACAGTTCCTACTCTGTTTGTCGGTGAATGGTATTTTCTCGCATTTTTCCGGCGAAAATGAGACATCATCAATTGCGAACATCACTTTTTCGCTGGAGCTTACTGTTCCCCTGAAGGAAATCTTAAGTAAAAAAAGAAAAAAACACCTTGAATTTTTATCTGATTCACAGTGCATACGTTCAGCAAAGTTCATTAGACAGACACCTACTGGTTTAGTATTACTTGAAACGACGTAGTTTACCACAAACCGTCCAAATATGAATGCGAAGGTTGCATCATTCTTTTGGAACTCTCTTTGAGTGATAGCTGTTGCTGATAGCAAATCTTTGATTTCAGGCACTTTTTAAGTCTTTTCTTACCCTCTACCTTTGGCAAACGCAAGGGCCTACCACTCAGTACGCTGGATTTTGGATTGGAAGGTCTTTAAGCTTTGGCCGAGTCATCATTGTTGTACTGTGTCCATGGACAAGACACTTCACTCTTACGGTGTGTGCCTTTCTGTAGCCAGTGACAGCGACAGAGACAGGCGCAGAAACAAAGACGATGACCGTAACAGTAACAGAGACGATGGCAATGACAGTGATAATAACAGCGACAGTTAAAATAAGATTGACAGTTGACAATGACAGTCCAGAAATAGTGACAATAACAGTGACATTGACAGTGATTGCGACAGGGTCAATGATAGTGACAGCAACAAAAGAGTGACTGCAAATGGTAATCACATGATCATTTCACAGAAATGATACTAACCTCTCTGTATTTATCCAATGTGAGAGGAAGCTGTACAAAAATCCAGTGGTCACTTGTGTTATCCGAGACCGAGAGAAGTTCTTCCGACGTCTCAGTTTTATTTGGGTTCAAATGCACAACCAAGACCTCTATTTTATAAGATAAAGAAGAGGTCTTTCTCCAGTTGCAAATGTAATACCAAAAGCGCATACACTTCCAGTTGTTTGAGGACTCAATAACGTTTGAAGAAATTGTTGCTGGAAAATCATTTTTAACTCCAATGAAACAAACGAAGTTTCCTGTTAGGAAACAAAATGTATCAAGATTCAGCTTAGACTTAACCCCTTTTTTCTACTGCTTCCCGAACTTAAGTTAAAAAATAAGAAAAGCTCTTACACAAACCTGAATGAGTAGAAAGTTTTCTAATAAAATGGTCTTCTTCGGCAAGCGCCCAAACCTTAAACAGCGCGTCGAAATATGTGCTTTGTTTTTAGTGCAATCTTAAAAGCATTAGAAAACTTTTAAAAGTCCTTACTTTTACCTTAAGACAGCAAGCCTACTCATCTTTAAGAATCTATGCAATGTTCATGCCACAGAGTTTTACATATGGCAGAATTAGAATCTTGTTCGCAGATGCTAGGAGATTGAGTATGTCACGAACAACCCATAAAAGTTGCATTCAGGTCACAAATTTCACGTTAGCTGAAATCTGTAATGCAAAATTTGAATAATTTTGCTTGCATTTGGCATCACGAGCGAGTTTAACTGGAGGAGACGAAAGCCTTATTATATGCCAAATCGCAGATGCATAACATGGATGGTCTGTGAGTGAAGCTAAAGGTGTCCTAGATTGCATTTGTCTAGAAAAAATGAAGGAAGTCACCCTCGTTTCCATGCGTTTTAGAGTTTTGAGTCCTCATTGTTGCCTTGTGCCAAACAACTTTATCCTTAGTTACTGGTCGTTGTGATGACTTTGGGTTTTAGCCAATTAATCGAAAACTGTAAAATGTGTAACATAAAATTGGTGCTAAACCATCTTATCGTCATATTTTTAATCAATGTCAGTGAAAATTATTGTGAATTTTCACACATCTTACCATGATTTTTGGCTCGAAATCTATCATGACTACAAATCTTTTTTGAGGAGTTCCAGCTTAGTCGCCATTCTTCATCTCCTTTCCTACCACATTTCGTTCTCTCAAAATAGCACCCCGGGTTTTCTGAAAAAAAAAATTTAAAAAAAAACTATATTTGTGAGGAAAACATACTGAAAATGCTGAATCCTAAGAAAAGAACATCACGGCCTAAGTCCTGTGTGCGGGAGACATATACTACTGATCCATGAATCATGAGTCCCCTGGACTAACCTGTGGGGGTTGGGGGAGGGGGAAGGGAAGGACGGGGGAATCAGGGGACTGCCACCTTCACTTTTTCTTCCCAGAAGTATGAACAATTTGTAAGGGAGGTGTATTCCTGTAAGCCTCCAAATCTGTAATCACCGTACGGAAATTCATGCTTTGTGATTGGATTGTTTTACGTTACGCGGTCGCTTCTGTCTTGATCCACTGTCACTGTCACTGTCTTGTGGTTGACAAATTTGCTGCTTCTGCTTTCATGTTCAAATTACCATTTAAGGACATTTTACTCACTTTCCGAATGATTCCGTGTTTCATGAGACTGCTTTTCTACTGCTGGAAGGGAATTGCAACTTAATTAGTATGGTGGTAGGGGGTCAATTGGGAGCGGTAATGTAACATTCATAAAGTGGTCTCACGTGTCCTTAAAGGATCTGCGTCATAGTATTCTGAGTAGGTTCTTTGTTACGTGAGAAACAACTTTGAACAGGAAGAAGGTCACATACTTCTAGCTCGGTAAAATAGGAAAAAAATAGGTGGCAATGATAAACCTGAAGATGTCATTTAACCTTTCAACCCTTAACTTAACCCTGTCATAAACATCAAGTCGTTACGCTGCTGTAATATTTCACGTGAGTATTACAGTGTTGCAGACTGTATGGGAATCCATAATCTTTGATAGAAATAGTGAGAGCCCTTTATACTTAAGAGTCAGTAGCAATCGGGTCGAACGCAAATCCTTGTTTCTATCCCTATTGTTTTGAAAGATCTTATCAGTCACGATTTCAGGGTTATTGGTGGAAATTTGACAGTTGTTAGTGTAGTCGATTGCACCGCTGTATGAAATAAAAGATAGCTGCATACCAGTGGTAACTGTACGTGTAAATCTTAGTAATGAAAAACGAGAGCAAAAAATTTGATTCATTACCTTGTTGTGGCTGATGCCCGCAGCTCAAGTTGTTGAGTGGGCACCTGAAAGACTCTGTGGAGGATTGTTTAAGAATAATGATTCTTCAGCGTCGGTACAAGTTATTAGTGTTGATTGTCTAAGTAAACCAGTTTGCAGTTGCATGCATGACCTAGGACTCGCAAGTCCATTACCTTAGCCATTCGGACATTCGGTGGCTAAATTAAAAGCAAGTCACAAACAAATATCCGAAGAATTTGGTATGCTACAGAACGTTTGATAAAATCGAGCTCCGCTTTTAACAAAAAGTTAATTGCCTTTTACCATGGAAAAGCGAAAAGATTTGATAACTTAACATACAGATAAAAATGTTCTCAGAGGGGAAATATTCTGGACAGCGGGGAACATTTAGAACCCCCAAAAAACTATATTGTGATGCAAATATGATGCAAATATGACATTATGGGAAGAGGGCGAAGATACTCGAAATCTTACTCACCGCAAATTGATGGCTTGTGAGTTTTATCCTGACAACCATTGGAGTCCTGACAAGTTTCTGACCACGGAATGAAACTTCCGTCCACACACTGGAATTTTTTGTTCTCGCTTGAATCTGTGTAATCAAGAGTACGTATTAGTACATTGTTGGTTGGGAAACTGCTATCGTCCCGAAGAGATTTACGAGCCTGTTTAATTTCTAAGTTTTTATAATTGCCCAAAGACATCTTATGACAAGTTCAGTCTGGGAAATAAATATTGCCATTATATAATATTACTACAAATTTTAAAACTGCGAGGAATAGTGGTTGCCGTTCACCAATTTCCCAAGTTAAAACGGATTCTGTTTCACGAAAGATCCATCTTCTATTTCCCGCTCTTGGGTTTTTAGAAGCCGGTTTGAGTTTTTGAAAAATCGATTTTGAAATCGTCCTTCATACTAAAAATGTCCGTTTTTTTGTCATTTTCAAAGGCTCAGGAATAGTCCTTATACGTTCTCAAACTTCCCCTTTTTAAGCTTAAATTAAGGATTAACCCTCCCTCTTCAAAAACCCGCTCTTGGGTTTCTCAATTTTTGCCTCTGGAAATTGAAAAACCGAATTTTATTAACGCTGCTGAGCTAGTTTCGGCCCTTTCTTCTCTAATTATGGGCTTTTCAAGGCGCGAGTGCATTCATATCTCCCGCTTCAGTGCTGATGAATAATTAATGGTGTCCAGGCATTCTACGCGATGTGATGACAAATATTTTCATCAGGAAGATTCTCCGTAATTGATAGATTCTTTGGCTACGGAAAACACGTCGAAACACCGCTATTTCTTGGGAAAGTTTGAAACTTGCTTTGGCTCCGTGACAAATGTTTGAAGCGACTAGGAAAATGGGATCCAAAAAGGAGCATCAATGGTTACGGATGAAGAAGAAGGGGAACAAACCAATGTGAGTTAAAATCAAAAAGAAGTGCAAAGACAGTAGCAGGTTTTAGGGTAGAAATGGGACACGACAGCTGACCAGCGTACAGTTGAAGTCACATGAATAACTTGGTGATGCAGGGCACGGAAAAGAGACCAAAGGATACCAAAAAGGATGATTTGGGAATTTTGACTCAAGTCTTAAACGACGTCCACAAACACAGGGCGTTATTCACGATACACACCTTTGTAATTTTTGCTACTTCATTTCAAAATTATGTGCACTTACTGCAATGCTTTAACTCATCACTACCATCTGAACGGTCTTCGGTTCCATCACAGAGTTTCTCAGCGTCAAAACGTTCATTACAAAACTTGACTTGTCGTAATTTATTGTTACAGTGCGTCCCTCCTAAAACAAGTATAGCGAGGTGGAATGTTATCTTGGAGGCAAACGAACTAAAATATGTTAAAAGTTGTTCTTGTTTTTACAGATTGCATGAATAGTGATGCCAAAGGGACAAAACTTCACTTGGTCCTTATAAAATATGATGTATACTCCGCTGCAACATTTCAACTGCAACACCGCTAGCGATGAGTTCTATTAGCGAGAGCGCGTCGCTTCAAGAAGCATGTTGTTTATATTGGTTAGCTGCTAATGGTGCGTTTCAGCCCGCTGTCCTTGAAGCAGACCGATCTTCATTATCTGTTGTAACGGATTTTTTTTATGAGACAATTCATCATTTCTTTATCTATCAACTACAGCGTACAACTAACGTACCTTTCACAGCAGAATGTATTTAAAGTGAAATTAATTTTCCACCTAGCTTCACTCGTTTTTCCATCCCCCTCTGTACCCCATTCACCGAAACATAAAAGTGTAGAAAAAAGCTAACAGGTAACCTGCGATTAATGCCTGCAAATATTCAGGATTTTAATTGAGTCAATGATTGTCCTGTTCTCTGTACATTACCCACCTAATGCTGCATTCATAGGTTGTAGCTCGCACTCCAATGTTTTTATTATTACATCATATATCGTCATCCGTCCCCTTGTACCTGTCTTGCCTTCAAATAGAATCTATGAATTAAAAAAAATGTTTGAAATGAACCGCAAGATCTAAGTTGTAAAGTAGCCTTACAATTATTTACTCACACGATGCTTTCGACCAAGCTGATCATAGCAATATGGAGGACGCTTGTTCGACACAAACCGAGTGATGGCTTCGTTTTTAAATAGAGTTATCTGTGACTTGGTGGTATAGCGCTGGAGCGCAGATCCTGACGGTCTGAGGTTCGATTTCGCGTGGGGGATTCTACTTTTTCTACTTTTTGGGCTGAGATTGTAACAAAATGAAGTAACATCTTTCTTTACATTCAATTTGTCAGGCACGGCCGATCTTTTCATCTGCATTTCTCAGAGTGTGGTCGGACTTATCATAAGTAAATCTTTTACAGGTGATCGAACATACTGAGCCCTCAAGTCCATATCCTCTAAGAGAGACTATTATCTAATTTCTTCTCACGGTATCGCTGTTTAATCAGACATTGAGGTCATGAAAATAAAGCGAATGTTCCTTAAACAAACCTAGTGATTGTTCAACAAATTCTCTTCATCAGGTTTCATGAATATGTATTCAAACAGATCATAAAGACTTCTACGTTATCCACGTATTGGGGAATGAAAAGATTTTAACGCCCTAAACTGAATTTGTTAAATGAATCAATTCTCAAGTATTGAAGAGCCTATGATATTCAGCGAAAAATGAATTCTTTTTACCGTGATGTTTTGCTCTGATTTCCAAGAAACTTGAGCGAATGTTGACTTGTTTCCTTGCTCATCTTTTATCGACCACTTTGGAAATTTCTTCCCGTTTGGTTGTACCACAGATACTTTTAAACAAAAAAAGGAGCTGTTGCTTGATGAAGTATTGTATTTGAATTGGAGACATGTTGGTACTTTGGAATACACTTCTTTCCATGGTAATATAGCGCTTTGCAGCCAAATTTTTTTTCCACCGATACTGAACACTGTTAAAAAAAACAATTGTTAAAAATTATTCCTTGGTAAAGTTTCCTTTAAAGTTAAGTTTCATCATACAAAACTTTGCTTTGATTCAACCTCTAATAGAGCTTTGCAGACGCATCTGCCAACAACTGTCCTTTCTCAAAGTTATCTGCAAATAACTTAAGAGAAAATGAAATAGCTTCACCAGTATTTTTTTTATTTTTTCCCTCATTTCTAATAATCATCTTTTCAAAAAAGCGTCGGCGTTTTTTCAATAACAAATTTTGCCTTCTTTACAACTCTCTACTCGATTTCAGTCATTTTAACCAAAAGGAATTGAAATTTGATGATGAAATACCTCCCCCGTTCCATTTGCTCCCTGTAATTGCACTTGTGTTCCACTTGCAAAAGTTACTGGGTGAGGTGCAGTTTTGCAACACGGCAGCTATAAGACAGGGGGAAATATGACAAAGATAACGAACAAGAGATGAAAAATCAGTCAGTACAGTAACATACGTATGGTTACCTAATATTATCCATAACTTAGTTAGTTAGAGTGATGAAGTGGTCCTCTGTATCATAGGCTACGCAAAACTATTCAAATCGGATCAAGGGCTCCTTTCAACCGACACACCTCACACTAACACGGGAATGCACTCACCATTCTCTTTAAAAGCCGAAGTTCTCGTACAAAAAAACTTACTTATCTGGTAGATTTATTAGAAGCAAGCATTCAGTTTAATTTTGCGCCATTTTCTACTTCATTTATCTTTCCCTTTCCCACTTCACTTTTCATGTTTTTTCATTTCCTCTTTTAAAATAACTTGGTACATAAGTGCGTTTAATTGCGGATAGCTAACCCTGCAGCGAAGACGGTGGGGAGGACTTTTTCATGAGATTACCAAAATAAATCATATCATACCTTGAACAGTAACATTTGTCAAATTTTTTTGCATGGGTGACAGTTTTCCGCCGTGCTCTACCAGAGAGTAGTTGGCCTGTCAATCCGGATTAACAAATAAGAGTTAAATTCAACTAATGCATAGAGCATCAAGCTGCCACCAGTGCGGTGACATATCCGTTTTCTTTCCCCCACCCTACCCCCCCTCTCTCTTTCTCCCCCCCCCCCTTCTCTCTCTCTGCCTCCCTCTTTCTCCATGAATCAAATTCTATCCACAGTTACTAATTTCAAAGTTCATTATTTGAGAGTGATACTATTGCTTACTAGAACAACGTAGACTCCGGGATTAACAGCCACTTCCGTCTCAACTTGGAATGATATTTCTTTGCACGTCATCGACAATGAAGAATTTAAGGGAAAGGTTTTATTAAGCAAATGCAAACCGAGATCCAGCTTACAACTCGGACAGAAAACTCCTCGGCAACAGTATTTGTAAGAACCTTAGGTATAAAAACAATGGAAATACAAGTTATCAAATTGCATTGATTAGCTTGATAAAGGTTTCTAACTCACAAGAATAAGGCTATTATTTGACGAACACCCTGAGAATGTATGGTTAAAAATAAACTTGCAGACTTAAAGAAAATCATCACGGCCACCGTAACAAGAAAAGAAAAAACTAAAAAATTCCGAAAAGAGAACAACAGCTTTTTACACGTGTATTTTGAGAAAACTTTGTATATTTCCTAGCCGCTCTTTATAAAACAGTTGAGTGAAAGTAACAATTAGGTCTCAGTTACCTGGAAACGGTAACCCAAAGAGAAAATTAATCCAGCTTTTATTTCGAACTCACCCTGCTTTCGTGTGCCATAATGAATTGGAGGTCTAGCCCCGTTAGAGAGAGTAATGTCACGGAGTCTTTCGTGAAAGTCCGCATAAAATGTTAATTCATTTTTTCGATCGAAGATGTCCTTGACGTTACCGTTGTGACTGCTTTATGTCACTGTTCATGAGAGAAGCAGCGGCAACGACGAAGATCGGGATGACGACGACACTAACAATAACATCAGCGAAAACAGTAACGATAACGATAGCAGTTACGGTGACGGTGATTGTGACGGTGCCGATTAAGATAACGGTAACGGTAACGGTAACGGTAACGGTCACGGTAGTAATGATCGTGACGGTAACGTTGACGAGGACGGGGACGTAGCGACAACGATAATGATGAAGATTATTACAATTACAATAACGATAATGGTAACGGAAATTATAACGATTAAGCTTGCAATAACAACAACTAACTAACCAGCGACGCTGAGGCTAGAACCAACTTCTACAGTGGCGTTCTCACTTGGATCGCTTAGCTGTATTTCTAAAGTAGTTTCTCCTGAGAAAGTTCAAAGAAAAATTGATTAGAGTCTTGTTAGGCTAAGATTACTCATGACTGTCGAGATGATTTGCTGAAGTAGACTGAAATCATAAATTCAAGAGTTATGCATTTCAAAAAAGAGTCAAAAATGTAAATTTAAGGTTTATACCTGGTTTTAACCAGTACAAGTTGTTGCCAGACATCGGTTTTTGTTCTGTTCCGTTGGGAAACTTCACTCCGACAGCCAAATGATCATGGCTGGAAAAATTGTTGGTCGTGAAAACTTCCATTCTGTAAAAATAGCACTCAGAGAGAGACCTGACACCAGAACTTTGATCGATTGGCCGGCTATTAGGAAGTAATGAAAAATAAAAACTTAAATCAGTCCCCATTCCTCTAAAATTAATATTCAATTGATTCTTTAAAGTAATCCAGGATTTAAATGTTTTTTTCGCCTTTCTTAACCTTTGTTCACTCAGTGATTATTCAAGAAAGTTGAATTACTTTCTGATCAGCCATTAAAATTCTCAAACCAGTGACAGCTTGGTTACTTGTGTTTTTCTGCTCCTCGATTTTAATGTCTTTACTCTGAATTATCTTTAGCTCCACTTGTTTTTGTGATAGTCTGCTGTGATAACATTACTTTTACTTTTACGATGCTTAATCCGAGAGCCTTTTATGTTCAAACTAGGCAGTAGCCAAACTGCAAACTATTTTTGATGTTAAGCAGCCGTATTCAGAAATGATCTCAACAGATTTATCGAATTCGGCCTGGGGAAGTTAACAGAAAGGAAATTTCTCGGTAAAGGGTGTGACGATGTTTTTATTTATTTATCAATTTTTGTTATGTTTGGTCATTTCTATGAAATCAGGATGAAAAAGTAAGGACCGAAACTTCTTCAAATTTTGCAGTCTCGAATTGGTTTGTTTTCATCACTTCTGATCACAAAGTTAGGTGTTGAAACTATGGACCCTAGGTGTTACGTAATTTTTAGGAAGTTGTCTGTTTCACCTGTGCCAGCCTTGAGTTGACTCGTTTAACTGCACCAGAATATTTTTGTCTAAATCTGCGCTCGGGTCTAAGTCGTTCACTGTTACAAGCCATAGCTCACATCTTTCAGCGCAAGTCATATAAAAAGTAAAGTTTCCACTTCGATTTATCTGTTAAGAAATTGAAATAATAAACCTCACGTAAAAGTGATGTCTAGGCCTGACGAGTGTAAATAAATTTCGTGGTAGGTGACATATTTATTGAATACCTTCACTAAACGACTGAATTACTACCTGAATTACCAGATGACTGACCTACTGACTAACTGAACTATTGAATGATTTAGTGATTGATACACTGACTGACACACGGACAGATAAATTGACCGATTCACTGACCGACTCACTGTCCGACAAACTGCTCACGACTGACTCAACAACTATCGCTGACTGAATCACTGACACCTTGACCAATTCATCAAGTGAATCAGGGACTGACTTTTTCTCCGACTGACTGAATAATTGAATCTCTATTTCACTGACTAAACGACTCACCGACTCGCTCACCGAATGTCTTCCTGACTGACTGACTGATGACTGACTGACTGCTGATTTAGTAACAGACTATAAACAAATGATCGAGCGATTAAGCGCTTTCAAGTGGTGAATGACCTATTTGTGTGCCTCTCCTTTTGCTTTTGCTCAACTGATGGTTACCTGCAAATATGTAGTTAATTTCTGTCCGTAGCCAAAACCAAACTTGGACGGTGCGTTAAGACTTTTAATGACATGCCATCCGCTCACAGTCTCTTCGTCTATTTCATTTAAGTCGTAGATATCCAGATTGCTGATATTCCAAAACTCTCTCATTACTCCATTTCCATCAGATTTGGAGCCTGTAAAGCGAAACGAAAATCGTTCAGACTAAATAATTACTTTATTAATTTTAACTAACAGTTACTCTCCAAAATGGAAATGAGTACTTGTTTTAGTATATACCACACAGACACACTGTTTTAGTATATACCACACAGACACACAGTGGTCGGAAATTAAAATCTTGACGAGCGATTTTGTCCCTTCAACTGCTCGTGGGTGAATATGGTACTCGCTAATCTCTTCTGAACTAGCCGATCAGCGCGCGCAAAAGCACGCAAAAAGCACTATTTACAGGTTTGGTACATAATTATCTATTTTAATCTATAGGGGCGACTGAGCATCTGTTTCAAAGGCTTCTCGCGATTCATATGAGATTGTTTTTAGGCTTACCTAGTCCAGAAGTGTATAGTTCGCAAACAGTAAGTTTAGAGCTCCCTTTTTTGCGCACTTGGACGGCCACGCCCTTCACAGGGGGAACACAATCAAACACTAATCCTGCACGTTTTTCATTTCTGTGACACCACACTGTCCAATTATGTGTCAAAACTTGAACCTGGTACAGTTCGCTACTCGTATGAAAATGACTCTCGTTGACCTTTACTTTGTAAATATGCAGATCCCCAGGTAGGGAAATGTTTATCCAAGGATTGAACTCCTACAATTGAAATAAAGATCATTTTTAATTAAGATAAATCTTAGCGGAAATATCGATATTGCTGTGTCAAGGATCAATAGGTGATAGATCACAGAAAAATAACTGGTGCACCCAATTTCTCCACATCTTGCCACGAAATCGTCAGTTGAACAATTGAAGAAATATCGGCGAAAGTCTAGAGGAAAATAGCTTTCTAATCCATTTGGTTGTATTTTATAGATCTGAAATTTGGTCATCGGCTTTCCGCTATCCAGCAAACAGCGTAGGTGTAGGTGTTGTTTATATGATAGCAGACCTAATTACTCAAAATCGGAAGCGTCATAACTTAACGAACTGAAATGGTGTCTTCCAATTTTTAATGCTGAGGGTCGAATGGTATAATTATGATAATAAGAGTTCATAAGTACCTCATTGGAAGAGAAGCAAGATGCGATGTTGTTATTGATAGTGGAGGGATCGTTGGCTGCAGTTGTGAAGCCTACATTGACATGTGAGTTGAAAGAAGGTTCGTTAACAGTGGTGGACCAATGATTATTTATCAGAGAATTTTTTTTTGGGGGGGGAGGATCTCATGGTTTTCAGGGGGGAATAGAGGGCGTTGGTCGTCGCCAACAGAGTATAAGGAGGGTAATATGGAACATTTACTGCCGATTAACCACCAATGAGGGGGGGGGGAAGGGTGGCATAAGAATATTATAGAGCTTTATGGGGGGGATCAGTTACTTTATATCAATACACACCACTGCATACCAACGTCATAAGAGCTGCGAATTTTCTTTTGACTCAAATAAGGAGACTTAGTAAGTAATTTGAGGAAAAAATAAGGAAGAATAAAATTGACGGAAAAATAGGTAACAGAAACATGAAGTGACAAGTATTTAACTCAGAGACATGAAATAAATGAAGACTAATTTAGTTCTTAAAACAGAGAAGTTTGCCATTAAAACGAGTCGTGTTCTCTAAAAGTAGCTATTTAACATCGTTTGTCAAACGTTCCGTTCATCACGTCCGTAACATAGGGTAGGTTATGACGTATAAGTATTCAATACCTTTTACCCATACCCCCATTCGTCCATCGCCATCACCGATCAATCAATCAAATAACTATGGCTTTACTCGGTCACAGTCTGCTGGTACTCACTAATTCTTACATTGGAAACAGCAAGTAAGAGTTTAATGAATTACACTTAAATCGTTTTAAAATATTACTAAAATCGACTTACCATGTTGGTTTTGACATATGACACCAACTGGATCATACCCGTCGCATGGTAGGTTACTAAGCGCAGCTTCATCTCCATCAAGATGCACGCATGTTTTCGTCTGATTCAGTTTTGGATAACCTGATTTCCAGAGATTAGGATCAATAGGCGATCCATCCATCCACGTCCAAGAATCCAGATCTGTCGAAACTCGATCCAAGTAAAACTCTCTTTTTTCAAGGTCCAGAGCAAGATTTCCCAGTAGATCGGATAATCTGTGGTGTTGTGCACTGGTATTAACCGTAGCTAAGCGATAACCGCCTCTTGAGCAGTTCTTTGAGGCGTCCGTCCAATTGGAACGAGCTCTGTGGTAAATCTTGTAACAGTGGCCATCGATGTGGGAAAAACCCGCTGCGCAAGAGCTCTTAGCTATAAGATTTCAAAAGATAATGGATATGTGATACATAAAAAGTTGCAAATAGGATGGCCTAAAATTAAACCCCCTTCCTTATAAAGGAGCTGATTCGAAAAATCAAAACCAGAAAGGACTGCGGCTTATACGAGAAAATTCGGTACCTGTTAAAGTTTCACAGATAAATCCTCTCAGCGAATCGCATTTCGTAGTCTTCAGCCGCCACCCACACAAGTCAGGGGAAAAACTAGCCGTAACACAGTTCCCAAAAGTAATGTTGGGTTTTCCACGCCCCCAAATGGCAGGATTTACTCGGGCACCATTGGACCATTTCAAGTCCAAGCGAAAACTGTCGTGAGCTCCAAGCAGATGTGGTTTTGGATGAGTCCCAATAATCTCCCTCAATTCTTCAAGAAGGGAGGGACTGTGAGGTATAGCGAGGTCCGAACCCGTCTCAAGGCACTTAACACGTGCTGAATTTAAGACGTCGTATCCCTGATCTTTATCTTTGGAGGCGTTTCTATAAAATGAATCGATCTTAAAGCAAGACCGATCGATTTCGTGCCATCCAGGTAAACAGTTGCCTTGGCTTACTAAAAAAATTGAGTGATAGTGATAAAATTATAAAGAATGTTATTTCATTTGTTGGTATGAGATGCTTATTCACAAGACTTTTAGTGTCTATAAGGAATACAGAAACAGAATTAGGTCGAACGCACTTGTGAAAGACTCATGAGCAGTGGAAAACAGAAACCAACGTCAGTATCTGAGTAACAGCGCACCTACCCCTCCCCTTACCTAACTAACGACAGTCAACTGATAACAAATTAGTGCCAATGTTGGTTTAGGGGAGGAGTGGGTGCACAATTTCTCAGATACTAACTTTGATCCGAAAGAAGTGGTCTTGTAAATATTTGTAGAGGCTGATTAGGCATAAAAAAAACATCAAGCGGGAAATTTTAAGAGTAACTTTAACTTTATAACTGAAACTTTATTCTTCGTTCTCCCAAATCATGCGCACGTGTGTTGGATGTTTTCAATCACATGATGAGCAGCTGTGTTAATTCATCGGAAAAAAAACTATTTGCATATGAAAAGAGTTGATATCCTCTAGGAATTACTAATTACACCAACATGTCCAAATAGGGCCGGCGCTGAGATAGACTTAATGTGAAACATTAACTAAACTAAAATCGACTTACCATGTTGGTTTTGACATATGACACCAACTGGATCATACCCGTCGCATGGTAGGTTACTAAGCGCAGCTTCATCTCCATCAAGATGCACGCATGTTTTCGTCTGATTCAGTTTTGGATAACCTGATTTCCAGAGATTAGGATCAATAGGCGATCCATCCATCCACGTCCAAGAATCCAGATCTGTCGAAACTCGATCCAAGTAAAACTCTCTTTTTTCAAGGTCCAGAGCAAGATTTCCCAGTAGATCGGATAATCTGTGGTGTTGTGCACTGGTATTAACCGTAGCTAAGCGATAACCGCCTCTTGAGCAGTTCTTTGAGGCGTCCGTCCAATTGGAACGAGCTCTGTGGTAAATCTTGTAACAGTGGCCATCGATGTGGGAAAAACCCGCTGCGCAAGAGCTCTTAGCTATAAGATTTCAAAAGATAATGGATATGTGATACATAAAAAGTTGCAAAGAGGATGGCCTAAAATTAAACCCCCTTCCTTATAAAGGAGCTGATTCGAAAAATCAAAACCAGAAAGGACTGCGGCTTATACGAGAAAATTCGGTACCTGTTAAAGTTTCACAGATAAATCCTCTCAGCGAATCGCATTTCGTAGTCTTCAGCCGCCACCCACACAAGTCAGGGGAAAAACTAGCCGTAACACAATTCCCAAAAGTAATGTTGGGTTTTCCACGCCCCCAAATGGCAGGATTTACTCGGGCACCATTGGACCATTTCAAGTCCAAGCGAAAACTGTCGTGAGCTCCAAGCAGATGTGGTTTTGGATGAGTCCCAATAATCTCCCTCAATTCTTCAAGAAGGGAGGGACTGTGAGGTATAGCGAGGTCCGAACCCGTCTCAAGGCACTTAACACGTGCTGAATTTAAGACGTCGTATCCCTGATCTTTATCTTTGGAGGCGTTTCTATAAAATGAATCGATCTTAAAGCAAGACCGATCGATTTCGTGCCATCCAGGTAAACAGTTGCCTTGGCTTACTAAAAAAATTGAGTGATAGTGATAAAATTATAAAGAATGTTATTTCATATGTTGGTATGAGATGCTTATTCACAAGACTTTTAGTGTCTATAAGGAATACAGAAACAGAATTAGGTCGAACGCACTTGTGAAAGACTCATGAGCAGTGGAAAACAGAAACCAACGTCAGTATCTGAGTAACAGCGCACCTACCCCTCCCCTTACCTAACTAACGACAGTCAACTGATAACAAATTAGTGCCAATGTTGGTTTAGGGGAGGAGTGGGTGCACAATTTCTCAGATACTAACTTTGATCCGAAAGAAGTGGTCTTGTAAATATTTGTAGAGGCTGATTAGGCATAAAAAAAAACATCAAGCGGGAAATTTTAAGAGTAACTTTAACTTTATAACTGAAACTTTATTCTTCGTTCTCCCAAATCATGCGCACGTGTGTTGGATGTTTTCAATCACATGATGAGCAGCTGTGTTAATTCATCGGAAAAAAAACTATTTGCATATGAAAAGAGTTGATATCCTCTAGGAATTACTAATTACACCAACATGTCCAAATAGGGCCGGCACTGAGATAGACTTAATGTGAAAATGATCTAATTTGATGTTTGAAACACGCTCTTGAAAAAAGAATATCAACTAGAAGAGTTCTAAGGTAAATTCTCGGAATAAAAGGAATTTATTTTGAATAAAGAGTATTTTTTTGAAAAATTAATTATTTACAACAAAAATGCATTACCTGTGCTGATTGTAGATAAAAATTTGAGCAAACAAAAAAGAACGACGGCTTGCACGTTAAAATTCATCACAGAGGCCATAATCTTGATGTCGGGTGATACTAATAAATGAAGGTGCATGAATAAAAATAAGAAAGCCAGATACAGATTATCATACAAACTTTTATGACAGACTTTTAAGCTTTTGGGCTTATTTGGTATTCATGCTTACCATGAGTGTGATGTCGGACACAGAAGGAAAATTTGAATCAGTTAGAGAACACCCCCTTCAGACAAACTGATTCAAGTCGGTGTGAACTTCGAGACTCAAAGGCTCAAGGAAAGGGGTTTCATTCATCTGTAACGCGTGTGGGGTTGACAAAAAGTGCAAAAGGAAACGTTTGAATCAAAGACCATCTGTTTTCTGTCTTCTTCTGAGTGACAGAAAACTTGAGGCAGGATCATTAAAGAGCCACGTATAGTGCATTAATCTGTTAACAGATAATAATGCTTTCTAGCCATAAGTTTTCTCAACAGTGTTAAGAGACAATAATGCTTTCTAGCCATAAGTTTTTTCCACAACCTAGGGGACGAAGGTTAATTCTTTGTTCCAACATCGTAAAAAATGAATTTAAAACCTTTTCTGTTCGAACTAATTACACTAGCTACAAACGTTTTGGCCATATGGCGGTGAAGCTACGAGATATTAAAATCCTTGAAATATTTGGAAATGAATTTAAAACTGTTTATGTTCGAACTAATTACTCTAGCTACAAACGTTTCGGCCATATGGCCGTGAAGTTACGAGATGTAATCTTTGTTCACGAACGATCAAATATGTCAATTTCGATTCAGTCCTTTTTCTAACATAACCAAAACTGTCTCTTTTGGGGGTAAAATACAAAGTTACCTTCAAAGGAAACTAATAAATAAAGGAGCATGAGTAAAAACAAGAAAAACAATCCTACAGATGTTCTCTGCGTTTCATGCGCGTGAAATACGTCGAAATCCAAATAATCTTCTGAAACTAAGTTAAAATTTCCAAAGAAATGCTCAAAAAAAGTAAAAAGGAACAAAAAAAAGTGTTCTTTTGATGTCTTTTTTTTCTCGCATGTTCGATTCTTTTCTTATTTATTTTTTTTTGTTTTAAGTTAGATTAAAACAACGCAATTGTTTTCTATGTTCTGTTTTGCTTCACCCGCGTTTCTATCGTTTTCTTCCTTTAAGCTTACGACGGAAAAATTAACGAGCTTCCTTGCCGCATTATAACATGTTTTGGAAACTCTCTCAGGACCTCGAACTACCCGAAATGACAAATTGCTAGAAGCGTACTGAATGCATGTCACTCACGGTCAGATTTTGTTTGTACATTATTTCCAGCTCTTGTACTCGAGATTTGAGTAAAAACTTAGGCCATGCTGGGTGTTACCTTGAATCTGAATTCCGTAGGCTGATTCCAATTGACTCCAACGAGGAGGTTTAAAAACGTTTCATGTCTTTCGTTGTATCGATGTGCAGAAATTTGACTTTTTATTATGAAGGAGGCAACTCACATTCAATTAAAATGCAAATTTCTTTTCGTCCTAAAAATAGCATGTTTTCTAATATAGATCTCTTTGCTGATAGGTGGTCGACAATTCTGAAGCTGAATTGTTTAAAGTTCTCAAATTAATGTCTTTTTAGATAAAAACTTTTGGAAATTCCTAAATATAATTGCTAAACTGATAATTCTCAAGAACTGGGAGCCGAAGCACGCCACCATCTGTTGCTTGTCTATTTCTGTTTGTTTGGTGTGGGTGTGACGCGACGGCCGTCAACTCTTAGCTTTGTTTAAAAAAAGATCCATTCAATAAGCCTGCCTTTTAAGTGTAAATTAGGTGAGTTATGTATAAAAAATAAATACTCATTCTTCCATAACACCGACTCAGTAAAAGCTTCGACGTACATTTCTCCGCAATTTTCTCGACAACCACCTTTCCCGAGAAATAATCTTCGTCCTCCCTCCTTTTTAATTAAAGGTTTTTCTTTTTTATTTTTTTAAGATGAGTTTCTTTTTTACTATTTGTTAATGTTCTCCTGGTATGGAGTGATGTTGCGATTTCATCTTACTATCCAGGATCTGCCCCTGTGCACGTACAAAACCGTCGTTGGTCGAGCAAATAATTCAGCTCAATAATCACCCGCTGAGAGTGGATATTTCATACCAGTAATGAACAGTCTGCCGTTCAGGGTAGAAAGTTCTGGGTTCAGCTGTGGCCAGTCCATTGAATTCTATTCTTCGGCAACATACTTTACACTCGCAGCGTCCTTTCCATCCAGGGTGGGTGCTGGCGAATTTTCAGAAAAAAAAACTGACGAATGGACTTCTAAAACTTTCAGTGTAACTATCCATAACTTTAAAACTGATTATTAGGGTTATTTTTTTCCTTTGACTCTTTTAAGTTTTTTTTGTTTTGTTCTGTTTTTCTTTTCGGTTGGGGAGTTGACTATCTGTTGGCAACTACTGATCTCCCTTCCGTTCCCCCCCGCGATCCCACCAAATCTCCCCCCCCCACCCACCCCACCCCCCCCAAAGGTAATGAATGCTGACACTTAAATGGCGTAGGCTCTGTTTTAGAATATTATGGGTTGACACGGAAATCTTTCCCTTACGAAGAAACGAAAACCTACGCTCGTAAAGATAGTGGAAGATGATCGTTTCAACACGTTTCGTTTCTTATATTACAGCTCTTTCATGATAAAATGAGTGGCAAATGCGACAGTATCAAATTTGTCATCCGCTCCCACGAACAAAGAGATTTTTTTTCTTGTGAAACATGCGTGTACATTTTTGACAGACACCTATGGAAAACCTTGACACAGAAATACAACAAACCGGATGTTTTCCGGTAAATTAGTAGCGCCCAGGTCACACTCAATTTCAACAAGGGTCAACCATTTATTACTTGGTAAAAATTCTAATAGAATAAAGGTATCAAGTTTTCATTTCGTTATCACTACCAGTGAATCTAAGAGAGGGTCAGTGAAGGGATCAGTAAGGAATTATTAGGGGGAGTCAGTTCACCGGGGCGTCGCTGTTTTGTCATATCCCCGAAATTTGCAAGATGGTAGATCGAAGGAACTTGACCCAGTACTCCTCGATTTAGCGATAGGGTTAGAAATCTGTAATGGTAGCTTGACCAAAATGGAAAGGAGCGTAAAAAATAGATAGTGGCGAAACACTTCTCAACCAAGGCAGACTTAAAAACTTGAACATGATTTCCACTCTTAAGCTATCTGATTCTCTCTCGATTAATCAAAAGGCAATAAATCCAAGTTAATAGAACAAGGAACATGAATATTTTTGGGCTTCAACATCATTAACTTGAGCGGTGCTGTTCGTTTTGTAAGATCATGGGACAAATAAAATTCTAAGCCCCCCCCTACCCTCCGTAGGACCCGGATGTTTATATATCCCTCTACAATACTACAAAACTGAGCTACAGCAGAGACTTCGGGATAAGCCAAGCAGATGCTAGGTTCATGTTTTGCAAGCGCACACTGTTACGATCAGCAATGTCGAAATTGTCATGTTCATAAACAGAATGATTAGGGTGGCTTGTTTCTAAGGGCCTGTGAGCTGTAATAAGAAGATTGGTCCTTTTCTTATTATGTACTGTCCCCTTCCCTAACACAGAACAAAAATGAACATCTTTTTAGAGTATTTTAATGTATTTACACTTAATATAACGTCAGGGCACGAATGCTTTCTTGAAGGTAAGAAGGATACCCTCTCTAAAATAAAATTCAAGATTAACTCAACTGCATCCAAAATTTTCAATGATAAAAATATGTCTTATGTCATCGCACTTGGCTCAGTTTGCCAATTTGTTGCATCGGAACTTCTCCTGCAAAACATTAACCATTACACAGAAGTGTCGAAACTGAATTAGGTGCTCCGTGTGTTGAGAAGTTCTGCATAGTATGGTCAACCTCAGCGATAGTACTGGCGCCGTTAAAATGTTGATCTCCCCGTGTTTCAAACTGAAGTTCGTCCAATCTAGAAGTATACAACCTGCAATTAAAGGTAGTAGACAATTTCATTTCTAAATTATCCGATGACAGAGGGAAGTTCGAGAAAGTATAGAAATACCACAGAAGATTATGCGCTATGAGAGGTAACTACGCGGCCGGTAATCATTGGATCCTAGATCTATCTTTCAAATTTTATAAGTTCCATAGAATAACCTAGTATAAAAATTTTGGGCCAAAAGGGTTTGTTTTCACTGGCAAAAAACCTTCGTCTAGATTTGATTCACCACCAACCCTCCTATCACTACTCAGCCTCTTTTATGCGGCAAAAATTATACATTCTACAACAGTTGTGACGAGGGTTGCAGCTTTAACTAAAGCCATATCATATCATTAAATTTTCAACCTCGAATATTGCATTTCTAACGTTTTGATTGGTTCGTTCAACTCCGGTTATCAGCTCATATTCCGAGTCACTTTACATGGAAATACATTGAGCAGAGCTGAATAAAGCTCCAAATATCCAAACGTTCGGGATTTAATGTAATTTAATAATTAACAATAATCTCATCAGACGCTTGTTGGATATGAGACTAGTGATACTCAACTCGGCGCTACGAATTTCGTTGGCTATTTACCATCTCATATCCAAAATCCACTAATGGTATGATTGTTACATATCCTAGTAACAAAAAAAATGTATATTACTGACCATTTATTTTCAGCGTCTCCCTGACTAGTGGCTGCCACATTACTCTCGTCTTCCAAAAATGTTATTTTGTACGCATCTATGTGTCTCCTGGCTTTAAGGATGCTAGAGGTGCTTTCCTATGGATGATACGAAAACAAAATGAATTAAACGTTTAAAAATATGCATGTCAAAATTACGGCACATTAATTAATTCCAAAAAGAGCAGAAAGTGAAAGCTGACAATTGGATCTTATGGTGTACTCTTCGTGTACATCGTCTCGTGCTTCAAGATCGCTCTTGCGTCTGCGCTTAGGGAGGGAAATATCTCACCTCACATGATGACTCAGAGGACTTCCTTTCGTGCCCATCTTTCGGTAACTCAGTCCCGCTGAACTGCCTATGCTTCTCCCTTGTAAGACGCGCTGTAGGAGCTAACAGTGCTCTGTGTAGGTTTGCGTTCTCGTCCCTGCTATTTTCAAGTTGAGTTGAGAAGCGTTTCAATTCGTCTTGCATCTTACCCGCATCTCGGGTCTTTCTCATAGCATAAGTCCTAAGGTTAGCACAACGTTCATTTTGCTTCTCGATAATGGATACGGCAATATCTAACTCTTTTTTCACTTCTGTAAGGGTTGTCTCAATGCGAGTTATCTCTAAGCCTTTCTCTTTGTTGACTTGTGTCAATTCTTCAATCTCTTTCTCCGTCAGACATAATTTGGCCTCCATTGTTTTGAGAAGCGTGCATTTCAAACGCAGGGTTTCATTTGCGTCATTAAGGCTGGCTTCGTTTTCTTTTAAGTATCTTTGCGTCTTTTGAAGATCCTCTTCCTTGTTTCCAAGACACTGTATGAGCTCGGCATTTTGGCATTGAATATCTTCAAGCTGACGTCGCATGGACGACAATTCCTTAGCACTGTCTTTGAAATTACTCCTTAAGTCTTGAATGACTTCTCCTTTTTCATTCAAATCATCCCTTAATTTGTCTAACACTCGCTCTGCATAGGCTTCCTTCTTTTTCATTACCAAGCTCGATGCGGACACTCCTCTCGGTCTTTGTACCAGGTTCTTCAGCCGTTTTCCCACGCCTGCTATAAACCAACCCCTCTCCTGTGTATATCGTTTTGTTCCTTTTTGAATGAGATTCAGTCCATTAGCTTTACCCTTTCTAGCCTTAGCCTTCCTCTTGAAAAACTTTTTGTTCGACTTTTTGCGTGCAATTTGTTGAGTTAACTCATTGATCTCGTCATGAGCCTCCTGCAATGAACCTTCTTTCTCTTTAAGAGATATAAGAGTCTCCTCTCGTAGGTCATTCATCTCTTTCAATTGCTTCTCAAGTTTTTCGATGTCCTCGGTCAATCTTTTTTCGTTTTGAGAGTTGCACTCAAACACCTCGACAGCCCTTTTCAGAGCCTCTTTTTCCGACTTTTCGCGTTCCAGTTGTTCTGTGAGCATATCGATAGTGGCTTTAGCTTCCTGTAGTGAACTTTCGTTGTTTTTTATAGACGCAAGAGTGACGTTTGTCATCTCATCTTTTTCATGTAAATGATTCTCAAGAAGTTCAATTCTCTTTTCAAGCTCTTTCTCTCTATAAGAACCAACCTCTTCTGCTTCCATGGCTCTTTTTCTCAGAAGCTCTTTTTCTGACCTTTCCTGTTTCACCTCAAGCACTAAGGCATCCACTGAGTGAATTGTGTTTCTTTTCATGTCTTCCATTCTTTGTAATTGAGTCTCAAGTTCTCTTATTCTTTCAGACTGTAGTTCGAGGCGGTACTTGTCACATCTTTCCTGCCTTATCTCTTCGATTAAACTTTTTATCGTTTCATCTTGCTTCTTTATGATGCGGTAATCTTCCTCCATTTCCTTCTCTTTGCTGTTCACAGACACCGTTGCCGCCTCAGTTACATTTTTTAACTGATTCTCTAAAAGTTGGACTTTTTCTCTTAGTTCAGTCAACTGGTCATCCTTTTCGTATGCCTTTGATATTCTTGCAGTCAAAGTGCGGTTCTCTCTCCTCAACCTTGTTATGTGATCTTCAAGTGCTCCTGTAATTTTCGATTTTTCACATCTTAACTCAGACAACTGGTAACCTTTTTCTGATTCCTTTGATAGTTCCGATGACAATGCAGACTTTTCTTGTTGTAACTTTACAATGTCATCTTTAAGATCACTAATAGTCTTTGATGTTTCGCATTTTAGCTTATGCAACTGCGTCGTCTTTGTCACATTTTCCTTCTTAAGAATCTCTATTTCTCTTTCCATGCTCTGCGCAATATTTTGAAAGCTACAGCTTTCTTCTTTAAACGCGTCCACTTGGCTCTCCAACTGAGTTACTCGCTGCTCCTTCAATGCCAGGGATCCGTTTAGTAATTCTACTTCTTCGCGTAAATGTCCGCATCCATGGCGACTAAGCTGCGTATTCTCCTTTTTCATTTCCTGCATCTTTATCTTCAGCTCATCAACCTCAAACGTCAGATCTTCATTGCGTTCTTGAGTGTTTTTTAAGCTTTCCTCCAAGAAATCAACATGACCCCTTAACTGTTTTCTTTCTGCTTCAAATGCGTCCACTTGGCTCTCTAATAAAACTGTTCGCTTTTCATTCAACTCTAGAGATCCATTTAGTAACTCTACTTCCTCACGTAGGTGTCCACATCCCCAGCGACTGTGATCCACCCTGTACTCTCTCTTCATCTCCTGTATCATTATCGTCAGCTCATCGACCTCAAATGTCAGAGTTTCATTACTTTCTTGACTGTCTTTCAAGCTTTCCTCCAAGTAATCAACATCATCCCATAACTCTTCTCTTTCCACCATAACCTTTTCCAAGAGTTCATTTGCATCTTCCCATTTTTGCTCCTTTCTCTGGAAATAACTTTGTAAATTTTCCAGCTCTCTTTCTTTGTACTCTTCCTTAGACTGCAGTCGCTTTACCTCAGCTTTGCTCCCATCCAGGTCAGCCTGTAAAGTTTCTATCCTCTTTCGGTACGTTTCAAGTTCCTCGTTTATGATGCAAATCTGCATCTCGAGCTCGGTATTTTCCCTTTTAAGTTTCCCAAATTCCATTTCCACATTTTGTTTGTGGAGCTTTGGTTCTTCCTCTGAGATCTTTTCTTCTGATCGCGATGTATACTCTTTTTTACTGACAGGGATAATTGTTTCCAAAGCCTTGGACAACTCTTGTTGAATGAAATATTCAGTTATGTTGACGACTGCTGCCACCGATTGCTCATATCTCGGTAAGGCGTCACATTCATGGACATTTTTCTCATTGTCCTCATTCTCAGCACTCTGTGAAACTTGAGACCTGCTTTCCTCTGTGTGCATGTCTCCCTCAACTTCATCAGGGAAACAGTCAAAGTTATCCTGTCGAGGCATCTCCTCCTCTGGGTTACTTTGTTGGCTGTCAGCTGTTTCGTCGACCACAGAGTCTGTATGTCCCAATATTAGCCTATCAACTTCAGCCAACGTCTCTCCTAATTTCTCAACCTCCGCTCCATTCGTAATTAATCCAGAAGAGTGAGGTGCTTGAACTTGCTTAGACTCTGCGATATCTGAAGAGGTGTCGACGTATGGTTTAATTCCATTTACTCTCGGGGTATCATCATTTTTCTCTGTCGCCGTTGTATTCGTATCCTCTATGGCCTCATTTATACACTTAGCAACTACTTTAGTTTCTTCCGAAACCTTTGAACTCTTAGCTGAGAGTTTCTCAAGTTTGCGAGCAACTTTTCGCTTCTGTTTTTCGATCTTCTTACGCTCTCTTTGTTCTAACTTCTCTCTTTTAATCGCCTTCTTCTCCAGTCTCTTCAACTGCTTTACTTCTTTCCGCTTCTTTTCCAGCTCTTTTACACTTTTGTACTCTATGATCTGATACAGCTCACGTAACACTTGGTTACCAGCGTCTTTGTTTATAACGGTTTCGTTTCCTATGGTGAAATCTTTGTTTTTCTCACTCTCTGAACTTTCACCGGAATTCTTATCCGGTTGATCATACCCTTCTGTTGAGTCATTTTCATCAGCCGTCCCTTCTTGATATTTACGTCGTTCGGTTCTTATCTTCTGCAGTCTATTTGCGACTCTCTTCTTCTTCTTGTCCATTTTTTCTCTCCATTTTTTATCCTTGAGCTCTCGTCTTTGGCCGATCTCATCAAGGCGTTTCAAGTCTTCTTTTATTTCATCCCGTCTCCGTCGTATCTCTTCAATCTCATTTGTGATGCAATCTTCCCTTGCCTGGCTCTGTTTGATCTTCTCCATTGTCTTGTTCATAGATTCGACAGCCTTTCTGTTTTCCTCTGCAAACTGTGCCTTGAGCCGTCTGGATTTTTCGTTCAGCTCAGCCATTTTCCGTTCGTATCCGCTGGACTCAGTGAAAGAGTCACAGTCCAACTCTTCCTCGCTCAAAACATTTTCTTCCATCTTGTTCTTTGTACCAAACTCTGTTTCCAGTCTGATATTTTGTGCCGAGCTTGTAACAGTGGTGTCACCTTTAATGATTTTTATGTTTTCCTCTTTTTCTTCTGTCTCCCTGCACAAAATTAATTCATAATGGTCAACTACACTGAGGTCTTAGATAAATTGCTCGTAATTTTATGTTATACGCCTCATCAAAAATCACCTCTTTAAGAAATTTAAAACTTAGCAAAACCTTTAGGCTTTGAAAACTCTGCTACCGTAAAGCTAGCCACTTCCATGTTTGCTGAAACCTTAAATTATAAAACCAGACAATCCCCAATTCGCATATTATTTTGCTTCAATCTCCGGAAGTTCTGAGACTGTTTTCTATATTGAATCAATTGTGACAAATTGACCTCACAAGTATATTGCAGTGCGGCCAGCACACAAATATACGTTGAGACGCATTAGATATAATAATCATGATGTCTCACTTAATGGAGTAAGTTTTTATTACTAGAAAGCGTGCACAGCTACATGTTGTATCATGTGAATTCTTTACCCTACTGGCCTCAGAAATGAAATTCAGAAACAAAAGTTCACGGACTGTAAAAGAAAATAAAAAGAGCAGATATGAATACTAACTTGTACTCCTCTGTTAGCCATTGGGGGACATCGGGCATTGCTTTCTCGTCGCAAGATTTTGAGTAACATTCAAAGTCGTCGCCAATCTTGCTACCACTGAAATCTGATTTGGCTCCCATACGAAGCTTTTCCTCATGCACAGGCGCAACATTACATTCAAAATCTGGCGTGACCTCTTCCGCCTTCGCTGCAGATGATTTCTCTCTGGCTGTGCATTTTTCTCGTGATTCTTTCTCATCCTTGCATACCTGCTTATTTAAGCACAAAATGCGTTGTTTTTGCTGCAGTTGCTATATTTATGGATATACCTCCTCATAAACCTAACATTCCTAATTCGCAAAGATGTAAAACAATGGCTTATCACGATATTAAGTTCCAGGCCCTCCAAAAGAGACAGTTGTCACCGTGAAATACTTCACCTGTGACACTTGCCGAAATGACATTTTCCTCCCAGATTTACCTGTTTCGACTCTGTCTCTGTTGGTGTAAACTGTCGTGGTACACGTCGCCTGACAACGGGCGTGGTTTTCTGAGCGCGCCTATAACTGCTTTGTTTAGCTGTGGTAAGCTCTGACGTGACCTCTTTTGCCTTGGCTGCAGATGATTTCTCTCTAGCTGAGCTTTCTTCTCGTGATTCTTTCTCATCCTTGCATACCTGAATATTTAAGCACAAAATGCGTTGTTTTCGTAGCAGCTGATATATGTCTGGATATCCCTCATAAACCTAACATTCCTAATTCACGAAGATGTGAAACAAAGGCTAATCACGATATTAATTAAGTTCCAGACCCTCCAAAAGAGACAGTTGTCACTGTGAAATACTTCACCTCAGGTATTTTCTGAAATGACATTTTCTTCCCAGATTTACCTGTTTCGACTCTGTCTCTGTTGGTGTAAGCTGTCGGGGTACACGTCGCCTGACAATTGGTGTGGTTTTCTGAGCGCGCCTATAACTGCTTTGTTTAGCTGTGGTGAGCTCTGACGTGACCTCTTTTGCCTTGGCTGCAGATGATTTCTCTCTGGCTGAGCTTTCTTCTCGTGATTCTTTCTCATCCTTGCAAACCTGATTATTTAAGCACAAAATGCGTTGTTTTTGTAGCACTTGTTATATGTCTGGATATCCCTCATAAACCTAACATTCCTAATTCGCGAAGATGTGAAACAAAGGCTAATCACGATATTAATTAAGTTCCAGACTCTCCAAAAGAGACAGTTGTCACTGTGAAATATTTCACCTCAGGTATTTGCGGAAATGACGTTTTCTTCCCAGATTTACCTGTTTCGACTCTGTCTCTGTTGGTGTAAGCTGTCTTGGTACACGTCGCCTGACAATTGGCGTCGTTTTCTGAGCGCGCCTGTAACTGCTTCGCTTAGCTGTGGTGACATTTGGCGTGCCCTCTTCCGCCCTGGCTGCAGATGATTTCTCTCTAGCTGAGCTTTCTTCTCGTGATTCTTTCTCATCCTTGCATACCTGATTATTTAAGCACAAAATGCGTTGTTTTTGTTGCAGCTGTTATATTTCTGGATATCCCTTATAAACCTAACATTCCTAATTCACGTAGATGTGAAACATAGGCTAATCACGATATTAATTAAGTTCCAGACCCTCTAAAAGAGACAGTTGTCACTGTGAAATACTTCACCTCTGGTATTTACTGAAATGACATTTTCCTCCCAGATTTACCTGTTCCGACTCTGTCTCTGTTGGTGTAAGCTGTCGGGGTACACGTCGCCTGACAATTGGTGTGGTTTTCGGAGCGCGCCTGTAACTGCTTTGTTTAACTGTGATTGAAGGAATGGCACTTTCCGTTTTCTTGTCTTGTTTGCCTTGAGTTTCTCGCAATTTAATACCTGTGATCAAATCAAGATTACCAATTAGCTTCCCCTACGAAAAATTAGGTGCAAGCTTTTCATTTCTTTAGCAAATGTTATGAGGCTGTCTCTACAGAAAATTGCCCCCAGTTTGAGCAAACGAGCATCGACTAAGTGGCTTGAAATAAACAAGATGGTTGATGAATTTAGCAGCTAAAAGAGACTTTTTTAATTCTGGATCAAAATCTCAACAACTTGAGGAAAACCTTTATTTAGGTGAAGTTAAAATATGTAAATAAATAAATAGATAAATGAATAAAAATTAAAAATGGAATACTGAACAAAGAGCTAATAAACAAATAAATGAACAGAAATGTGATGACAAACGAGAAACAATTAATAGTATTAATCGTTTTCTACAATAAATAGGAATTTAAAGTTAAAAACAAGTCTTAGTCATTGAATTTTATAAATCGAGGAACATTGAAATAATTTCTTTTCAGCCCGGTACAACGTGGTTTCCGTCAATTTATCTCAGTTGCTGCTTCTTTTACCTACGGCGTATGTTATGATACAGACAATATGGTGATTCTAGCCGTTCGCCTGAAACCGTTTTATAAAATCTCTTCAATTTTCGATATATTAGTTCGGTGAAAAAATTGATGCTGGCTAACTGCTGAGAAACAAACATACCTGAATCTCTTTCAAGAGGTTTTCCTCCTTGAATAGTTTTGAAATTGATGGGTAGATTATCTTTTGATTCAACTTTGGTCTTCCTCCCATTCACCGCAATCGGAATCCGCGATAACCGCTTACTTTGAACTTTGCTCTCTAAATCTTTTTGCAGACGCACTTTTTTATCTGCTTTGTCCCTTGAAGATGAACTTCTGACATTCTCACTGCATAGGCGAGTCATTCTGACTGGTATTCTTGATTTCAGTTGTGGAGGAGGAAGATGTTTTTGGTCGTCTTTTTTTTCGGGGCGAAACCAAGAAGCCATCGCGTCTCACCCGCGGTTTTTCTCCCGCTCGAAGAAAACTCAAATAGAGTTTGTTTTGTTTTGTTTTTGCAGTTTAGTTTCTATAGTATTTGATTTTTTTGGTTTGTGTTAAGTGTTTTTTTCTCAAATAAGACTGTGAACAATCCAAATTTCCAATGCTCCGAACCTCGATACTGACCGCACCGATAGCTTAAGCAAATGATTTTGTTTTGAGCGAAAATCCATGGAAACCATCTCTTACGAGTTTTTCGTCACATAGATCGAGGAAACCTTCGATAGCTCACGCACTGGAATCCGATATTCAGTCTTATAAATATCACAATTTTGTGTCCAAACTTCATGACAGTGAAAACTTTGAAATTGTTTGTCTTTGAATAGTAGCCAACACGCAAATATAGATCAAAAGTAAGATATTTTCAAGTAAAGAGGAACTCAGCCGTTTTCCACAATATCGACTGACGTTCAAAGACGCCAAAGAACAGCGCCAGGGAAAATTGTGAGTCTTTGTAATAACTAGAGAAAGCTCCATCCCTTCTTGGATCAAAAAAGATTCCTTTATGTTCGAAAAATAATCTCATCGTACCCTTGCAGAATTCTTATAGTGTCTTTCTCAGCTACATATAGATCAATTGAAGTGAGTGGGAAAGTGTTCCCCCATTCATTCATCCAACGAAAATGGGTTTGACTCTTCCAATGAATAAACATGGGCTTCTTTCTATCTAATCAGATCAAATTTAAAGCAAATAGACTCCACGCTAGGAATGGCAGTGTACTATACGGGACTAATGTACATCTGTGAGCTGAGTCCATCGATATGAACACGCCGCTTAGTAGCACGTTTTTTTCGCGAAAGAATCCACTATTTCCCTTTGATCATCAGGAAAAGGCGTAAAGTTGCATCAAAAGTCCATATAACTTTGCGAGGAGGGCTGTATCCAGAAGAACACTGTAAAAATTCAAACTGATCGACCAGATAGTCAGAAGAAGGAAACCTCAAAATTCAGGTGCTTCGAGCAATCTATGGAGCAACGTCGCGTATCGAGGATTTGCGACGCAAGTTTTCCTCTTTAGAGATATATAAGTTACATATCTCTAAAGAGGAAAACCTGCTTGTAGAAGATGCAAATATTAATGGTTGTGTTGAAGATCCCCTTAAATGGTTTGAAATCTTGGTTCCTTGACTTGTTTAAAAACTGGTCAAAAGAATTTTCAGAGCGCCATTGAACTAAGCTTCAACGTTGTTTCATTTGTTTCATTTCAAGGCTTGAAATGAAGGTGAAAGAGATTATAATGAAGTTGAAGGGTTTTTAAATTAGAAAGAGAGAGTTGTCAGAAGAGAGGAAGAAATTGCAAGAAATCTAAGACTGATTGTTATCCCACGAAATTCCTAGGAATTCCAACTCAAAGCACCAATGACTTTCCCTGAAAAGCTGTAAATTTAAAAAATTTCCCAGGAATTTCTAGGAATTTTCAGGAATTTCTAGGAATGTTTTGGAATTACTGGGAGTTTTAAGACAAATTCTTGAGGCTATTAATATAAAATAAATACTAAAAATTCAAAAATCCCTGTTAAAATTCTAGGATTCAATGAAATTTATTTACAAGCTTAATCAAGGTTTACATGTAAAATATTTTTAAAAGAAATAACAAAAAAATCAATTACTTTTGTAGCATTGCTGATGTTTATCTTAATGGGTTGACAGTTATGCCTCTGTCCATATGTGTTAATAGAAAAAGCTAAGCTATTGTAAAGTATCTTCTTCCCTAAACAGCGTGTTTCCCTCACATTTAAAGGAAATGGCAATTGTGGTCTCACTGTTCACAATCCTGGTGCCCATCTAGCAGACTATGTTGAAGGATGGGGTCCCCTGTGGGCATAGTCCACCTTTGGGTTTGAGGACATGAATGGAACCATCATGGACTTGACACATGGCACAGGAAATGTCTGTAGACAGGTACTTTTAACAGACAGTTAATTTACACCTAACACCTTTACACCACCCCACTGCATGGTCACCTCATTAATTTGGTAACCTTGTTATTATGGTCAATTTTGTTTTCGAAACAAAACAAATACAGTACTTGAAAAACAATATTTAACAATATTGAAAACAATATTTAACTTAAAGTAACATGATGTATGTATGGCCAAGTTTGCTTGAAAAACACACTGTTATTAAAGATATTAATCTACTTTTTTCCATTCATGTTTTAGAGTTAATTAAAAATCTAAAGAAGGCATAGAATTGCTTCATTGCTGGAGAGACTAAGAAACTGTAGGTCTACCACAAGAGTTAATGGAGAAGATTGATATGGAAGTTATTGGAGGCAGCAAAGTTTAAGTGCAACGAATTCTCAAGAATGGAGAAGTGTTTTACTTTAAGGAGTACACCAGAATGGTAGAGCAGAATGGCTATGTTGTCTTGTTTGCATGTGGCAAGGTTGGAGAGGTTGAGTGTTTTGTTTGGGATAGGCAGTCTGGGATCACATTGGCAGTCTTTAGAGAAGTACAGCCAGATCTCCAGAATCCGTTCTTCTTTAGTGAGGCTGGTCATCACATATTAAGGATGAAACAGGAATGGGTAAGGAAAACTGAGGTTTTCATTTTAAATTACAAACTAAATTTTATACCATACCTGAAAAATATAAAACAATTTTGTTGATAGCTGACTCAGTGAAGAACAATAGGTAACCTTAGAGCTGTTATTATTGAAGTGTGACTTGCAATTTTCATTTGTATATGAAGAAGGACTAGTATTTTGCACCAAAAATGAAAGGAAGTAATATTTTTTAGGAGGTCCAGTGACCTGGACATTTAAGAAATTTAATTATGAAAAGAAACTCGGTTTGTTCTTCACTCTAGTAACAAGTCTTATTTTTAAATATTTTCAGACTTGAGTTTCAAGTAAAAAGAATCGAAGAAATCAAGGAAAAGGTGTTATTTCTTGAAGGTAACAGTGACCACCTCTGTCTAGTCTGCATGCCAAATGTTTGTGGAGTGTGTGGATAATCTTTGAATATTGGAACTCTTACAAAAAATGTTTTGTAAGAATAAAAAGAGCAAAAAAAAAAAAAAAAAAAACAGCAACAATAATCGTGAAAAAAGAAAGATTAAATAGGTGTTGAATTTTTTTGTCTAAGGCATGAAGTTTCTACTAAAAATAATCTGAAAAAAAGGTCTCTGACAGGTTTTGTACATTGGTAACTTGCATTTAACATAATTTACTACTGCTAATCATGAGAAAATCCATATTAATGTAAAGATTTACTAAAATTTAGTTTGAATAATAAATTTTTTGATCTTTAAGCTATAAACATACAGGTATTTATATCTCTTGGTAAATTTTGTATAGCATACCTTTTACTGAGCCAAAGTTTTAAGGTTCTAAAATTAGTCCTTTTCTTAAAACCTTCACATTCAAGGTATTGAGAATTTCTTGGAATTTATGTGAACTTCAGGTCATTTAAACTGTCTCAAATTTTAAATTCCCAGAAATTCCCAATAATTCCATCTTTCTCAAATTGTGGGTAGTTTGTATAGCTGAGAATTCCTAGGAATTCCAAAGAATTCCAAGTCCTCATTAAACTGGAGTCTTCCTTTCCCAAAAATTCCCAGTAATTCCAAGCTTTTCAAATCAGAGCTCATTTGCATAGTTGGGAATTTTTGAGAATTCCTAGGAATTCCTAAAAAACTGGGAATTCAGTTTGCTAAGCTCTTTTCTTTGAGTCAAATGTAGGATATTTTCTGTACTGAAATATTGACGAGTAAGTGATCAGTTACCAACACAGTGAGGGGTCTTCAATTGTTTTATGCAAAGTATCGCATTTACTTCAGTCTATGACAGGAATGAATGTATTTGAATTTGAGGTTGATTCAATAGGAACCATGTTCAGACAATATGGGATCATTACATAAATAGACTAGGAGAACAAATTAACCTTTTTAAATAAAAGATTAAAGGGGTAGATTTAAAAAAAAAAGAACTACTGATGCTGCATCTTTGCATAGTGCAAACTAAACCCGATCCAATTTCCAATCAGTCCAAACTACCCGTCGAAAATAGGAAGAAAGCCAGCAGCCACGGAAAACTCAAATCAATTCAAGTATTCATAAGGTTGGTCGTGTTGATTTCGGAAAAAAAAAATTCCACTTGTTAACGACATCATATAATTGTCCATTAAGTAATAGAGAACTTGGACTGAATCAAATCGAATTATATTTCACGCATAGAATTGATTTGAGCTGTGTAAGGAGTTATAGTCGTTTCATCAACGTTCAGTTCGCAGACTACATTACACGTACTTTGAACTGTTACGTAAACTTAAGGTGGTACGTAATAAAACTTGAGTGCGAGACGGTTACATTCTCAACAGAAGATTCAGAACGTAACAAGTGCATGCAGAAATTTGTACTGAATTGAAATTTAACATTATACCGGTTACTTTTGTGAGGCATTCATGATAGTTGAAATTACTCCTTCCGAGGTTGATTGTAGTCTGAGTCAATTGTATCAATCTGAGTCGTCATAAAACGCCTACGATGTTTTCTTTTTCGGTGGTCTTACATTTGGTATTTCGTTGTGTTTATGAAGATGCTTTTATTCCTAGGAAAGTTCAGTGACTTTCGGGAATCCATATAGTGCGTTTCTGGCTGAGCAGAAAAAGAGAGAGGTTGAATGGGCTACTAATCGAGCCAACAAGAAAGCGAAATGCACGGCGACCACAGAAAAAGATTTGGAGGCCGTAAAACAGCAGTTAGCCGCCAAGGAGGCTGAATGTAAAACCCTGAAGGGACAACTCGACAACATTCAGCTTGCCAATGTCTCTGTTGTGGAAGCTGTGCATAACAAAGTACAGGAAAGCGTCTGCAAGGTAAGCACATTGATCA
This sequence comes from Pocillopora verrucosa, assembly GCF_036669915.1. Taxonomy (NCBI): domain Eukaryota; kingdom Metazoa; phylum Cnidaria; class Anthozoa; order Scleractinia; family Pocilloporidae; genus Pocillopora; species Pocillopora verrucosa. The sequence goes on along the minus strand of NC_089315.1, from coordinate 25,400,581 downwards.
ATGTTAATCTGAATTTTCAAAAATGGATGAAGAAACATTGCAAGAATACCATTGTCTCATTTTCTACTTCAAAGATGTCAATCTAACTGAGGTTATGATTGCGAATAGCATGTAAGTGTTATTTTGATAGGTTCTTCCAATTTCCCTTATCACACCAAAATTTTAGAATTATTTTTAACTGGTGGCGAGTAAGCAGGCTTAAGTGTTAGTATCTTATAAGTACCTATGGAACTAACGCAAATTACATTTCTACAGATGATGGAGACATTACAGGACACACTGTCTGCAATGGAGGATAACAGGTCTCTATTCGACTAAACAAGATTGAGCAACGTCTGGATTCGTTAGAGAAAGTGGTAAGTAGTTGCTTTTTTTTATATAATTTGCGTAAGCTTTTCGTAAAATAGACTTGTTAGGAAAACTGCACTAGGATACTGAGTATCTTTGAACCGGAACTGGAAATAGACCCTGTTTGGTGTCGTTGGTCCGAAACTAACGAGTGAATATCCCTACTTTCTAGTTCAGTGATCCAGGAGTAAATTGTGGTCCATTTCCTCAGACCGGTAACTTGCAAACCATCGACCAATAGGCTTTGGCATTCCTCAGCGATGATCCGATAGAAGTGTTCGAACCAGTGCCTTCAACTCCACCAGCACCAACTACCACGCAAACACCGGCACTCCAGCCATCAACCCTCGAGGACGACATAGTCGGTGAAGACGTCATACGATCGTTGGTGACGCCCAGCAAATCGAAAGGGGTACGAGACGTCTTGGAAAAGGAAAAAGAGAGGCACCGGTGCGCTCTGAAACTTTTGCCTTTCTTCTATACCTCGGAAGAGCTGAGCAACAGCTTACGAAACTTCAGGCGTTGAAGGTGCTAGTGTTTAGCCGTTTTCCAATTGAATCTGCCACGGAGAAAGAAAAAGTGTGGAAGTCCATCAAAAGTAAAATTAACTCGAAGTGTCACCTTAGCAAACATGTACATAAGCTTGCTCGTTCCTCGTAATATAAATAAAGTTGAACTGACCTTATGTTGTCTAGCATCTATCGGGGTGTGTTTCAGCCGCAGTGAGCTGGGTTGGTATATTTCGCAGACCCCCAGTCGATGGAATGCTAAATCGGCTACTCTCTTTCTGTTTATATCATCTTGATTCATCGTTCTTGGTTTTATTGACAATCATTTTAACGGCCCCGCTTGGTGCGTGACACCGATTCGACCTTTTATTTGCAATGGAACTTCATTGCGTTATTTGATCTTGAAATGTCTCGGCTTCAGACAAGGTGGCGGCATTGCATATGCGAATTTGTTTCGCGAAACTTCCGAACAGGAAAAAATGAAGTTCATTTTCAATAATAATAAGAATAAACAAAGGAGAAGATTATGAGTTTCTCGCGGTAGCCGTTCAGGATATTCGGCAGCGAAACTGTTCTCAGTAAATTGCGCTTATTTCATGAATGTCACACGAAAGCGGCAGTAATTAACCCAGAAATAAAATGCGTAAGTATATGCTAGTTATTATTTTTCAAATTATCATGCTCAATGTTTTCGCTTTAAAGGATAATTATCCGTTTTCACTCTGAAAGTTTTTCCGCAGAAGATCTCGCCGGCCCAACCACAGCCGTTAAACATTAATTTTTAGCTCATCGTTTGTCGATTTTGGTCAACCGTTTCTCGGTTTAAGCTATCCGTTTTTGGACTTTGGTCAACTGTTTAACGTTTTGGGCTGACCGTTTTTATTTTTGGTCAACCGTTTAACAGTGTGAGCTATCCGTTTTTGAACTTTGGTCAACCGTTTAACGTTTCGTGCTATCCGTTTTTATTTTTGGTCAACCGTTTGAAGGACTAAGCTATCCGTTTTTGGACTTCGGTCAACCGTTTAAATTTTTTGCCATCCGTTTAAGCGGTTATGGCATCCGTTTAAACGCTCGAGTTAGCCGTTTACTATCCGTTTACAACCGTTTTTGGAGACCGTTTAACGGAAAAGCGTTAGTGTCCGTTTTCCCATGGAGGGTCACATATTACAAAATGACTTTGTTCTATCAACTGAGTTGATAGAAAAAGATCTAAAAAAAGATCTATCATGATTCCTTAATGTTGATGAAGGCTATAGTACATGTTTGAAAACCATAGATATTTCAACCTATACCTAATGAATTATGAATAATAATTCCCTCAGTTACAATGCCTGGCCATAATTGTTCAAGGGATAAATTTTGTGTGGATTATTCAGAAAAATCTGATAATGTATTCGTAAACCTGGGCTAGTACAAGAGCTAATCTTCAAATTTGATCTAATCCAGATTAGTTGGCCAGTAAGGAAGACTGAAATTTTCTCCACATTGTGCATCTCACTTAATGGCAAAAATATTACCAAAATATTTCAGAAGAGCCAAAAGGATTGCCCATAAAGCAATGAGAAAATGCTATTGAAATTCATTGAGTCAAGTCTTGATAGTGTCAGAGAGCCAAAATTAATCCAAATGTCTATCATTGCTAAAGATTCAAACTACATGTAAATACTGCAAGACTTAGAAAACCATGAGCACTTTAAATTGATTCTGACAGGTCGGTTGTGTACTGTCCAAGCTCATTACAAGTTATAATAGGTAGTTAGCCACAAAACCACAGCTTTAAAACAATTGCTGCTCTTGTGGCTAATAGGCCTTCTCCTTGGAACACATAACGTCCCATAAATATTTCTAGAGTTCTCCGTTTCACTGTAAAGAGGCCACTCTATTCATGCTGAAAATTTTGACAAGAAACAGACGGTTTTCCTCTCTCATACCAAACCAGCAAGACAGGTCTTAGAGAGAGATGTGAGATGTTTTATTTGTGAGTGTGGGGCAAGGGAATCATTCTGAGACCCCAAGAGGAGTCAAACCTCCTCAGACCTTCTGAAGTGGCCATCCCATTATAGGCATTCTGGTGCAAATTGATGATAGCTTGGTGCATGTAAATAACGTCTTCACTTCACCTTGCCTCATGTTTTCCAGGCAATAGTTTCTAATTATAGAAGACAAAAATCTTTTATTTTCATGAATAAAAGGCAACCATGTACACTTATGTACAAATGAACCCTACACACCACAAGCTGCCACTCAAAATCTAAACAATTCACCAATTTTCCTTAATTCTAGTAACATTATTTTTCTCCCCTAAATTTTTGCATAAGCGTTGTTTTTTATTTCCCTTGACACCTCAGAACCTCCCAAGTGCTGTCGAAACAGGGCTTAACCAAATCTTTTGGGGATTAAAAGAAACTGTATTCCTGACATTTCAAAATTTTTATTAATAGTGAAGAGTTGATCTGTTGAAGTGGTGCATTATTTTTATATTACATCAAAATGACTAGGTGTTAGACTGGTAAAGGTGCAAGATAAAACGTTTTTATAGCCCAATATTCAAGCCAGAAAACTTCAAAAGTTTCAAATTAATTGTTGAAAGTTCTCAAATTCAGTTCCATCACCAAGGTTAATATCCTGTTAGATGAAACTTTTGGAAATTCGTAATTATAACGCCACCATCCTTTGCCTGTCCATTTCTGTTTCAGTGAGGGGGAGGGTAAGGTGAGACTGAATTATAGGTGGGAGTGTGACGCAATGGCCCTCAACTCTTGGCTTTGTTTAAGAAAAAAATCCATTCATGAAGCCTGCCCTTTGGAGACAAAGTTAGGTGAGTTATGTATCAAAAATTAATACTTATTAATTCTTCTTTAACACTGACGCAGTAAAAGCTTCGACCCATATGACTAAGGAATTCCTCTACAGCCACCTTTCCCAAGAAATAACCTTCGTCTTCCCTCCTTTTTTTTATTAAAGGGTTTTTCTGTATTTTTTTGAAGATGAATTTCTTTTTGACTATTTGTTAATGTTCTTCTGGTATGGAGTGATGTTTTTTATCTTACTATCTAGGATCTGTCCATGTGCACGCGATTGCAAATCCGTTGTTGGCCGAGCGAATAATTCAGCTCAATAATCACCCGCTGAGAGTGGACATTTTATTACCAGTAATAAACCGTCTGCCGCTCAGGAAGAAAGGTCTGGGTTCAGCCGTGGCCGGTCCATTTAGTTCTGTTCTTCGGCAACATACGTTACTGTCACAGCGTCCTTTCCATCCAGGGTGGGTGCTGGCGAATTTTCAGAAAAGAAAGAAAAGCTATCCGAAACTTTAAAACTGCTTATTATGGTTTTTTTTCCTTTGACTCTTTCACCTTTTTTTTTTTTAGTTCTGTTTTTCGTTTCGGCTGGGAGTGTTGGACTATCTGTTGGCGACTACTGATCTCCCTTCCGTTCCCCCTTGAAAACCGTGCGATTCCACCAAATCCTCCCCCCACCCCTCCCTCCACCACCCGAGGCGAAGAATGCTGACTGGTCACTAACATGGCAGAGGCCTTGTTTTAGTATATTATGGGTTGACGAGGAAATCTTTCCCTTACGAAGAAATTAAGTACTATACTCGTAAAGGTTAATGTTTAAATTTCCAATATGGTGGAAGATGATCGTTTCGACGCGTTTCGTTTCAAATATTACAGCTCTTTCCCGATAAATGAGTGGTAAATGGAACAGTATCAACTTTGTCGTCCGTTCCCACGAACAAAGAGAATTTTTTTTCCTGTGAAACCTATGGAAAACCTTATGACATAGAAATACAAGAAACCGAATGTTTATCGGTAAGTTAATAGTGCCCAGGTCACATTCAACTTCAACAAGGGTCAACCAATTTATTACTTGGTAAAACTTCTAATAGAATCAAAGAATCATGGTTAAGTTTTCTATCATTATCAGCGCCAGTGAATCTAAGAGAGGGTCAGTGAGGGATCGGTAAGGAATCATTAGGGAGGAGTCAGTTTACCGTGGCGTCACTGTTTGTCAGAGCCCGAAATTTACAAGATGACAGATAGAAGGAACCTGACCCAGGACTTTTCGATTAAGCTTCAATATCATGAACTTGAGTAGTGCTATCATGAGACAAAGAAGAATCTGAGCCCCCGCCCTCCATAGAACCCGGACGTTTATAAATTCCGCTCCAATGCTACAAAACTGAGCTACAGCAGGGACTTCGGGAGAAGCCAAGCACATACTAGGTTCGTGTTTTACAACCGCACACTGTTACAATCAGCAATATCGAAATTGTCATGTTCGTAAACAGAGTGATTAAGGTGTGAAATTTTGCCTTCCAGTCCCCTGCTTGTGTATAAGTGCCTGTAAGATGCGAGAAGAAGATTGCTCCTTTTCTTATTATGTACTGTCCCCTTCCCTAACACAGAACAAAAGTAAACATCTTTTTAGAGTATTTTAATATATTTACACTTAATGTCAAGGCACGAATGTTTATTTGAAGGTAAGAAGTATACCCTCTCCAAAAAAAAAAGATTATCTCGACTGCATCCAAAATTTTCAATGATAAAAATTAGTCTTATGTCATCACTTGGCTCCGGTTTGCCAATTCGTTGCATTGGTACTTCTCCCGCAAAACATTAACCATTGCACAGCAGTATCGAAACTGAATTAGATGATGCGTGTGTTGAGAAGTTCTGCATAGTATGGTCAACTTTAGCGATAGTATCAGCGCAGTTAAAATGTCGATCTCCCCGTGTTTCAAAGTGATGTTCGTCCAATCTAAAAGTATTGAACCTGCAATTAAAAGTGGGAGACACTTTTATTTCTAAATTACCCGTTGAAAGATGACAGGGAGAAGTTTGAAGAAAATATAAAAATACCATTGAAGACGATACGCTATGAGTGGTGAAAATGTGACCTTTAATATTGCGTAAGTTCCAATCAATGTATCCTGGCTCTTTTTGAAATTTTTTTATTTCCAGGAATAACCTTGTGTAAAATTTTGGGCTTAAAGGGTTTCTATTCACTGGCAAAAATCTTCGTCTAGTTTTGATTTATCACTAACCTCTTTCAATACTAGGCCTTTTAAACGCGGCGAAAAAGATTAATTCTGCAACAGTTGTGACGAGGGTTGCAGCTTTACCTAAAGCTATATCACTAAATTTTAAACCCCGAATATTGCATTTCTCATGTTCTGATTGATTTATTCAACTCCGATTATCAGCCCATATTCCTAGTCACTTCACATGGAAATACATTGCACGGAGCTGAAAAAAGCTCCAAATATCCAAACGTTCGGGATTTAATGTAGTTGAATAATTAATAATTATCTCATCAGATGCTTGTTGGATAGAGACTGGTGATACTCCGCTCGGCGCTACGCATTTTGTTGGCTATTTACCAAATCATATCCAAAATGCACTAATGGTATGATTGTTACATATTCTGGTAACAAAAAATATATATTACTGACCATTTATTTTCAGTGTCTCCCTGACTACTGCCTGCCACATTACTCTCGTCTTCCAAAAATGTTATTTTGTACGCATCCATTTGTCTCCTGTCTTTCAGGGTGTTAGAGGTGCTTTCCTGTAGAAGATACGAAATAAATGAATTACTCGCTTGAAAATATGCATGTCAAAATTACAGCACATCAATTAATTCCAAAAAGAGCAGAACGTGAAAGTTGACAATGGGATTTTAGGGTGTAGTCTTCGTGTACATCGTCTCGCGCTTCAAGATCGCTCTCATCGCTCTTGCGTCTCGCGCTTAGGGAGGAAAATATCTCACCTCACATGATGACTCAGAGGACTTCCTTTCGTGCCCATCTTTCAGTAACTCAGTCCCGCTGAACTGCCTTTGCTTCTCCCTTGTAAGACGCTCTGTAGCAGCTAAAAATGCTCTGTGTAGGTTTGCGTTCTCGTTCCTGCTATTTTCAAGTTGAGTTGAGAAGCGTTTCAATTCGCCTTGCATCTTATCCGCATCTCTGGTCTTCTTCATAGCACAAGTCCTAAGGTTAGCACATTGTTCATTTTGCTTCTCGATGAAGGATGCAGCAATAACCAACTTTTTTCTCACTTCTGTAAGGGTTGTCTCAATGCGAGTTATCTCTAAGCCTTTCTCTTTGTTCACTTGTGTCAATTCTTCAATCTCTTTCTTCGTCAGACACAATTTGGCCTCCATGGCTCTGAGAAGCGAGCATTTCAAACGCAGGGTTTCATTTGTGACATCAAGGCTGGCTTCCTTTTCTTTTAAGTATCTTTGCGTCTTTTGAAGATCCTCCTCCTTGTGTCCAAGACACTGTATGAGCTCGGTATTTTGGCATTGAATATCTTCAAGCTGACGTCGCATGGACGACAATTCCTTAGCACTGTCTTTGAAATTACTCCTTAAGTCTTGAATGACTTTTCCTCTTTCATTCAAATCTTCCCTCAATTTGTCTAACACACGCTGTGCATGGGCTTCCTTCTTTTTCATTACCAGGCTCGATGCGGACACTCCTCTTGGTCTTTGTACCAGGTTCTTCAGCCGTTTTCCCACGCCTGCTATAAACGAACCCCTCTCCTGTGTATATCTTTTTGTTCCTTTTTGAATGAGATTCAATCGATGAGCTTTACCCGTTTTAGCCTTAGCCTTCCTCTTGAAAAACTTTTTGTGCGACTTGTTGTGTGCTATTTGTTGAGTTAACTCATTGATCTCATCATGAGCCTCCTGCAATGACCATTCTTTCTCTTTAAGAGATATAAGAGTCTTTTCTCGTAGATCACTCATCTCTAGTAATCGCTTCTCAAGTGTTTCAATGTTCTCAGTCAATCTTTTGTCGTTATGAGAGTTACACTCAGACACTTCGACAGCCTTTCTCAGAGTTTCTTTTTCCGACTTCTCCCGTTCCAGTTCCTCTGTGAGCATATCGATAGTGGCAGTAGCTTCCTGTAACGAACTTTCCTTGTTTTTTAGAGACATAAGAGTGGCGTTTGTCAGCTCATCTTCTGCGCGTAACTGATTCTCAAGAAGTTCAATTCTCTCTTCAAGCTCTTTCTCTCTACAAGAGCCAACCTTTTTTGCTTGCATGGCCCTTTTCTTCAGACGCTCTTTTTCTGACCTTTCCTGTTTCACCTCAAGCACCAAGGCATCCACTGAGTGATTTGTGTTTCTTTTCATGTCTTCCATTTTTTGTAATTGAGTCTCAAGTTCTCGTATTCTTCTAGACTGCTGTTCGAGGCGGTCCTTGTCACATCTTTCCTGTGTGATCTCTTCGATTAAATTTTTGATCGTTTCATCTTGCTTCTTTATGATGCGGTAATCTTCCTGCATTTCCTTCTCTTTGCTGTTCACAGACGCTGTTGCCGCCTCAGTTACATTTTTCAACTGATTCTGTAAAAGTTGGACTTTTTCTCTTAGTTCAATCAACTGGTCATCCTTTTCGTAAGCCTTTGATAGTCTTGCAGTCAAAGTGCAGTTCTCTCTCCTCAACCTTGTTATATGATCTTCAAGTGTTCCTGTCATACTCGATTTTTCACATCTTAACTCATACAAATGGTGATCTCTTCCTGATTCCTTTGATAGTTCCGATGACAATGCAGACTTTTCTTGTTGTAACTTTGCAATGTCATCTTTAAGATCACTGATAGTCTGCGATGTTTCGCATTTTAGCTTATGGAACTGCGTCGTCTTTGTCACATTTTCCTTCTTAACAATCTCTATTTCTCTTTTCATGCTCTGCGTAACATTTTGAAAACTACAGCTTTCTTCTTTAAACGCGTCCACTTGTCTCTCCAACAGAGTTACTCTCTGTTCTTTCAATTCCACGGATCCGTTTAGTAATTCTACTTCTTCGCGTAGATGTCTGCATCCATGGAGACTAAGCTGCGTATTCTCCCTTTTCATTTCCTGAATCATTATATTCAGCTCATCAACCTCAAACGTCAGATCTTCATTGCTTTCTTGACTGTTTCTCAAGCTTTCCTCCAAGAAATCAACATCACCTCTTAACTGTTTTCTTTCTGCTTCAAATGCGTGCACTTGGCTCTCTAATAAAACTGTTCTCTGTTCATTCAACTCCAGAGATCCATTAAGTAACTCTACTTCCTCACGTAGGTGTCCACATTCCCAGCGACTGTGCTCCACTCTGTACTCTCTCTTCATCTCCTGTATCATTATCGTCAGTTCATCGACCTCAAATGTAAGAGTTTCATTACTTTCTTGACTGTCTTTCAAGCTTTCCTCCAAGTAATCAACATCATCCCATAACTCTTCTCTTTCCACCATAACCTTTTCCAAGAGTTCATTTGCATCTTCCCATTTTTGCTCCTTTCTCTGGAAATCACTTTTTAAATTTGCCAGCTCTCTTTCTTTGTATTCTTCTTTAGACTGCAGTTGCTCAACCTCAACTTTGCTCCCATCCAGGTCAGCCTGTAAAGTTTCTATCCTCTTTCGGTACGTTTCAAGTTCCTCGTTTATGATGCAAATCTGCATCTCGAGCTCGGTATTTTTCCTTTTAAGTTTCCCAAATTCCATTTCCACATTTTCTTTGTGGAGCTTTGGTTCTTCCTCTGAAATCTTTTCTTCCGATCGCAATGTATACTCTTTTTTACTGACAGGGATAATTGTTTCCAAAGCCTCGGACAACCCTTGTTGGATTAAATATTCCGTTATGTTTACGACTGCTGCCACTGATTGCTCATATTTCGGTAAGGCGTCGCATTCATGGAAATTTTTCTCGTTGTCCTCATTCTCAGCACTCTGTGAAACTTGAGACCTGCTTTCCTCTGTGTGCATGTCTCCCTCAACTTCATCAGGGAAACAGTCAAAGTTATCCTGTCGAGGCATCTCCTCCTCTGGGTTACTTTGTTGGCTGTCCGCTGTTTCGTCGACCATAGAGTCTGTATGTCCCAATATTAGCCTATCAACCTTAGGCAACGTCTCTCCTAATTTCTCAACCTCCGCTCCATTCGTAATTAATCCAGAAGAGTGAGGTGCTTGAACTTGCTTAGACTCTGCGATATCTGAAGAGGTGTCGACGGATGGTTTAATTCCATTTGCTCTAGGGGTTTCATCATTTTTCTCTTTCGCCGTTGTATTCACAGCCTCCATGGCCTCATTTATACACTTAGCAACTACTGCAGTTTCTTCCGAAACCTTTGAACTCTTAGCTGAGAGTTTCTCAAGTTTGCGAGCAACTTTTCCCTTCTGTTTTTCGATCTTCTTACGTTCTCTTTGTTCTAACTTCTCTCTTTTAATCGCCTTCTTCTCCAGTCTCTTCAACTGCTTTACTTCTTTCCGCTTCTTTTCCAGCTCTTTTACACTTTTGTACTCTATGATCTGATGAGGTTCACGTAACACTTCGTTACCAACGTCTTCGTTTATAACAGTTTCGTTTCCTATGGTGACATTTTTGCTTTTCTCACTCTCTGGACTTTCACCGGAATTCTTATCCGGTTGATCATACCCTTCTGTTGAGTCATTTTCATCAGCTGTCCCTTCCTGATATTTACGTCGTTCGACTCTTATCTTCTCCAATCTATTTGCGACTCTCTTCTTTTTCTCGTCCATTTTTTCTCTCCATTTTTTATCCTCGAGCTCTCGTCTTCGGCCGATCTCATCAAGGCGTTTCAAGTCTTCTTTTATTTCATCCCGTCTCCGTCGTATCTCCTCAATCTCATTTGTGATGCAATCTTCCCTTGCCTGGCTCTGTTTGATCTTCTCCATTGTCTTGTTCATAGATTCGACAGCCTGTCTGTTTTCCTCCGCAAACTGTGCCTTGAGCCGTCTGGATTTTTCGTTCAGCTCAGCCATTTTCCGTTGGTATCCGCTGGACTCAGTGAAAGAGCTACAGTCCAACTCTTCCTCGCTGAAAACATTTTCTTCCATCTTGTTCTTTGTACCAAACTCTGTTTCCAGTCTGATATTTTGTGCTGGGCTTTCTTCTCGTGATTCTCTCTCATCCTTGCAAACCTGATTACTACTCTGGTTAGCTTTGGTTACCTCTGGCTTGACCTCTTCCGCCCTTGCTGCAGATGATTTCTCTCTTGCTGAGCTTTCTTCTCGTGATTCTTTTGCATCCTTGCAAACCTGATTATTTAAGCACAAAATGCGTTGTTTTAGTTGCAGCTGTTATATGTCTGGATATCCCTTATAAAGCTAACATTCCTAATTCGCGAAGATGTGAAACAAAGGCTAATCACGATATTAAGTTCCAGATCCTCCAAAAGAGACAGTTGTCACTGTGAAATACTTCACCTCTTGTATTTGCTGAAATGACATTTTCTTCCCAGATTTACCTGTTTCGACTCTGTCTCTGTTGGTGTAAGCTGTCGTGGTACACGTCGCCTGACAATTGGCGTGGTTTTCTGAGCGCGCCTATAACTGCTCTGTTTAGCTTTGGTGACCTCTGGCGTGACCTCTTCCGCCCTTGCTGCAGATGATTTCTCTCTTGCTGAGCTTTCTTCTCGTGATTCTTTTGCATCCTTGCAAACCTGATTATTTAAGCACAAAATACGTTGTTTTTGTTGCAGCTGTTATATTTTTGGATATCCCTTATAGAGCTAACATTCCTAATTCGCGAAGATGTGAAACAAAGGCTAATCACGATATTAAGTTCCAGATCCTCCAAAAGAGACAGTTGTCACTGTGAAATACTTCACCTCTTGTATTTGCTGAAATGACATTTTCCTCCCAGATTTACCTGTTTCGATCCTGTCTCTGTTGGTGTAAGCTGTCTTGGTACACGTCGCCTGACAATTGGCGTCTTTTTGTGAGCGTGCCTATAACTGCTCCGTTTAGCTTTGGTGACCTCTGGCGTGACCTCTTCCGCCCTTGCTGCAGATGATTTCTCTCTGGCTGAGCTTTCTTCTCGTGACTCTTTCTCATCCTTGCAAACCTGATTATTTAAGCACAAAATGCGTTGTTTTTGTTGCAGCTGTTATATTTCTGGATATCCCTTATAAACCTAACATTCCTAATTCGCGAAAATGTGAAACAAAGGCTAATCACGATATTAATTAAGTTCAAGACCCTCCAAAAGAGACAGTTGTCACTGTGAAATACTTCACCTCAGGTTTTTTCTGAAATGACATTTTCCTCCCAGATTTACCTGTTTCGACTCTGTCTCTCTTGGTGTAAGCTGTCGGGGTACACGCCGCCTGACAATTGGTGTGGTTTTCTGAGCGCGCCTATAACTGCTTCGTTTAGCTGTGGTGACCTCTGACGTGACCTCTTTTGCCTTGGCTGCAGATGATTTCTCTCTTGCTGAGCTTTCTTCTCGTGACTCTTTCTCATCCTTGCAAACCTGATTATTTAAGCACAAAATGCGTTGTTTTTGTAGCAGCTGTTATATGTCTGGATATCCCTTATAAAGCTAACATTCCTTATTCGCGAAGATGTAAAACGAAGGCTAGTCACGATATTAAGTTCCAGATCCTCCAAAAGAGACAGTTGTCACTGTGAAATACTTCACCTCTGGTATTTGCTGAAATGACATTTTCCTCCCAGATTTACCTGTTTCGACTCTGTCTCTGTTGGTGTAAGCTGTCGTGGTACACGTCGCCTGACAATTGGCGTGGTTTTCGGAGCGCGCCTGTAACTGCTTTGTTTAACTGTGATTGAAGGAATGGCACTTTCCGTTTTCTTGTCTTGTTTGCCTTGAGTTTCTCGCAGTTTAATACCTGTGATCAATTCGAGATTACCAATTAGCTCCCCTTAGGAAAAATTAGGTGCAAGCTTTTCATTTCTTTAGCAAATGTCATGAAGCTGTAACTGCAGAAATTTGCCTCCAGTTTGTGCAAACAAGCATCGACTAAGTGGCTTGAAATAAACAAGATGGCTGATGAAATTAGCAACCGAAAGAGGCTTGTTTAATTCTGGATCAAAATCTTAAAAACTTGAGGAAAATCTTTACTCAGGTGAAGTTAAAATATGTTAATAAATAAATAGATAAATAAATGAAATAGAAAACTGAAAAAAGAGTTAATAAACAAATAAATGAATAGAAATGTGATGACAAACAAGAAACAATTAATGGTAGTAATTTTTTTCTACATTAAATAGGAATTTAAAGTTAAAAACAAGTCTTACTCATCGACTTTTTTAAATCGAGGAACATTCAATTAGTGTCTTTTCAACCCTGTACAACGTGGTTTCCACCAATTTATCTCAGTTGCTACTTTTTCTTACCTACAGCGTATGTTATGATAAAGACAATATGGTGATTCCAGCTGTTCGCCTGAAACCGTTTTATAAAATGTCTTCAATTTTCGATATATTACTTCAGTGAAAAAACTGACGCTGGCTAACTGCTGAGAAATAAACATACCTGAATCTCTTCCTAGAGGTTTTCCTCCTTGAATAGTTTTGAAATTCATGGGTAGATTATCTTTAGAACCAACTTTGGTCTTCCTCCCATTCACTACAATCGGAATCCGTGATGACCGCTTACTTTGAACTTTGTTCCCTAAATCTTTTTGCAGACCCGCTGTTTTATCTGCTTTGTCCTTTGACGAGGAACTTCTGACATTGTCGCTGCATAAGCGATTCATTCTGACTGGTATTCTTGATTTCAGTTGCGGAGAAGGAAGATGTTTTTGGTCGTCTTTTTTTTCGGGGCGAAGCCACGAAGCCATCGCGTCTCACCCGCGGTTTTCTTTTGTTTTGTTTTTGCAGTTTAGTTTTTATAGTATTTGATTTTTTTGGTTTGCGTTAAGTGTTTTTTTCTCAAATAAGACTGTGAACAATCCAAATTTCCAAAGCTCCGAACCTCGATACCGACCGCACCGATAGCTGAAGCAAATGATTTTGTTTTGAGCGAAAATCCATGGAAACCATCTCTTACGAGTTTTTCGTCACATAAGTCAAGGAAACCTTCGATAGCTCACGCACTGGAATCTGATATTCAGTCTTATAAATATCACAATTTTGTGTCCAAACTTCATGACTGTGAAATCTTTGAAATTGTTTGTCTTCGAATGGTAGCCAACACGCAAATATAGAGCAAAAGTAGGATATTTTCAAGCAAAGAGGAACTCAGCCGTTTACCACAACATCGACTGGCGTTGAAAGACGGCAAAGAACAGCGCCAGCGAAAATTGTTAATCTTTGTAATAACTAGAGAAAACTCCATCCCTTCTTGGATCAAAAAAGATTCATTTATGTTCGAAAAATAATCTCATCGTACCTTTGCAGAATTCTTATAGTTTTCTTTCTCAGCTACATATAGATCAATTGAAGTGAGTGGGAAAGTGCTCCTCCATTCATTCATCCAACAAAAATGGGTTTGACGCTTCCAATGAATAAACATGGGCTTCTTTCTTCCTGATCAGATCAAATTTAAAGAAAATAGACTCCACGCTAGGAATGGCAGTGTACTATACGGGACTAATGTACATCTGTGAGCTGAGTCCATCGATATGAACACGCCGCTTAGTAGCACGCTTTTTTCGCGAAAGAATCCACTATTTCCGTTTGATCATCAGAAAAAGGCGTAAAGTTGCATCAAAAGTCCATATAACTTTGCGAGGAGGCCTGTATCCAAAAGGATATTGTAAAATTTCAAACTGATCGACCTTCGCAGATTTCTATCTTCCATCTCTGCCGGCCTTAGTTTGTCTCAATCTAAATTGTCTTGACGGCGGCTGTTAACGGGTAGTGAAATGATCAGTAAAATCATTAACACTAACTTTCGGATTGACATAGTTCAACAGTTCAGAGTCTGTCACATCACGATTGCGAAAGTCGTCAAAAAGGCATTCGATCAATGAGGAGAGATTTTCCTTTACGTTTACTAACAAACCGCAATGCACTGGAATGCAACCTAAAGTTGACGAAATGTTGACTAAGTGTACAAGACATTGCCTCGTACTCAATCTCCCACGTTTCTTTTTTCAAAATGGAGGACGCGTGTGAGGAACTAGATCACCTCATCGTTGAATTTTTGGAGTCTTTCGAATGTCTTCAGGGGAAAAGGGAATACCTGAATGCTTCAATAAGAGATGGACATCTAAACCTATCAAAGGCTCGTCATTCGATGGGAAACAAATCCGTGGGTGCTTTGCAATACAGTCATAAAATGGACTGCGCGCTGCATCATGTAGGCGTTTATTTGGAGACATTTCTACAGAGCAGTTCAAAAACGCTGTTGTAACGTTCGAAATGGAGAAAACACTACCAAGAAGAGAAAAGGGTGCTTCGAAAGCTGATTATTCTGAAAAGAAGAGGAGGAAAACATAGTCAGAAGAAGGAAACCTCAAAATTCAGGTGCTTCGAGCAATCTATGAAGCAACTTCGCGTATCGAGGATTTGCGACGCAAGTTTTCCTCTTTAGAGATATATAAGTTACATATCTCTAAAGAGAAAAACTTGCTTGTAGAAGATGCAAATTATTAATGGTTGTGTTGAAGATCCCCTTAAATGGTTTGAAATCTTGGTTCCTTGACTTGTTTAAAAACTGGTCAAAAGAATTTTCAGAGCGCCATTGAACTAAGCTTTCACGTTGTTTCATTTGTTTCATTTCAAGGTTTGAAATGAAGGTGAAAGAGATTATAAAGAAGTTGAAGGGTTTTAAAATTAGAAAGAGAGAATTGTTAGAAGAGAGGAAGAAATTGCAAGAAATCGAAGACTGATTGTTATCCCACGAAAAAGATGGGTTCGATATCTTGGCCGATATCCCTTGCGGAATGGATTTGGAATTCCTCGGAATTCCTTGGAGAAATACCCAGAAATTCTAAGTTTATAGCCAACAGGACTTAAAGTTCCTAGGAATTCCTAGGAATTCCAACTCAAAGCACCAATGACTTTCCCTGAAAAGCTGTAAATGTAAAACATTTCCTAGGAATTTCTAGGAATTTTCAGGAATTTCTAGGAATGTTTTGGAATTACTGGGAGTTTTAAGTCAAATTCTTGAGGCTATTAATATAAAATAAATACTAAAAATTCAAAAATCCCTGTTAAAATTCTAGGATTCAATGAAATTTATTTACAAGCTTAATTAAGGTTTACATGTAAAATGTTTTTAAAAGAAATAACAAAAAATCAATAACTTTTGTAGCATTGCTGATGTTTATCTTAATGGGTTGACAGTTATGCCTCTGTCCATATGTGTTAATAGAAAAAGCTAAGCTATTGTAAAGTATCTTCTTCCCTAAACAGTGTGTTTCCCTCACATTTAAAGGAAATGGCAATTTTGGTCTCACTGTTCACAATCCTGGTGCCCATCTAGCAGACTATGTTGAAGGATGGGGTCCCCTGTGGGCATAGTCCACCTTTGGGTTTGAGGACATGAATGGAACCATCATGGACTTGACACATGGCACAGGAAATGTCTGTAGACAGGTACTTTTAACAGACAGTTAATTTACACCTAACACCTTTACACCACCCCACTGCATGGTCACCTCATTAATTTGGTGACCTTGTTATTATGGTCAATTTTGTTTTCCAAACAAACAAATAAAGTACTTGAAAAACAATATTTAACAATATTTAACTTAAAGTAACATGATGTGTGTATGGCCAAGTCTGTTGTTGTTTTAATTGTAGAATTCAGTTATGTTCAATGAAGTACCCTTGGTTACTATTGTATGCATATGTTAAACTTGTTGCATTCCAGGTATTTGTTAAATAATTTACAGTAGTTTTAGTAATATTGATAGCAATTGTCATCATCATCATCAGTAGCTTCTTTACAGTACTGACAACTTCTTTTTTGCTTGAAAAACACACTGTTATTAAAGATATTAATCTACTTTTTTCCATTCATGTTTTAGAGTTAATTAAAAATCTAAAGAAGGCAGAGAATTGCTTTATTGCTGGAAGGGCTAAGAAACTGGTAGGGCTACCACAAGAGTTAATGGAGAAGACTGATATGGAAGTTATTGGAGGCAACAAAGTTTAAGTGCAACGAATTCTCAAGTTAGAATGGATAAGTGTTTTTCTTGAAGGAGTACACCAGAATGGTAGAGCAGAATGGCTATGTTCTCTTGTTTGCCTGTGGCAAGGTTGGAGAGGTTGAGTGTTTTGTGTGGGATAGGCAGTCTGGGATCACATTGGCAGTCTTTAGAGAAGTACAGCCATGTACCTCTCTTTAGTGAGGCTGGTCATCACATATTAAGTGAAATAAGAATGGTACAAATAAATTTTAGCATTAGAAATTGTAATGAAAGCAGTTGAATTCGCCATCAGAACTGACTTTTTTAAACTTAGGTTCTCATTTTAAACTAAATTTTATACCATACCTAAAAAATATTAAACAATTTTCTTGATAGCTGACTCAGAGAAGAACAATAGGTAACCTTAGAGCTGTGACTATTGAAGTGTGACTTGCAAGTTTCATTTGTATATAAAGAACGACTTGTATTTTGCACCAAAAATGAAAAGAAGTAATATTTTTGAGGACGTCCAGTGACCTGGACATTTAAGAAACTAAGTTATGAAAAGAAACTCGGTTTGTACTTCTCTCTAGTAACAAGTCTTTAAAATATTTTCAGACCTGAGCTTCAAGTAAAACAAATCAAAGAAATCAAGGAAAAGGTGTTATTTCTTGAAGGTAACAGTGACCACCTCTGTCTTGTCTGCATGCCAAATGTTTGTGGAGTGTGTGGATAATCCTTGAGTATTGGAACTCTTACAAAAAATGTTTTGTAAGAATAAAAAGAGGAAAAAAAAGAAAAAACAGCAACAATAATCATGAAAAAAGAAAGATTAAATAGGTGTTGAATTTGTCCAAGGCATGAAGTTTCTACTAAAAATAATCTGAACAAAAGGTCTCTGACAGAGTTTGAGGCAACTGCATGAGCTTGACTGTTCCAAGGTTCTGTACATTGGCAACTTGCATTTAACATAAGTTACTACTGCTTCATGAGAAAATCCATATTAATGTAAAGATTTACTAAAACTTAGTTTGAATAATAAATTTTGTGATCTTTTAGTTATAAACATATACATGTATCTATATCTCTTGGTAAATTTTGTATAGCATACGTTTTACTGAGCCTAAGTTTTAAGCCTCTAAAATTAGTCCTTTTCTTAAAACCTTTGCATTCAAGGTATTGAGAATTTCTTGGAATTTATGTGAACTTCAGGGCATTTAAACTGTCTCAAATTTTAAATTCCCAGAATTTCCCAAGAATTCCACCTTTCTTAAAGTGTGGGTAGTTTGTATAGCTGAGAATTCCTAGGAATTCCAAAGAATTCCAAGTCTTCATTAAACTGGAGTCTTCCTTTCCCAAAAGCTCCCAGTAATTCCAAGCTTTTCAAATCAGAGCTGAGAATTCCTAGGAATTCCCAGAAAACTGGGAATTCAGTTTGCAAGGGATATTAGCTCTTTTCTTTGAGTCAAATGTAGGATATTTTCTGTACTGAAATATTGATGAGTAAGAGATCAGTTACCAACACAGTGAGGGGTCTTCAATTGTTTTATGCAAAAGTATTGCAGTTACTTCAGTGTAAGATAGGAATGAATTTATTTGATTTTGAGGTTGATTCAATAGGAACCATGTTCAGAAAATATGGGATCATTAACTGGACTAGGAGAACAAATTAACCTTTCTAAATAAATGAATAAAAGGGGTGAATTTCGAAAAAAAGAACTGTGGTGCTGCATCACTGGGGGTATTACAAAATGATTTTGTTCTATCAACTGAGTTGATCATGTAAAATAGCTGTTGTTAAGAGTTCCTAAAGCTGATGTTTCAAGTGTTAGCCCTTTGTCAGAAGAAATATCAGGTTTCAATTAACTTCATCTACTGAATCAAGATAACTTCCTTCCATGCTGAAGATCTTTGATATTTAGTGGAATTTACACAAAGATCATAGAAGCACTGGTAATTATAATAATGCAGTTCTTCACAAATAATTGTTTGTTAGCAAACTTCAAATAGGGTAGTGAATATGGGAAAAATTGACCTCCTTCAATGTTTTAATAAAATGATGGTTAACTTGCTTACCTTTTAGGAGTGACTGAAATTTTATTCTTTCCTGACATTATCACCCGGTAATCAAACATAAAGTTCTTGAAAATCAAGGAAATGATCTTCTACTTGGCTATTTAATAAGTTCTCCTGGTCAGTACCATAGGAAATGAATGAAAACCACTATATGCTGTTAAAATTTTACATGTCCCTAAAAAGATCTATCTTGATTCCTTAATGTTGATGAAGGCTATAGTACATGTTTGAAAACCATAGATATTTCAACCTATACCTAGTGAATTATTCTGTTTCGTGAGCTCTTTGATTATGAAGAATAAGTGCTGAATCAATTGTTTAAAGTTCTCAAATTCAGTTCCATCACCAAGGTTAATGTCTTGTTAGATGAAAAAAATTCGAAATTCGTCATTATAACGCCACCATCCGTTGCCTGTCCATTTCTGTTTCAGTAAAAAGGGGGGGGGGGGGTGTGTGGAGGTGCGAACTCTTCGCTTTGCTTAAGGAAAAAAAATCCATTCATCGAGCCTGCCCTTTTGAGACGAAATTACGTAAGTTACGTATCAAAAAGCAATACTTATAAACTCTCCTTTAACACTGACGCAGTAAAAGCTTCGAGCCATATGACTAAGCAATTTTCTCTACAGCCACCTTTCCCGAGAAATAACCTTCGTCTTCCCTCCCTTTTTTCATTAAAGGTTTTTCCGTATTTTTTTGAAGATGACTTTCTTTTTGACTATTTGCTAATGTTGTCCTGGTATGGAGTGATGTTAAGATTTCATCTTACTATCCAGGATCTTCCCCTGTGCACGCGATTGCAAATCCGTTGTTGGCCGAGCAAATAATTCAGCTCAATAATCACCCGATGAGAGTGGACATTTCATACCGCTAATAAACAGTCCGTCGTTCAGGAAGAAAGGTCTAGGTTCAGCTGTAACCAGTCCATTGAGTTCTGTTCTTTGGCAACATACATTAATCTCACAGCGTCCTTTCCATCCAGGGTGGGTGCTGGCCAATTTTCAGAAAAAAAAACTGACGAATACACTTCTTATACTTTGAAAGTAGCTATCCGTAACTTTAAAACTGATTATAAGGGTTTTTTTTCCTTTGACTATTTGAACTTTTTTGTTTTGTTCTGTTTTTCTTTTCGGCTGAGGGTGTTGGACGATCTGTTGGCGACTACTGATCTCCCTTCCGTTCCCCCTTGAAAACTGTGCGATCCCACCAAATCCTCCCCCCACCCCTCCCTCCACCACATGAGGCGAAGAATGCTGACATGGCAGAGGCACACTAACGTGGCAGAGGCCTTGTTGTAGTATATTATGGGTTTACAAGGAAATCTATCCCTTACAAAGAAACGAAGAACTACACTCGTAAAGTTTCATCTTTAAATTTCCAAGATCATGGAAGATGATCGTTTCAACGCGTTTCGTTTCAAATATTACAGCTCTTTCCATTTTGGTAAATGCAACATTATCAACTTTTTCATCCGTTCCCACGAACAAAAAGAAACTTTTTTTCCTGTGACACCCATGGAAAACCTTATGACATAAAAATACAAGAAACCGGATGTTTATCGGTAAATATTAATTAGCAGTGCCCAGGTCACACTCAACTTCAACAAAAGTCAACCAATTTATTACTTGGTAAAACTTCTAATAAAATCAAAGTATCATGGTTAAGTTTTCTACCATTATCAGCGCCAATGAACAAATGCGTCACTGTTTGTCATAGCCCCGAAATTGACAAGATGGCAGATGGAAGGAACTTGACCCAGGACTTCTCGATTTAACTTCAACATCATGAACTCGAGCAGTGCTGTTCGTTTTGTAAGATCATGGGACAAAGAAGAATCTGAGCCCCCACCCTCCATAGAACCGGACGTTTTTAAATTCCGCTCCAATGCTACAAAACTAAGCTACAGCACAGACTTCAGGATAAGCCAAGCACATGCTAGGTTCGTGTTTTGCAAGTGTACACTGTTACAATCAGCAATGTCGAGATTGTCATGTTCGTAAACAGAGTGATTAAGGTGAGAAACTTTGCCTTCCAATCCCCTGCTTGTGTATAAGGGTTTGTGAGTTACAATAAGAAGGTTGCTCCTTTTCTTATTATGTACTGTCCCCTTCCCTAACACAGAACAAAAATGAACATCTTTTTAGAGTATTTTAATATATTTACACTTAAGGCATGAATGCTTATTTGAAGTTAATAAGTATACCGTTCGCTCTCTCCAAAATAAAAAAAAAAAGATTATCTCGATTGCATCCAAAATTTTCAATGATAAAAATTAATCTTATGTAATCACACTTGGCTTCGGTTTGTCAATTCGTTGCATTGGTACTTCTCCCGCAAAACATTAACCATTGCACAGCAGTATCGAAACTGAATAAGGTGATCCTTGTGTTGAGAAGTTCTGCATAGTATGGTCAACCTTAGCGATAGTACCAGCGCAGTTAAAATGTCGATCTCTCCGTGTCTCAAACTGATGTTCGTTCAATCTAAAAGTATTGAACCTGCAATTAAAAGTGAGAGACACTTTTATTTCTAAATTACCCGTTGAAAGATGACAGGGAGAAGTTTGAAGAAAGTATAAAAAATACCACTGAAGACGATACGCTATGAGTGGTGAAAATGTGACCTTTAATATTGCGTAAGTCCCAATGAATGGATCTTGGCTCTTTTTGAAATTTTTTTTCATTCCAGGAATAACCTTGTTTAAAAATATTGGGCTAGAAGGGTTTCCATTCACTGGCAAAAATCTTCGTCTAGTTTTGATTTATCACTAACCCCTTTCAAATACTTAGCCTTTCAAATGCGGCGAAAAAGATTCATTCTGCAACAGTTGTGACGAGGGTTGCAGCTTTACTTAAAGCCATATCATGTTATTAAATTTTCAACCCCGAATGTTGCATTTCTAATGTTCTGATTGGTTTATTCAACTCCGGTTATCAGCTCATATTCCTAGTCACTTTACATGGAAATATATTGCACGGAGCTGAAAAAAGCTCCAAATATCCAAATGTTCGAGATTTAATGTAATTGAATAATTAACAATTATCTCATCAGACGCTTGTTCGATACGAGACTGGTGATACTCCGCTCGACGCTATGCATTTTGTTGGCTATTTACCATCTCATATCCAAAATGCACTAATGGTATGATTGTTACATATCCTGGTAACAAAAAATATATATTACTGACCATTTGTTTTCAGTGTCCAAAAATGTTATTTTGTACGCATCCATTTGTCTCCTGGCTTTCAGGGTGTTAGAGGTGCTTTCCTGTAGAAGATACAAAATAAATGAATTACACGCTTGAAAATATGCATGTCAAAATTACAGCACATCAATTAATTCCAAAAAGAGCAAAAAGTGAAAGCTGACAATGGAATTTTAGGGTGTAGACTTCGTGTACATCGTCTCGTGCTTCAAGATCCCTCTCGTCGCTCTTGCGTCTCGCGCTTAGGGAGGGAAATATCTCACCTCACGTGATGACTCAAAGGACTTCCTTTCGTGCCCATCTTTCAATAACTCAGTCCTGCTGAACTGCCTATGCTTCTCCCTTGTAAGATGCTCTGTAGCAGCTAACAATGCTCTTTGTAGGTTTGCGTTCTCGTTCCTGCTATTTTCAAGTTGAGTTGAGAAACGTTTCAATTCGTCTTGCATCTTCTCCGCATCTTGGGTCTTCCTCATAGCACAAGTCCTAAGGTTAGCACATTGTTCATTTTGCCTCTCGATGAAGGATGCAGCAATAACCAACTTTTTTCTCACTTCTGTAAGGGTTGTCTCAATGCGAGTTATCTCTAAGCCTTTCTCTTTGTTCACTTGTATCAGTTCTTCAATCTCTTTCTTCGTCAGACATAATTTGGCCTCCATGGCTTTGAGAAGCGAGCATTTCAAACGCAGGGTTTCATTTGTGACATCAAGGCTGGCTTCCTTTTCTTTTAAGTATCTTTGCGTCTTTTGAAGATCCTCCTCCTTGTGTCCAAGACACTGTATGAGCTCGGTATTTTGGCATTGAATATCTTTAAGCTGACGTTGCATGGACGACAATTCCTTAGCACGGTCTTTGAAATTACTCCTTAAGTCTTGAATGACCTCTCCTCTTTCATTCAAATCTTCCCTCAATCTGTGTAACACACGCTCTGCATGGGCTTCCTTCTTTTTCATTACCAGGCTCGATGCGGACACTCCTCTTGGTCTTTGTACCAGATTCTTCAGCCGTTTTCCCGCGCCTGTTATTAACGAACCCCTCTCCTGTGTATATCTTTTTGTTCCTTTTTGAATGAGATTCAGTCGATAAGCTTCACCCGTTTTAGCCTCAGCCTTCCTCTTGAAAAACTTTTTGTGCGACTTTTTATGTGCTATTTGTTGAGTTAAATCACTGATCTCATTATGAGCCTCCTGCAATGACCATTCTTTCTCTTTAAGAGATATAAGAGTCTTTTTTCGTAGGTCACTCATCTCTTGTAATCGCTCCAGAAGTGTTTCAATG
This sequence comes from Pocillopora verrucosa, assembly GCF_036669915.1. Classification (NCBI taxonomy): domain Eukaryota; kingdom Metazoa; phylum Cnidaria; class Anthozoa; order Scleractinia; family Pocilloporidae; genus Pocillopora; species Pocillopora verrucosa. Next base: position 25,377,329 of record NC_089315.1, on the reverse strand, counting down.
TCCTCAGTCAATCTTTTGTCGTTATGAGAGTTACACTCAGACGCTTCGACAGCCTTTCTCAGATATTTTTTTTCCGACTTTTCCCGTTCCAGTTCTTTTGTGAGCATATCGATAGTGGCAGTAGCTTCCTGTAACGAACTTTCCTTGTTCTTTAGAGACATAAGAGTGGCGTTTGTTAGCTCATCTTCTGCACGTAACTGATCCTCAAGAAGTTCAATTCTCTTTTCAAGCTCTTTCTCTCTACAAGAACAAACTTTTTCTGCTTGCATGGCCCTTTTTTTCAGACGCTCTTTTTCTGAGCTTTCCTGTTTCGCCTCAAGCAGCAAGGCATCCTCTGAGCGATTCGTGTTTCTTTTTATGTCTTCCATTTTTTGTAATTGAGTCTCAAGTTCTCTTATTCTTCTAGACTGCTGTTCGAGGCGGTCCTTGTCACATCTTTCCTGCGTTATCTCTTCGATTAAATTTTTGATCGTTTCATCTTGCTCCTTTATGATGCGGTAATCTTCCTCCATTTCCTTCTCTTTGCTGTCCACAGACGCCGTTGCCGCCTCAGTTACATTTTTCAACTGATTCTGTAAAAGTTGGACTTTTTCTCTTAGTTCAGTCAACTGGTCATCCTTTTCGTAAGCCTTTGACAGTCTTGCAGTCAAAGTACAGTTCTCTCTCCTCAACCTTGTTAGATGATCTTCAAGTGTTTTTGTTACACTCGATTTTTCACATCTTAACTCATACAAATGGTGATCTTTTTCTGATTCCTTTGATAGTTCCGATGACAAAGTAGACTTTTCTTGTTGTAACTTTGCGATGTCATCTTTAAGATCACTAATAGTCTTTGATGTTTCGCATTTTAGCTTATGCAACTCCGTCGTCTTCGTGGCATTTTCGTTCTTAAGAATCTCTGTTTCTCTTTTCATGTTCTGTGCAGCATTTTGAAGGCTACAGCTTTCTTCTTTAAACGCGTCCACTTGGCTCTCCAACAGAGTTACTCTCTGTTCTTTTAATTCCAGGGATCCATTTAGTAATTCTACTTCTTCGCGTAGATGTCTGCATCCATGGCGACTGAGCTCCGTATTCTCCCTTTTCAATTCCTGCATCATTATCTTTAGCTCATCAACCTCAAACGTCAGATCTTCATTGCTTTCTGGACTGTTCCTTAAGCTTCCCTCCAAGAAATCAACATGACCCCATAACTGTTTTCTTTCTGCCTCAAGCGCTTCAAATTGGCTCTCTAATAAAACTGTTCGCTGTTCATTCAACTCCAGAGATCCATTAAGTAACTCTACTTCCTCACGTAGGTGTCCATATCCCCAGCGACTGTGCTCCACTCTGTACTCTCTCTTCATCTCCTGTATCATTATCGTCAGCTCATCGACCTCAAATGTCAGAGTTTCATTGCTTTCTTGACTGTCTTTCAAGCTTTCTTCCAAGTAATCAACATCATCCCATAACTCTTCTCTTTCCACCATAACCTTTTCCAAGAGTTCATTTACATCTTCCCATTTTTGCTCCTTTCTCTGGAAATCACTTTTTAAATTTGCCAGCTCTCTTTCTTTGAACTCTTTCTTAGACTGTAGTTGCTTTACCTCAACTTTGCTCCCATCCAGGTCAGCCTGTAAAGTTTCTATCCTCTTTCGGTAAGTTTCAAGTTCCTCGTTTATGACCCAAATCTGCATCTCGAGCTCGGTATTTTCTCTCCTAAGTTTCCCAAATTCCATTTCCACATTTTGTTTGTGGAGCTTTGGTTCTTCCTCTGAGATCTTTTCTTCCGATCGCGATGTATACTCTTTTTTACTGACAGGGATAATTGTTTCCAAAGCCTTGGACAACTCTTTTTGGATTAAATACTCAGTTATGTTGACGACTGCTACTACCGATTGCTCATATCTCGGTAAGGCATCGCATTCATGGACATTTTTCTCGTTGTCCTCATTCTCAGCACTCTGTGAAACTTGAGACCTGCTTTCCTCTGTGTGCATGTCTCCCTCAACTTCATCAGGAAAACAGTCAAAGTTATCCTCTCGAGGCACCTCCTCCTTGCTATATTTTGGGTTACTTTGTTGGCTGTCCGCTGTTTCGTCGACCATAGAGTCTGTATCTCCCAATATAAGCCTATCAACCTCAGCAAACGTCTCTCCTAATTTCTCATCAAGGCGTTTCAAGTTTTCCTTTATTTCATCCCGTCTCCTTTGTATCTCCTCAATCTCATTTGTGATGCAATCTTCCCTTGCTTGGCTCTGTTTGATCTCTTTCATTGTCTTGTTCGTAGATTCGACAGCTTGTCTGTTTTCCTTCGCAAACTGTGCCTTGAGCCTTCTGGATTTTTCGTCCAGCTCAGCCATTTTCCGTTGGTATCCGCTGGACTTAGTGAAAGAGCTACAGTCCAACTCTTCCTCGCTGAAAACATTTTCTTCCACCTTGTTCTTTGTACCATTCGTAATTAATCCAGAATAGTAAGGTGCCTGGACTTGCTTGGACTCTGCGATATGTGAAGAGGTGTCGACGTGTGGTTTAATTCTAGTTACTTTCGGGGTTTCAGCACTTTTCTCTTTTGCCGTTGTATTCGTAGCCTCCATGTCCTGATTTATACACTGAGCAACTCCTGCAGTTTCTTCCGAGACCTTTGAACTCTTAGCTGAGAGTTTCTCAAGTTTGTGTTTTTCGATCTTCTTACGTTCTCTTTGTTCTAACTTCTCTCTTTTGATCGCCTTCTTTTCCAGTCTCTTCAACTGCTTTAGTTCTTTCCGCTTCTCTTCCAGCTCTTTTACACTTTTGTACTCGATGATCTGGTGAGGCTCACGTAACACTTCGTTACCAACGTCTTCGTTTATAACGGTTTCGTTTCCTATGGTGACATCTTTGCTTTTCTCACTCTCCGGACTTTCACTTGAATTCTTATCCTGTTGATCATGCCCCTCTGTTGAGTCATTTTCAGCACCCGTCTCTTCTTGATATTTGCGTCGTTTGGCTCTTATCTTCTCCAGTATATTTGTGAGTTTCTTGTTTTTCATGTCCATTTTTTCTCTCCATTTTTTATCCTCGAGATCTCGTCTTTGGCCGATCTCATCAAGGCGTTTCAAGTCTTCTTTTATTTCATCCCGTCTCCGTCGTATCTCCTCAATCTCATTTGTGATGCAATCTTCCCTTGCCTGGCTCTGTTTGATCTCCTCCATTGTCTTGTTCGTAGATTCGACAGCCTGTCTGTTTTCCTTCGCAAACTGTGCCTTGAGCCGTCTGAATTTTTCGTTCAGCTCAGCCATTTTCCGTTGGTATCCGCTGGACTCAGTGAAAGAGTCACAGTCCAACTCTTCTTCGCTCAAAACATTTTCTTCCATCTTGTTCTTTGTACCAAACTCTGTTTCCAGTCTGATATTTTGTGCCGAGCTAGTAACAGTGGTGTCACCTTTAATGAGTTTTATGTTTTCCTGTTCTTCTTCTCTCTCCCTGCACAAAATTTATTCATAGTGGTCAACTATACTTAAGTCTCTGCAGACAAATTGCTTCTCAGTTTATATTATATGCCTCATCACAAATTCGGGAACTTCAAAAATGACCTTTTTAAGAAATTTAAAACTTATCAAAACCTTTAGGCTTTGAAAACTCTGCTACCGTGAAGCTCGTCACTTCCATGTTTACTGAAACTTTGAATTATAAAACCAGACAATCCCCAATTCGCTTTTTCTACCTAAATAGTATATATCCTTTTGCTTGTTTCCGGAGGTTCTGAAACTGTGTTCTCTATTGAATCAATTGTGACAAATTGACCTCACAAGTATATTGCAGTGCGGCCAGTACACAAATAAACTTTGAGACGCATTAGACATAACAACCGTGATGTTTCACCGAGTGGAGTAAGTTTTGATTACCAGAAAGTGTGCACAGCTACATGTTGTATCATGTGAATTCTTTACCCTACTGGCCTCAGAAATGAAATTCAGAAACAAAAGTTCACGGACTGTAAAAGAAAAAAAAAGAGCAGATATGAACACTAACTTGTACTCCTCTGTTAGCCATTGGGGCACATCGGGCATTGCTTTCTCGTCGCTAGATTTGGAGTAACATACAAAGTCGTCGCCAATCTTGTTACCACTGAAATCTGATTTGGCCCCCATACGAAACTTTTCCTCATGCACAGGTGCAACATTACATTCAAAATCTGGCGTGACCTCTTCCGCCTTGGGTGCAGATGATATCTCCCCAGCTGAGCTTTTTTCTCGTGATTCTTTCTCATCCTTGCATACCTGATTATTTAAGCACAAAATGCGTTGTTTATGTTGCAGTTGTTATATTTCTGGATATTCCTCATAAACCCAACATTCCTAATTCAGTTCGCGAAGATGTGAAACAATGGCTTATCACGATATTAAGTTCCAGACCCTCCAAAGAGACAGTTGTCACTGTGATATACTTCACCTCTGGTATTTCCTGAAGTAATATTTTCCTCCTAGATTTACCTGTTTCGACTCTGTCTCTGTTGGTGGAAGCTGTCGTGGTACACGTCGCCTGACAATTGGGGTCGTTTTTTGAGAGCGCCTGTAACTGCTTTGTTTAGCTGTGGCGACCTCAGGCGTGACCTCTTCCGCCTTGGCTGCAGATGATTTCTCTCTTGCTGAGCTTTCTTCTCGCGATGCTTTCTCATCCTCGCAAACCTGATTATTTAAGCGCAAAATGCGTTGCTTTTGTTGCAGCTGTTGTATTTCTGGATATCCCTTATAAACCTAACATTCTTAATTCGCGAAGATGTGAAACAAAGGTTGATCATGGTAATAAGTTCCAGACCCTCCAAAAGAGACAGTTGTCACTGTGAAATACTTCACCTCTGGTATTTACTGAAATGACATTTTCTTCCCAGATTTACCTGTTTCGACTGTGTCTCTGTTGGTGTAAGCTGTCGTGGTACACGTCGCCTGACAATTGGCGTCGTTTTCTGAGCGCGCCTATAACTACTTTGTTTAGCTGTGGTTGAAGGAGTGGTACTTTCCGTCTCCTTGTCTTGTTTACTATGAGTTCCTCGTAGTTTAATACCTGTGATCAAATCAAGATTACCAATTAGCTCCCTCTCAGAAAAGATAGGTCCAAACTTTTCGTTTCTTTAGCAAATGTCATGAAGCTGTAACAGCAGAAATTTGCCTCTAGTTTGTGCAAACGAGCATCGACTAAGTGGCTTGAAATAAACAAGATGGCTGATGAATTTAGCAGCCAAAAGAGGCTTTTTTAATTTTGGATCAAAATCTCAACAACTGGAGGATAACCTTTATTCAGGTGAAGTTAAAATATGTAAATAAAAAAATAGATAAATACATAAAAATAAAAATGGAAAACTGAACAAAGAGCTAATAAACTAATAAACGAATAGAAATGTGATGACAAACGAGAAACAATTAATATGGTAGTAATCTTTTTCTACATTAAATAGGAATTTAAAGTTAAAACCAAGTCTTACATATCGAATTTTATAAATCGAAGAACATTGAAATAACCTATTTTCAGCCCTGTACAACGTGGTTTCCGCCAATTTACCTCAGTTGCTGTTTTTTTTTACCTACGGCGTATGTTATGATACAGACAACATGGTGATTCCAGCCGTTCGCCTGAAACCGTTTTATAAAATCTCTTCAATTTCCGATATATTACTTCAGTGAAAATACTGATGCTGGCTACCTGCTGGGAAATAAACATACCCGAATCTCCTCCAAAAAGTTTTCCTCTTCGAGTAGTTTTGAAATTCATGGGTAGATTATCTTTAGAATCAACTTTGGTCTTCCTCCCATTTACCGCAATCGGAATTCGCGATGATTGCTTGCTTTGAACTTTGCTGTCTAAATCTTTTTGCAGACGCGCTGTTTTATCTGCTTTGTCCTTTGACGATGAACTTCTGACATTTTCACCGCATGGGCGAGTCATTCTGACTGGTATTCTTGATTTCAGTTGCGGAGGAAGAATATGCTTTTGGTTGCCTTTCTTTTCGGGGCGAAGCCACGAAGCCATCGCGTCTCACCCGCGGTTTTCTCCCGCTCGAAGAAAACTCAAATAGAGTTTGTTTTGTTTTTGCAGTTTAGTTTTTATAGTATTTGATTTTTTTGGTTTGTGTTAAGTGTTTCTTTTCTCAAATAAGACTGTGAACGATCCAAATTTCCAAAGCTCCGAACCTCGATACTGACCGCACTGATAGCTGAAGCAAATGATTTTGTTTTGAGCGAAAATCCATGGAAACCATCTCTTACGAGTTTTTCGTCATGAAGACCGAGGAAACCTTCGATAGCTCGCGCGCCGGAATCTGATATTTAGTCTTATAAATATCACAATTTTGTTTCCAATCTTCACAACAGTAAAATATTTAAAATTGTTTCTCCTCGAAAAGTAGTCAATCCAAAAATATAGAGCAAAAGTAAGAAATTTTCAAGCAAAAAGGAACTCGGTCGTTTTTCACAACATCGACTGGCGATGAAAGACGGCAAACAAGTGTGCGAAAAATATGAACCTTTATATTAACTAGACAAAGCCCCGTCCCATCTTGGATCAAAAAAGATTCATTTATGTTCGAAAAATAATCCCACCATACGGGACCGATGTTCATCTTTGACCCACAAACGTGTTCTGAGTCCATCGATATGACGTAAACACGCCGCTCAGTAGCACCTTTTTTGGCATTGCATTACCGTTTCATCATCAAAAAAAGGTGTAAAGATGCATCAAAAAACCATATAACTTTACGAGGAGGGCTGTATGCAGAAGGATACTGTAAAATTTCAAAGTGATCGACTTTCGCAGATTTCTATCTTCTCTTTCGGTGGGCCTCAGTTTGTGTCAATCTAAATTGTCTTGAAAGGTAGACAGCGGCTGTTGACGGGTAGTGAAATGATCAGTAAAATCATTAACACTAACTTTCAGACCGACTTTCTTCAACCGTTCAGTGTCTGTCACATTACGATTGCGAAAGCCGTCAGAAAGGCGTTCGATCAATGAAGAGAGTTACTGACAAGTGGAAATGCACTGGAATGCATTGTTTTATGTAGTGCAGTTTGTGGTGTCCTATCTCCTCGTACTCAGTCTCCCTCGATAATTTTTTTCAAGATGGAGGACATATGTGAGGAACTTGATCGGTTCACCGTTGAATTTTTTGACACTCTCGAATGTCTTCAGGAGAAAAGGGAATACCTAAATGCTTCAATAAGAGATGGATATCTAAACCTGTCAAAGGCTCGTTATTCGATGGGAAACAAATCCGTGGGTGCTTTGCAATATAGTCATAAAATGGACTGCGCGCTGTATCATGTAAGTTTATTTGGAGACATTTCTAAAGAGGAGTCCGAAAACGCTGTTGTAACGTTCGAAATGGAGAAAGCACTGCCAAGAAGAGCAAAGGGTACTTCAAAAACTGGTTATAATGAAAAAGAAGAAGAGGAAAACGTAGTCAGAAGAAGGAAACCTCAAAGATCAGGTGCTTCGAGCGATGAAGCAACGTCGCGTATCCAGGAATTGTATATCTCTAAAGAGGAAAACTTGCCTGTAGAAGATGAAAATGTTGATGGTTGTGTTCAAGATCCCCTTAAATGGTTTGGAATCTTGGTTCCTGGTTGTTTAAAAACGGGTCAAAAGAATTTTCAGAGCGCCGTTGAACTAAGCTGTGACATTGTCAACCTTGAAATGAAGGTGAAAGAGATCATAGAGAAGTTGAACGTTTTAAAAATTCGGAAGAAAGAATTGTTAGAAGAGAGGAACAAATTGCAAGAAATCGAAGACTGATTGTTACCTTACAAAAAAAAAAGGTTGTGATATCTTGGGCGATATATTAGCTCTTTTCTTTGTAGGATATCAAATGTAGGATATTTTCTGTATTAAAATATTCATGAGTAAGAGATCAGGTACATGTACCAACACAATGAGGGGTCTTCAATTGTTTAGTGGAGAAGTATCGCAGTTACATCAGGAATGAACTTATTTGATTTTGAGGTTGATCAAGGAGGAGCCAATTGTTCAGACAATATGGGATCTTAAATGATCTTAGAGAACAAACTAAACTTTATAAATTAATGAAGAGGGTAAATTTCTAAAAAAGCTGTGGTGCTGCATCAGTGGGGGTTTTACCAGATGCTATTGTTTTATCAACTGAGTTGATCATGCAAATATGCCACTTAAGAGAGTTTCAAATGTTAGCCCTTTGTCAGAACAAATATCAGGTTTCAATTAACTTCATCAACCAAATCAGGATAATTTCCTTCCAAGCTGAAGATCTGGGATATTTAGTGGAATTTAACCATTTACTCCCTAACATCAGTATGCATATTCTCCATATTACTCCTCAGACATTTCCAAGGGTTCTGACAAGGAGAATTTGTTCAACAATCAAGAGCTTCTTTAATTGGTGATCATCTCCTTCATTCTCCTAACCTTAATGTTTGACTTAGGGGTGATGTTGTAAGGAGAAATTAGATGTTAGTCAGTCTTAGAGGTTAAAGGGTTAAACAAAGAGCATAAAAGTGCTGGTAATTATGATTATGCAGTTCTTCACAAATATGTGTTTGTTGGCTGACTTCAAATGAGTTAGTAAACTTGGAAAAAGTTTATCTCCTTGTTTTTTTATAAAATTATGGTTAACTTGATTACCTCTTAGGAGTGACTGGCATTTTATTCCTACCTCACATCATCACCTGGTAATCAAACATAAAGTTCTTGAAAATAAGGAAATTATCATCAACCTGACTGTTTAACAAGTTCTCCTTGTGGGTATTGTGGGAAATGAATGGAAAACAGCTTATGGTGATAAACTTTTAATCCCTAAAAAGATCACTCTTGATTCCTTAATGTTGATGAAAGCCAATCAATATTGATCCCAAAGTACATGTTTGGAAACTGTAGGTATTTCAAACTATGTGGTGAATCATGCAGAATAATGCACTCAGTTGTACCTGGAAGTATTTGTCCAAGGAACAAATTTTGTGTGGATTTTTAGGAAAAATCTGATAATAAGTTGGTAAACCTGGGCTAGTACAAGAATTATTCTCCAAAGTTACTCTAATCCTGATTAGATGGCCAGTAAGAAACACTGAACACTGTCTCAATTAATGGCAAAAACATTACTTAAATATTTCAGAAGAGCCAAAGGGGTTGCCCATAAAGCAATGAGAAAAAGCAATCAAAATTCATTGAGTCAAGTCTTCTTTGTGGGAGAACCACAAATTATTCCAAAATGTTGACCATTGCTAAAGATTCAAACTCTACCGTATATGTCATTGCTGCAAGACTTAAAAAACCATGAACCTATTGCCATTTACAGTTCAGTTCTCTCATGCCCAATTGGCCTTCTCCCTGGAACACATAACATCCCATAAATATTTCTAGGGTTCACAGTTTCCTCAGTTTCACTGTAAAGAGGTTACTCCATTCAGGTTGAAAATTTTGACAAGAAAAAAAGGGTGTTCCTCCCTCATACCAATCCAACAAGACAAGTCTTAGAGATGTTCTCTTTGTGAGTGTGGGGCAAGGAAAACATTCTGAGCCCCCTTCTGATTTGGCCAACCCATAGACATTCTGGTGTAAGTTGATGATAGTTGGATGCATGTTAATAACTTCCTCTCTCTCTACCTTGCCTCGTATTTTCCAGAGAATGGTTTCTATCTATTGAACATTTTGGATGAAATATGCACAAACAAAAATATCATTTTAATGAATAAAAAGGTAACAAAGTACACATTTATGTACAAATGAACCTTACACATCACAAGCAGAACTCAAAATCTAAACAGTCCACCATTCATTATTTTCCTTCATTCAAATGTCATTCTGTTTCTCCCCTAAAGTTTTGCATGAGCATTATTTTCTTATTTCTCTTGACACCTCAAAACCAATCAGTAACTATGGAAACAGGGCTTACCCAAATCTCTTAGTGAACAAAAGAAGCTGCATTATTGATATTTCAAAATAGTGAAGAGTTAATCTGTTGAAATAGTGCACTTTTTAAAACATGACAAATACTCAGATGAAGTACATGTAACACACTTGGGTAAAGATGCAAATAACCTTTTTTACAGCCTAATAAACCTCAGTAATGAAATCCTCAAAAGTTGCAATCTCACATTATACAAGTCTTCCTCTACAGTACCTATTTTAGCAAATAGCAAAATTCCTTAAAGAAAATAAGAGCCCTCAATCAGAAGTATATTTTCTGGCCCTTCATACAATCGTTTTCACTTCCCAAAGAGGAGAAAAGTGTGATGAGTTAGCAATCTTGAACCATGATTTCTTTTCTTTCTTCTCTTTGCTTTACAATGTTATACTGTTAACTCTCAAAACCCTAACATCAGTATCCATATTCTCCATACTGTTCTCTATACATTTCCTTTGGTAATGACAAGGAGAATTAGTTCAACAATCAAAGCTTCTTAACTTGGTGATCATTTCCTTTATTCTCATGATTTTAATGAATGTTTGAGCAGTATCACTGTAGAGAGAAATTAGATGCTGGTCACTACAAGGATTTTAAGGGTTAAATGTTTTCCATCATCACGCTTGATATCTGAATTTACCTGAATATACCTTCTGTGGCAAAAGGTCAAAAGGTTGAAAAAAAGTCACAACTGGGATTTGCTACTTTGGCAAGGTTTTGACCTTGATATCTGTATGATGTTCTTGATCTGTCTAAAGCTCAAGTTGTCTACAAGAATTTGCTTACAATGAATAACGTTTATTCTGAAGTGTGGATTTCATAAATTAAAGCTCAAGTTATTTCTTGGCAGCAGCTTGCTTTGCTTCTTCTGCTTTCACTTGTTCATGTTCCTTGATAAGTTCTTCCACTTCCCCTGCTTTTAGAATCTTGATACTTGTAATGCCATTTTCCCTAGTCAAAGTGGACATTTCCACTACAAAACAAGAAGATGTTAAAATGAGTAAAAAATCCTCATTGGTGAGGTATTGTAGCTATCAACACAGAAAAGTGCAAGACTTACTTTCTAAAAAAACTTATAGCAGTATATTTAAGTTGAAAGTTGCAGTGGTAAAAAATGATCTAGCAAACTTAACATTAAAACATACTTGAAATGTAAACTTACTAAATATCTAACCAGTACAAAATGATGGAAGTTACATTTTACACGTTCAACTCTATTTCAGTTATAGTAAGTTGTTGAGTTTTTTTTGTTAAGTCTGTACACTAACCTTTGTCTGGGGTAAGTTTTGTAATATCTAATGTCTTGTCTAGCACTTTGACTGCCAGTTTCAGAGCATCTTTTAATGTCATTTCCTCTTCCTTGTATTCTTGTTTCAGCATGGAGACTGCAGCCTGATAGAATCATAGGAAAGCATTGTTTTATGTTGTTTTTGAAATATTTGAATCTAATTGATTTAAAAGCCACCCCTTTCTTGAGAGCTAAAGAAAATTTACAGACTGATGATAGATTATACTTCTTTCTGAAATACCACTCACCTACAAGTGCATCCTGTAATAACCCTTACACACCCAAGTGAACAGTTTGTAAATTGTAAATTAGGCAGGAAGTGAGAAATTCTAAGATCATGATTAACTAAGGGAAATTGTTTGCATTTGACCCCAAATTCATACAGCATAGGTCTACAGTAGTTACCAAAGAAATGTAAGGCCACCAATCAGAAGATTTGACTTTCAAATCTTGGCAGTGAACAACTTGTAATGATACACAATTCCTCACAGAAAAGAATTATGACTTACCACACTGTTATTTCCTATGCATGTTGCCTTCCACCCACTGTAGTTGCCACTGGGATCACTCTGATACAACTGATAGCCATAGTGTTTGTCCCAGCCCATGTACAAAATGGATACACCAAATGGTCGCAAACCTGCAGGCATGGACAAAAATTAATTACATGGCAGGGTCCACAAGTTGGTAAGTGTTTTAGTGAATACTATTTTCTGACTGGCTCCTCAAGCAGGCATGATGAACTCTATCAGCTTTGAAGGCAGCTTTTCATGTTCTTTTTTAACGAATTTCAAGCAGTTTTTCCCACAAGAGTCACAAACAAGCTATTTAGACAGTAAATATCAAGAAATTCCAACCCAGTTTTGTGAAAAAAGGAACAGTTCTATAAACACAACTTGGAGGTTGGAGGTTTGCAAGAGCAGTGCCATTGACTTCCTCAATTTGCTTGAGTACTTGGCTGGCTTCATTTCTTTCCCTGTCCTGCCCCTTAAAATCTTGGTAAGCACTTGTTCCACACCCTGGTTTGTCTGTGTTGTAATGCCAGGTGCTTGCAGGATGGTGTAGGCCAGCTGCCATGGTCATCTCCCTGCTGCTGATAAGAATACTACCCTTTGATGTCCTTTGAAACCTTTGTGGAGCCTACCCTCCAATACTATTAACTAAGTCCTTTAATACCAATTAAAACTAACCTCCAAATTGTGTATAAGCTTGTTTTACATCACAGAGTGAGCTGACAACCTGCTCGCATGGTATTGGTTCTTGGTATTGTAATAAATATCTAAGAAAAAAAAGTATGATAAATCAAAGGACACATAATGACCCCTACCTTCTGAACAAATGTAAATGTAATTTGTACAATTGAACACTCAAGATCAGAGTGAAAAAAAATTTAGAAAATATCTATTGAACTACTTACATACAATAAAATTTACCTCTGAGCTATGAGTCTAAGTTGATTTGTCAGCACATTAGCATCAGATGTTATACCTGCAACACTGCATGCCAAGTCACTGAAATGGCAAAAAATTCATCAAAATTTCTCTTATCACATAGACTGTGAAAAACAATTTTTATGACTTCAACCTTTATCTCCCCAATGTGACTAACATGCTTTTTTTTTCTGATATTTCCCTTTGCAACTTGTTACAGTTACAATCTGTACTAATGGGTGTGAAGGATAAAAGGTATATACAGCAGGTAGCTAGGTATGATCAAACAGATGTCCACATTTTTTTTCCTTTGTCCTCAAGTCTCATGGCTTTGTTAGAGTTTTGATATGGAATTGAGGAAGCTTAAGTTGAGGGACACTGAGCTGTAACATTAAATGTCTTCTTTATCCTTTTGAAGTTCTGCTTATTGATCATATGCTTCATGAAACCATTAATAATTACATTAATTGGACCCAGATAAATTTCACTTGTTCCCATACCAAAAACCAAAGCCTTCCTGCAGACAGCAACTCTACCTATTTTATCTGTATTTCTTGCATGTTGCAAAAAAACATTATTTTCAAATGCATTGGTCACTTTCATCAATCTCTTTTCCTGAACTTACTCATGAAGCTTGTAAATCTTTTCGGAAAGAAAACACTTCATCAAGAAGTTTATTAGTGTTTCGCCTCTCAGCTGCTAAAACAATCCATCATTTGCCAAAATTCCAAGGCATATACCAGCATGACCTACAGCTTCCATAGCATATTCCACCTGATATAGTCGGCCTGTTTGAAATGAAATGAAATACTGAACTTTAGATTCTATGTTGCCGTGGGTCTGCACAGTAACAGATCACAGAGGACGTACAGTCTACATTCTTTCCGTTCATCAACAAACCGCACGCATAATGAGGTATGGGATTTTAAGGAAATCTTGCCATTCTCTAAATGTAAAATGCATGTAGATACAAATTTATAAACAAATCCGTGTCAGGTCTAATGAAGTCGAACTAGAGGTGAAACAAAGACGCAAATTTCTTGTCACTACCTTGCAGTTAAATTAGAATTCTGCAAACATGGAAAGGGTGTAAAACAATTGGACATGTACTGAAAAACAAATTAAAAATCAAATCTTCTCAGTTCTTACCTTCGGGCGAAAATATCGTCGTCCTGGTATCATAACGCCGAGACTGAAATAGAATTTAATAAAATTTGAGATGCTTCAACCACTCTTCCCACACTACAATGCAAGTTGCAAAGCGAAGCTAAATGAACGCCTTCTAAGATCGACATGAATGACACCGGAAAGAAGCCACAAATGAATTAAAATATTTAAGAATTATTCGTTTTCACGTAGCTGAAAAAAAACTAAAGAGAAAAGGAACTTGTAAATTTTACCCACCATTTTGAGAAAACTGATAAAGAATGACAGTGCACGTTGCGCGGTCGTAGGATTGGACACCTAAACCGTACTACTCATACTCTTGGCGCAAAGCCTCTGGTAATTTGCGGACTCAAAATTGCACCACAACATGTTACAGAGAAGCGATTAGACTGTGAAAAACACAGTGATAATTTTCGTTGTATATCACAACAGCTGAAATCATGAGGACCACGACACCCACAGCGTCTTTCTGAACTTCAAAAAAAATCCGAAAAATATCAGAAATATATGTATTTTGGCCCATGTGGATCATGGTGAGTGAGTTCAGTTAAGTATTTATTACGGCAATAAACATGTTACGAACATGTGCCGGTCCTGGATATTTCAGTTGTTCATGTCGTCCATCGATCTGCTTCTAGGGAAGACAACGATTGCGCGATGCACTGGTGGCCAGTATGGGATCATTTCACAACGTTTGGCAGGCAAAGTAAGATAAAACACAAAGTACCTTTTATCTATTAATAACCATTTGAAACCTAATGATGATCAGCGTCTAATTTCTCCTTATATTTATACATCGGAACATTCATTAGGATCATGAGAATTAATGAAATGATCGCCAACCTAAGATGCTTTGATTGTTAAAAAAAAATTATCCTCGTCAGTGCCAAAGGAAATGTTGAAAAAATATGGAGAATATGGATACTGATGTTAGGGTGGGATAAGGTTCAATGCTGAGCTGAGAATGAATATTCTGCCCGTAAATATTCTGATTGTTGGGTAAAATGAGCAATCACATAGAAGAGTAGTAGCATACCCACCCACCCCCCCCCCCCCCACTGTTTCATGTGCTCTATTTCCCCCCCCCCCTCTCCCTTATCAAGAGTGAGGTGTCAGTGAGCCCCCTTCCTAAGATTTTCTTCACGGGATTAAGTGTACCATCTACAACAGAGATAACCCTGATGCAGTAATTCAAGGTATTACTGTAGAATTGAACAAAGGAATTGGGGCTTTAAGTGGGGAGATTTTTTTGACTAACTCATTTTGATTTTTTTAGTTGAGATATGGATAGACGTGAAATGAGCAACTTAGAGGAATAATAACTATGAAATCAAGTGCTATATCCTTACTCTTTACCAAAGGTAATGTGTATTTACATACTATGACAGTGGCACTACAATCATGTCAAGTATGCTTAATAGGTTGTCAGTACCTCTATCTGACTTACAAATGAGCATCAAACTTATGTGCAGAGCAATGCTATTCATTGCTAAAGGCTCACTTTGTGCTGTGTGAAAAATAAATGGGGTGCTGACAAAGTGGGCAATGAAGGCAACAACCCCCCAAATTTTGGTTTTGTGCAAGAGTATCATGTCGCAAATTCACACATTTTGTATCGCCTCATGTGAATGTTTGAGATAGGGAGTGGGTTCCCTAACCTTCATCTATGTTATTACCCTGCACTTCCAAGATATCAGCAGTGGTTATCCTTACTGCTTACAAAACCAGTTCGTATGATGTTAGTCTGGAGAATGTGGTCATTGGATCAACTAATAAATCCCCTTGGTTACATTTGTCTTTTTTCTCAGCACTTGGTTTCTTGATATTTTATTGATGTTTAGGTGCCGGTTAATTATCAGGGTTGATAGAATGCAAAAGAAATGCATTGTGATTACAAGCTCACAGATGTCTTTTATCCTATTCTATTGATTGTGTCATCAGATGATAAATCAAAAATAGCTTGATTTTGTCATCAGATAGTCATTACATGTTGTACAATGTAAATAATTGTTATGATAAGTTTTCTTATTTTTTCTATGTTGTTATGTTCTTTAATTGGATTTCCAGGTGAGGAAGAATATCTAATAAAACCTTATTGATTAACCAGGACATGTGGACTTTTCAGTGAGGTAAGTTCATTAAGTGATTTAATTTTAGTTAAGATCAACAAGAAACTTTGTCTGTATTAACTTTACTTTGCTACATCTGAATACTGAGAGTTCATTAATTAGTTATCAAAGTGACAATTGCATCAATTATCAGTTGAGGGTATAAAAGAAAAACCCTTAACCGTAAGTAGTCCCAGCAACCAATCTGAGCAAAGTTACATCATTGTTAGCCAATCAGTAATTTAAGGTGAAAATAAGCCAAAGGACAACAGGACCCAATTTGGATTGTTTAGTTTTGCATCTGATTTACTGAGCCAGCTGGGGTGAGTTTTCTGGACCAGTCACAGAGCAAAGTTAAGTGAAAACAAACCAAACCAAACCAAAACCCTGATTACTTTTCAGCCTCGTTGAAAACTGTTTGCTGGATGTCTGTTAGTTTGTATATCATTATGAAATATTTACAGGTGGGGTCAACAGCGGTAAGCCTTTGTGATGTGCAAACGTGTAGTAGATTGTTGAAGGAGTTACCCTCAGGTTTAGAAAAAGTTTTTTTATGTTTGTTTACTTATCAATTGAATTAGTATTTCTTTTTCAATACACTACTTGTAAATTACATACTTGGCTTGTAGGCTACACTGTTGCCATGTTTCTATGGCTTAATTTTCCAACCAACTTGTATCATGTGATAGAAGTCTCAAGCTCACTAGTTCATTAAATTCTTGAAATATAAATTTTAGTCAGTCAAGCCTTACTATATTTGACGATCTCTGACCCTGACTTTCACAGACTCATGTAGTGTTGCGTCAAGCTTGGCTGGAGAATATTCGCCCTTGTTTGGTTATGAACAAGATTGACAGGTTGATTACTGAACTGAAGTACTCTCCAACAGAGGCTTACTTTCATTTACAGCAGATTCTAGAAAAGGTGAAAACAATGATTATTGAGTTGATAACATTATTCTGCAACTTACTTTGGAGTTAGAACATTCAACTTATATAGCTGCTTGTAATCACAGAGGGTAACTATTTTTGAATGGTGAAGAAGCTTTTGAAGATGATAATGCTATGTATTTGACATGGACAAATTTTTTTACTTAATTTTACAGCACCATGCACCCTTACATCAACATTCATATTCTCCATACAGTTCTCTATACATTTCCCAAGGTGCTGGCAAGGAGAATTTGTAATACAATCGAGACCTGCTTTTGTTGGTTATCATTTTGTCTTTTCTTGTGACCTAAACATTTGATTCAGGGGTGATATTGTGCAGATAAATTAGATGCAAGTAACTCTTAAGGATTGGTGTCTTAAGGAACATGCTGATGTCAAATAACCTTTGGTTTTGCCAATGCATTTCCTAGAATTTGAGAAAGTTGATGTTGAGTACATTTGAACCACATTAATTAGGAAACATTTTTGGAGGAAATTACTTAGAAGGAAAAGTCTTTTTAGCACCTCTCCCCTGTTTGCTGTTAATATTAAATGTATCACATTGAATAATGTGAAGATTAAGTGTTAATTTTGTTAAATATTGTACAGGCATACAATGTATGGAAAATTTTATCCGTAAGGCTCTCACTTTCAAGATATCAGTCATCATTCCCCTTATTGTTTGCCACCCATGTCTTATGATGTTAGTTTGGAGAATTTGGTGTTGAATCAGATACCCCCTAGTTGATATGTGTCTTTACTCTGAATCACCAAATTGCTTGACATTGTTAGTAGTGATATTGTAAGGAGAAATTAAAACTATGTCATTCCAGGGAGTGAAAGATCTAGTTAATCATGACTAACCTCTTTCAAATTTGTCATCTTGTGTACAGGTCAATGCCATAACAGCTGCTCTCTTCACAACTGAGGTTTTAGAGAAAAGTTCTGCTAAACAGGCACAAGGAAAGACCCAGAATGAAAAGAAATTTACAGATGATGCAGCTGTGTCCATTGATGACTGGAGTTCAGGTCTTGAGGAAACAGATGATTCATCTTTATACTTCTCACCTGACTTAGGAAATGTTCTCTTTACAAGTGCAATTGATGGGTGGGGTTTCAGGTAAGGTTGATGACAGGTGGTGCAGTAGCATGACAGTAAAACCTGTTGTGCGATAAGGAGGTCGGTTATCAATTATTTTTTGATAAAGACAGGTAAACCACCAAAAAATATTGAGAAACTGACATTTTGAGAAGGGCTATGGCTTAAAAAGGTTAGCTTTTTAAAACTGGTTTACCTACTCATACCAACTTGTATTTGATAATTAACTAATCATTTCTCTTGCCTTCTAATGTATCACAACATTTTTTTTCTCAAAATTAATGATTATTTCGTACTCTAATTTTGTTTCTATATTTTTGGGAATAAATGATAATTATATCTTTAGGTTAAGAAGCAGGCTTTGATTTTCAAAATATTAATCCTTCTTTGTGATTCATTTTGTATAGCTATTTATTTCTTCTCCTTTATGAAAAACAAAATAAGTTTAAACTCTAACTTTGTATGAATTTTTTTGAAGAACATAAATGCCTTGACATTTGAACACTTGCCTGTCCACGTTTGGTCATGTTTTTGATTCATGATACATTTGTTTCCTAGCATCGATGACTTTGCGGAAATGTATGCTAATAAACTTGGTATCAGCAAACACATTCTCTCCAACACCCTGTGGGGTGACTTCTATCTTCATAACAAATCGAAAAGGATTTTAAAAGGTGCCCAAGCTAAAGCGAAGAAGCCACTGTTTGTTCAGTTTATACTGGAGAACATTTGGGCTGTCTATGATGCTGTGCTGAAAAAGTAGGTTTAATCTTGTAATCCTCACACATTCAAGATACATGTACCAGTAGTTCTCTTCACTTTTGTCAGTAAATTTCCTTTTTTTTTTAGTATTCACCATAATTTGGTTTTATATTAATTAAGGCATTTTTCCTCAGATGATGATTGTGTACGTTCTTGTTAGCGAGACCCTGGTAGCAGGTGTCGTGATGGCCTAACACATTATATGCAATGAACTCCAGGTTCAAGACCTTGCTGGGTCTTGGTAATTTGTTCATTGAATTGAATAAAATGCTTCACTGTCACAGTTTCTCCCTCCACCCAGCGGTCTAAATGGGTACAGAAAAATTGTCAGGAAAACCTGACAAAATGCTGCGGGATAACTTCTGATGGATTACTGTCTCGTTCAGTTAGGTGGGTAGGCAGGTAAAGTCTGTACTCAAGCCAATTAACACACCCAGCTGGAGTTTATTTCAGTTTCCATGGTGCAAAGCGAGTAGAAGTATTACTACTTCCCCTTGGATGGGATGGTGGTCAATTGCAAAGTTGCGTCTCCAGCATTTCATCAGGCTTCCCTGACAATTTGCTGGTACTCATTTGTACGACTTGGTGGAGAGAGGCATTGTGGGAGTTACCAGTTAGCGTATTGCCCAAGAACACACAATGACCTGCCCAGGTTTCGAACCCAGACCTCTTGGAGTCCAGCATACTAATCACAAGGCCACTTAGTCTCCCTTCCCCTCCAGGGGGAGGAGCAATAAGTTCAACTATGCTGAACTTGAAAATGACCGAAAATTATCGTTCAGATATGCATTTTTCACTCTCTCTGGTAAGGCTGCCCTTGAGAGAAATAGCGTTAAGTTTATAGCGCGAATCGAGCAGGTGAAATTCTGTTGGACTTCCTTCACAGGGACAAAATTAAAACGGAACAGATAGTCAAATCGCTGAATCTGAAAATATCGGCCCGAGACAGTCGGCACACAGACGGCCGTGTACATCTCAAGGCTCTGTTTGATCAGTGGCTGCCTCTGTCCCGCTCCATGCTGACTGTGGTGGTGGAGAAGCTTCCCAATCCGCAGGAGATTAACGATGAGAGAGTGGAAAAGCTGATGTGTAGTGGGCTCAGGACTTTTGATTCCTTACCTGAGGAGACACAACGCTTGAAAAATGGTGAGTGTTTTCTTTACCTCTCTCTCTCTCTTTTTAGATAATGGTTATTCCCCGTTGTGATTGGCTGGTTTGCAGTAGCTGTAATTGATGCATTTTACCTTCCCTCTGTAGTCCACAGCCATACGGCTTTCTTGGTGTTGTCTTTCTCGTTTCTGAGCGTCTATGCGTCTAGAATTTCTACTCTGCTGGCCCTGTTGTGGTTATTCATTCCTTGACAACACGGCGCCAGTTCTGATAGTCAGCCAAGAACTGTTTTGCTGTTTTCTGAAATGCTCCATGGCATACGTTTTCTTTTTTCCTTCAGATTTTCTGACCTGCAGGTCTTCAGACGATGCTCCAGTTATAGTCTTTGTTTCTAAAATGTTTGCTGTCGAAGATAGTGCTCTGCCCAAGCATCGTAAGAGGTGAACTAATACTTTATTATTTGACGTTTGTTACATTTTTTTTCCATGAAATCTCCAAGATTTACTGAAATGTCCAGCTATTTACCTGACGAACGCTTTTGAGGTGTTCTGCCACAAATTGCACAACTTTATATTCACTTTTAAGGCCACTGACTCAAGAAGAAATTGCTGCTCGACGCGAGCAAGCGCGAAAAAGACATGCTGAGATGATGGCAAATAATGCTGGGTTAGAAAATGGCACTCCTCTTAATTTGGAACCAGCAGCAGGTAAAGAAAACAAAGAGAACGAAAGCACCGAGGTTTTAAAGCTCACCGAAGATGAAAAGACTCCGAAAAGTCACGTGCTAGCATTCGCACGGGTATACAGCGGGACCATCAAGAAGGGTCAGCGGCTGTACGTGCTGGGCCCTAAACATGATCCACGAGAGGGCCTGGATAAACAATTGGTGCCGCTCGAGGACCAAGGTCAATCTGACGCTTCCAGGTACAGGGTTTCACGTTGTATGGACTGGTTTTTTTTATTTTATGCAACTTATTTTGACAAGTTCTTTGGTCCTCGGAAACGTCAAGAGTACTAATAAGTCAAGGCTAGCGCTACTAGCTTTGGCAATTGAGTCAGAAGAAATATTCCGGTTTGCTTATTTAAAAATAGGTCAATTCTTATAACCACGCTTGTGTGAAGTATTCAAAGATATAGAATGTCCATGCTACTTTGGCCTTGGATGCGATGCCAGTCAAATGCGTTTTATACTTTACGTTAGAATCTAAGTAGTTATTCTGTTGTCTTTGTAGAAAGTCGTCTGTCACTTACCTTTTATTAGATTTCTTACGTATTTTTTTGCTCTCTTTTTTCATCTCTCGTTTTTTAATTAGTAATAAAGAAGAGGCAAAGGAGGGCCTTTCAGTGGCGAAGTCTGTTGATCGAGGTACAAATCAACATATGGCTTCCTTTGCCGTGCAAGACCTCTATTTACTCATGGGACGAGAGCTCGAAGCTCTGGACTCTGTTCCGGCCGGGAATGTTCTGGGGATTGGTGGCCTTGAGAGTCACGTGCTCAAGTCTGCTACAATTTCCAGCACTGCTACCTGTCCGCCATTCACTGCTCTTCCAATCGAGGCTCGTCCCATTGTTCGCGTCGCAGTAGAGCCAGTTCACCCGGCTGACATGCCTGCGCTCGCAAGGGGAATGAGACTACTTAACCAGGCGGATCCTTGTGTTGAAACTTTAGTGCAGGAAACTGGTAAGTTTTCTTGGTGTCAGGATCCTAGAGGCCCATTACATCGATCGGCAGCCAAGCACACTAAGCGATAGGATTACGAGTCTCCCACACAGGAGCCAATTACGCGTCGCAACCATTAAAAGACATACCAGACCTCCCTTATTATTACGACCAGCTTTGTGTGATCTCCTAGCATCACTTTAGTTTGATTTTGCTGTTTAAGGGTGTTTTTTTTTTTTGGTAGTGGAACGCCTCAACGGCAGGGAAAAGCTATAAAAAACGACCAAACCGTACGGAACGGAGAAGTCGTGATGCTGAAGTCTGTCTGTTGTTATTACCACTTTTTAATTAATTAATATCATTATTAGAATTATGATTAATATTTTACGATTTTGATTATTACCATTACTATTGATATTGTAAGGCTGCTATTATTATTATCAGCTCCATACATCATATATTAAGCACAAAACAAATCTTTTGTTATTTCGTTTAAGGTGAGCATGTGATCGTGGGCGCTGGGGAAGTTCATCTTCAGCGGTGTATTGATGACCTAGAGAAGCTCTTTGCTGGCATTAAACTTAATGTATCAGCGCCTATCGTTCCGTTCAGAGAAACCATCGTTGTTCCTCCCACTGTAGATAGGGTCAACGAAGCTATTATCAGCGAAACGAATTCGACCCAGCCGAAAGAAATCGACATCGAAGGAGAGGAAAGTGATAAAAACGTCTTGGATAAAGACAGAGGAATCATTGAAATCAAGACGGCCAACAAACTCTGTAGTGTCCAAGTGAGGGCTTTGCCTTTACCTGACGATGTTACGCAATTACTTGAGAAGGAAAGTGATTTGATAAAAATCTTAGTGACACTGTCATCAGCCACGAGCTTAGCAGAACGGAAGCAATTGGTAGATCAAGTTAAACTTCCTACTAGAGAAGCATTGAAAGGCTTCTATGAAGAGCTCTGCAGTGCTTTCAAAGAAGCGGGAACTATGTGGGATGGAGCTGCGGATGATATCTGGGCTTTTGGTCCACGTAGAATTGGTAGCAATGTTTTGCTGAATAGAATACCAGGCTACAAACGGCCTTCCATGTGGCAAAGTTCAGGTCTATTTGGTAAGTTGGACTTTTTGACTGATTGTTTTGAGTTCCTTTCCTTTCTCTACTTTATGAGCTCAGTGTTTGACATATTTCCTTGTTGACGTTGATTTCCTTTGCGATCTAAATAAAGCAAGTTGAATGCTTTCAACTTTGATCATCATTATAAGAAATTGTTATTCTCCGATGGTCCAAGGGTCCGCTGGCAAATAGCCGTGTGCTTGTATTTTGCTTGTTCAAGGGAGATAATTGGTTAAAAAAAAATTGTCACACCTTTTTAAAAGCGTTCTTATATTGCTTGTCTTACAGTTCTTTTGTTGATGATTTTCACAATCGGAAAGTAAGTTGAAGTTCTGGTGTAACGGCGAAGAAAAGTAGTAAAACACGGCTAAATTACAACACTCTTTTGCAATGTTGAAAAGGCGACTGCAGTGACTTTTATATATATTTTTGGTCGCAACAGGAAGCACTTGTTCATCATCAGAAAGCAGTTACCGCGAATATGATAACAGTATCGTCAGTGGGTTTCAGCTGGCAACTCTAGCTGGTCCACTCTGCGAGGAACCCTTGATGGGAGTATGCTTTGTCGTAGAAAATTGGATTTCATTGGAGGCTGGTTCAAACACCCTTGGTATCACTGGAATGAGCAGAGGAAAGACTTTAGGGCAGGAACGTGTATCGAACAAGGAAGATTATAATGTTGACGGGAATACTGACGAAAATGAAGCATGCAAAGACAATGAAAAAATTAACGAAATGAGCGGTGAAAAGATCGAGTATCCGAATAATTTTTCCACAGAATCTGAAAATAGCAGCTCGAAAAATGCTCCATCACAAAGACTTGATAGGTTCGGACCATTTTCTGGACAGCTGATGTCCGCCGTCAAGGAAGGCTGCAGGCGCGCTTTTTTGCTTCAGCCAGTTCGCCTCATGGCAGCTATGTACACATGTGACATTCAAACGACAGCGGAAGTCCTGGGACGAATGTACGCGGTTTTAGCCAAACGGGAGGGACGGGTACTGAAGGAGGAAATGAAGGAAGGTTCAGACGTGTTTGACGTCACAGCCGTACTTCCGGTAGCGGAAAGTTTTGGATTTGCGGAAGAAATAAGAAAGCGAACAAGCGGACTGGCGAATCCACAGCTTGTATTTAGCCATTGGGAGGTTAGAATTTCAGTACTTTGTTTCTGGTGGTATCGTAGAACCTCACAGTATATTGAAGGCTTTATTTGATACAGTCAAACCTCTACGAAAGGCCACTCACTCGAGAGGTCTGGCTCGAGCCCCGGCCCGCCCAATGTGTTGTGTTCTTGGACAAGACCATTACCGTCATGGGGGTAATGGGGGGTTGGAGAAAGCTTAAGGGTCAGAAAAAGTCATCATCCTGATTTTAATGAAGTAATTTTGTTGATCCTTGTTGCTTCTTTCATCGCAGGTTGTTGATATTGACCCGTTTTGGGTTCCCACAACAGAGGAGGAATACACACATTTCGGCGAGAAAGCTGATTCAGAAAATCAAGCCCGAAAATATATGAACAGCGTTCGGCGAAGGAAAGGACTCTATGTGGAAGAGAAAACTGTCGAGCATGCAGAGAAACAACGGACGCTGAAGAAATGATCACTTGTGGAAGAAATTCTTCAGAATGATTAGTCGAGGGAGAAGTTATTCATGTCACACATCGCGAATTTTCCCCGAGCGTTCACTTTCGTCAAATCGAAAACTGTTATCGAAACTCGCAAATTACGCGTCGATGTAATGTTTAAAGATCGAGAATTTATGATTTAAACCAGAGAATCGAGCATCTCTACGTTTATTTGTCACACAGGATATTGTAAACGTAAAGTAATATGAGTTAAATTAATGAGGATTGCATGCAAACGCAAAAGCACGGGTTCGGGCTCTCAGGCACTGAAAACGAATAGTGAACTTGATAACTTCAATCGAAGCTTTTAAGACGTTTAGCGAGCTGATAAGTACAGAAGACCTGCAAATTTACCAGTCTTACTTAACGAATTCGAGGTCCTTACTGTAATTAAGGGCTCTTTGCTTTTTATTCGTGGATATGTTTAACATGGAACGAGTAATGCTGGGACTGGATATGAAAATTTCGTGGGGTTAGCGCGGCCTTAGGAGTCTGGGAAGAGCGTGCATCTCACTAAATTTGGCAGATTTATTTGGGAGGACTTTTGTGGGGATGACGGCTCAATTCTGTTTCTTGGAATCACAGGATGAGCTTTAAGTGCAATCACTGTTGTTCTAAATATAATCCACACAGTATGTCCTTGAGTTCACTATCGTACTATTTTGACTCTCTTTTGATTCAGCGCCTAAGCCATCCTTAAACTGGGTCCCAGCTTTTCTCCATCGTATCAAAATAATCACCCAAGTAAGATAACGCAGACTCAAACATACCGTGACGTCAAATGACTTTTATTCTGAATGTGACCTGGGAAAATATAAGCCAAGATTTTCCATACTATTTACTGAGCATCACTTGGGCTCACCCGACAATTTGAAGGCGTGTTAATTTTGATTTTTTCTTCCACCGCAAGATCGTAAAAATCTGCCCAGGTTTTTACGTTTCCATTTCCTTTTTCACACGCTGTGGCAAACTCGGCGATCTCTTCGGGAGGAATTACCTTGTCCCAGAGATGCAAGCCGGTTATTTGATAAACATACTCTGTGTGATGACCGACTGTCAGCCTTCCACCACCCTCCAAGGTTCCTATGTGTCGAGTGTCGGCCACCTTGCGTACACCATCTAAGTACTGTATGGTCACCCCACTGTGGCCTGCCCACGAAATGCAGATCTGGTGCCAGTTTTGATCTGATAAGACGCCTGCTGATAACCTGGATTAATACATTACATAAATTAATAATTGGTAACGCAGCAAGGGAAGAGAAAAGAAGAGAGACGGTAAATAAAAAGTATGAAGATCTCCAGCCTTTGCGCGAGAAAGGCTAGTATATAAGGTTCATGTGTGGCTTCCTGCAAATTTCTAGGATTGATGAGAAAATTCAATTTCGAGCTCGATCGACATCTAAAGAACGAATGCATTCGTTTTTTGACAAGAGCTTACCATCCCTCACGAGGCTTCGAGTTTCGCCTCGGACTTCGATTGTGTGGCGGATGCGGCCGCTCTTGATAAATGTTGATCGCTAGCAATCAGTTGTAAAGTGCTCTTTTTTAAGAAAAACGTTACAAAAAAAATTATGCGCCAGGGAATTCAAAGAACTCTGAATCCCAGATTGCTATCTGCCTCTGGAAACTCTTCCTTATTGAGCTCGCTATTATACTGAACCCCAGTTTTCCGCTCGAGAATAGTAGTACCTGAACCAATAATGCTTTCTGCTGAGCTAAAATAGGTCACTCCTGTACTGTGCTGTAAAAAAGACCTAAGATTTGCGGACTGAGGATCGCACCGTTCTGCTCTGCATTCTTCTTCAAATATGGGATTTTCGACTGCTACTTTGGGTACATAAAGTATTCAATGCAAGCAAGTTTGTGCATCGAAAAGAAATCTTTCCACTTACGTTTCCCCTCCTCCTACTATAAAGGTCAGTTCCAGTTTGATATCTTTTGTCTCATGGTTTTCAGACAAGTACACCGTGACTGTTTCAAGTCTATTGCTTCCAGTTCTGTAATCGATTATGGGGTAGGGAAAACGTGTTGTCTTGTAGCCTTGAGGAAGACGAATCCAAAAGCACAGGGTTAAAGCTTGTAACTCAGGTATCTCCCTGACACTCGCCCTTAGGGCGTTGTCCTCGGTTTGGAACTCCATGTCATAAGTTGCTATAATGCGAATACAAAAGAACACTCATTAACTCCGGTAACGGCGGAGAATTATCTAGGAAACAGTTTTGTCATTGATTAGGTTGTTTTAAAATTATAATATCGCCTCACATAGTCAGTTGTATAATTATCATTCGCCAAAGGCGAATTGAATATTGGTGAACGATCCCTAAGATGAAGTCGAGGGGGGGTTATTAAAAAATATTCACCGAGCCTGAGGCGAATAATTGTATTAGTATTATTGCTCAGGTGCTTTCGAATTCTGTTGTAAATTTGTTTTGTTGTTGAAACCATTCTGTTACAAATGTTTTGATTTATAGGTTTGTATCGAGATGAGCAGCCTGTTTCCACTAGAATTTTGAAACAGTTTTAGTTCATTCAATCAGCATAAACGTCATATCTTTCTTTTAAAGAGTGTTGCGTCAAACTTAGTAGCATCTTTGTGCTCTTCGGAATTGAATTTTCTTCAATTGCGTCTATTACTTCCTCGGTAACATTGAGAAAACGCGAGGCATCCATTTGAGAATTTAGCACCCCTGTTGTGATCACCTCGGGCGAGTTGATTTTAGCGAGATATGACGCAATACTCGACCAATCAGAGCGCGCGCATCTCTATTCTAGAGAGAAGTACGCCCCAGCTCCTCCTGGAGCAAAGGCCATCGACGATCTCACTTTCCCACCTCGTTCTTTACTGGCCTACCCTTTGAGTGTAGTCCAGGCACGGTCCCATTTCTTCATCTCAGCCTGGAAATCACGCTACCGGTGTTTCTTTGGCGCCGTTTTACCTGTTTGTCCTGGCTTGCCTAAGGCAAAGCCTTGCTAAGCCTTCAAGTGAGGCTTGTGTCAGTAACGCTACTGTCTGGTTGTTTCCTCAAGGAGTCGTCTCACACGAACCGTAGCTATTTTAGGTACGAAAAAAAGTAAATTTCGTGCAATCCTAGAATACTTTACCCTCAGTTGAAAATAACTCTTTTAAATGGCATCGGCCTCTTTACTTACAACTGAGGTCGACACACAGCTTATCAGCTGTGAGGAATTTTTCAGGGGGACACTCTGGAAGACAACTGCCGGTATTCTTATCTTTGGCTACTCGACAAACATTGCACTCAGTCGGTAAAGGATCCCCCGACGACAATGTGTTGCAACCTGAAAATAAAATAATCAAAAATTGAAAAGAAGAAGAACCAACTTAAAGCCCATGTAATAAAATATGTCTCTTTATCAGTTTTGAGAAGAGTGATGAGTAAAGTAAAAATATCCTCCTTAACTTCATGTTGGTTACTACACCTCACAGGTACTTACATTTTATTTAAGATCTCATTTATTTGTCTTACTAAAACGGAATCTGTATGACATAGCGTCATAGTTTCAAAGGTAAATTCAGCCGAAAATAGGTACGAGATAAATTACCGTATAAGGGATCGCAGTCTTCGTGACATTCTTGCGTGCACAGCCTTGTGGTCAGGTCGATAAACGTGTCGCCTTTACACTCGGCTTTTGTTTGATCACGTGCTACTATGTGGGCATCAATGACGTCAGCTTTCTTGTCTCCATTCCCAAACGCGTAAAAGCGAGCATTCAGCGGCTTTTCCAAGTCAAGCATGTTGAGGTACACGTCACCACTTTGAGTGGTTCCCAGTGTTTTACCATATTCAATAAGTGTGCTTGACTCGGACTCGGTGACGCACACAAAGTATGACTGAAGCAGGTTTGGATCGCCCAGACCTCTCGCATTGATGTTTGTCGTGGAGGTCTTAAGTACGAGTCCCTGATAGCAGAAAGTGTGCGTTATTTTTCTGACTCGATCTCACCCCATGTTCTCCGCGCGCCTTATTTGTGGATAATATGTTTACAGAAAAAAAAGAAATTTTTGAAAACGCTCTTTAAACTGGATGAATGTGCAAACGCTACTTTTGAGTTTTGGTATGGGCAGAAAACGAGTTGAAGATAGTATTTTCTTAAAATACTTGTGTATTTTAATGGTACAATTACTGATTAACCCTGTAGTGTGTACATGCCCATGGATTACGTCAAGGGTTTCAATTGCCAAAGGTAGTTTCATTTTCAACTTAATTTGGCGTCATTTTTTCGGAGGACATTTGTCATGTTTTCTGACTAAAATGCTGTTTTTACATTTATCTCGCTTAGAATGACTCTCAAAGGAGACATATTTGCGTAGATTCATTGATCATTACCTTGTAAATAGCCACTTTCTGAGGTGTAATTTCAATGTAATACCAAGAGGTCTTATCGATCGGTAAAGTTGCAAACACGACAAAAATGTTTCCCTCACTAGAGGCTGTGAAATGGAGACACTTCCCTTTGGCTTCAGTAGGATCAAACCGGAGAGCATTTGACCACTTGACATTGCAGGGAGGGTCAGCTAAGGTTTCACGCTTTGAAGCACCAGACTCGGAGATACTCGAATCTAAAACGGCTCGCCCCAGCTCTTTTCCTGCCAGTGTATCGTGAAGGTTTGGGAAAAACACTCTTGACGCTTCAAAATCACGTGACAAAAGGGTCAGCCCGCCGGTGTTTGGATTGAAGGAAAGCACGAGACCAAGAATAGATATTTTATGCTGTTGAGAATCGCCGCTTTTTCCATTTCTGAAGGCATTGTAGAGGTGAAAAGAGCCATCTTTTTCAGCCGTGAACCATTTGCCATCTTTGTAGCGAACCAAACGACTCATATTTTTCGGAATGTCACTGAAGTCCTTGGTACCTTTCAAATCGTTTCTCATGTCAAAGATAACTCGAAATAAGGCTTTGTCTTTTGTGATACGCTGCCAGCTAAGGCCGACCACTTTTTTGTGTTTTACTGCTTCATCGGCTTGGTCTGTTGTTT
Organism: Pocillopora verrucosa; assembly: GCF_036669915.1. Classification (NCBI taxonomy): domain Eukaryota; kingdom Metazoa; phylum Cnidaria; class Anthozoa; order Scleractinia; family Pocilloporidae; genus Pocillopora; species Pocillopora verrucosa. The sequence continues at coordinate 25,348,154 of NC_089315.1, read as the reverse complement.
CCGGTTGTGCAGCTCCGGGTTTTGTTTGACTGTCTTTATTGCATGGTGGTAACTGAATGTCCGTAATCGAATTCGGGCCCTTACCAAATAAATAAATAAATGAATAAATAAACAGCAATTGAAAAATCAACATGCAATGATGTTTCCTCGAGTTGTCTTGATACTACTCTAATATGGGGTGGAAGTGATTAATTCGTGAAGAAACTGAGAAAAATGGTAGTCGTTGTGATAAAAACTTTCACACAGCACTGTGTGTCCATTAAATCCTATAAAGCATGCAATCCTCATAAAATGTTGGAGATTTGTGTATCACTGACCTCCTTCATGTAGACTTCAATGGCTCTGGTCAAGCTGATTCTTCTCCTTGTAATTGCCTCCTCCAGAGACTTTCGGCTATCAAACTTACAATAGTACTTCTGAACTGTCCCGTTGGAGTCCACCGTTTCATAAAACTTTACCCTGTCTTCATTTGCTGAGATCTCTTCTTTGAGTTTTGCAGCATTTCCTTCGCATCCCCAGTTACTTCTCTCTTCGGGAAACAAATCGTGAAGCCGGAAGTTGAGAAGAGTTGTAACTAAAGCCATCTGAAACTCAAAGGGCTTTGGATATTGAGGAATTGATGCAAGCCAATCCTTAAACTCGTTCTTAAAAGCTGGTGAATATGCGTCGGATAAAATAGAAGCAATTTGTTGACTTCCTCCCATGGCAAGAATCGTCGTCGATGTTGTTTTTGCCTGTTGCCTGGACGATTCTCCCTCTCTTCTACTTTCCTTAGCTCCAACACTAGCGAACAAGGATTTGTATTCCACTTCCATTTCTCGTGCGAACTCTTTCTTACTGAAAACGTCACTTGCGTCCATGAATTTACGAATCTGGAGCTGGCCTCCAAACTTAGCAGACTTGATGTAGTGAGTGCCCCATCTCTGTATGAAATCCACTACAAAAGTTGATCAAAACGCAAAAAAAATTTACAAAAACAGGCACGAAAAGCGTACATGTGGGTAGTTTGCTAAGAACATCATACATACATACATACATTGCGCGCATACGCTCTTACATTCTTTACTGTGACTTAACCACAAAAATGCTCAATTGAGTTTTAACTTAAAAGTTAAAACTATAGTTTATCTCCTAGGGAAAGTTAATGACAACCAAATGTCATGTTTTAATTAAATACAAAAGCAAACATGAAAAACACACTTACAATACTTCATGGGCGCTCCTGCCGCAAAGTAAGAGGTCGGTAGGGCCATAAATTCTTTCAGAAACGACGCACTTAAGTCCTTTGGCTTTACTTCGTCTATAAAAATCTCATACCTGAGAGTCGAAAATAAAAGAGTACCTGTTAAAGAAACGAAGTCGGGGGCCGGAAGATAGGAGTCGCTCCCCAAACAACTTACGATCGCAGGTCGGATTTCCTCTCGTCATAAACGAAATGCAACAACAACGGCCAATCAGAATACAAAATAAGACATAATCACGAGATGCTGAGGGGAAGAAATGAAAAACAAGTAAATTGCCTCAAACGCGCGAAAATCCGAACCCACCGAACCCTCTCTCTGGATCCGCCACCAGTGCTATACTTATATAATAATGATGGAACAACCTGAAACCACAAAAGTAAAGGGAAATAACAATCGAACAACGTTTTTATGTACCTGTTGATGTCAACGTGTAGGAGAGCCATATACTTCTGGCTGGCTTGAGTCTCCGACTCGCCCCAACCCACCTTGACACCCGCGTAGAAGCCAAAGTACGACCCAGACACCCCAGCCTCTTCCTGTAAGTATTTCTGAAACTCACTGCGGCTCTCAAAGGTCACCATGGACGCTTTGGTGTCGTAGATGCCATGAACGTTCATTGTGTCAGGGACATCGTAATCATCGTATCTTAAAAAATAAAACCAACAAAATCAGTTAGAGTGACTTTTGAGATTTTAACAGAAGTCACCGCATTTAAACACGCCTGTACAGTAATCGTGAATACATAACCTAAAACAATCGGACTCAACGGGGTGCGAACCCATGACTACTCTGCAATACTGTTGTAGCACTAGACTGAGCTATAAAGCCAACTGGGAGCAGACTGTCATGAAAGTAAGCAGAGTTTTTAAGTCCGAATAGTAGCATTGTTATCAAACGTGCTTAGTACCACTACATGTTCAAACAAAAAACTCATAACAATCTGGATAATAGAGGCAGAGCACTTACAAAGAGAGCAATATCATACTTACGTTGCTTTCCCAGCGCAGTTTCGCTGCACGATGCTCATTTTTCTTGATTCGGGGCTGTACTCACCACGCCCGTCAAATCCAACACCCATAAATGCCGCGCCGTCAATCAAGTTCTGCAGAAGTGAGACACGAAAGCAACGACATGTTGGCCCCTTAATCAATCGAGTGAGAGCGAAATTATGGGAGATATGTCCACACCTGAATCATAAGATTGCTTCTAAATAGCACAACTAAATTTCTATTTCATCTACAGGCGTTGATGACTTTGGTATAGATAGAGTTCCTGGCTTTTGCAAAGTCAGAACTAACTGTTGCTATGAAGAAAACAGAACTACTACCATACCAAGCATGCTTCTAATTTCCACCGAGCAGCGTAGCAAGGATCTCCCTCTTGGTACCCAGTGCCCCAACAGCCATTCATTAACACGTTCCCAACGCCTGCTGGGTAGGTATAGGGTGGCTCACCGACTTCCTTAGGAGCGCTCTCTTCACTGGAGATGTGTGAGTTCATGTGGTAACCGGCTGGGATGAACATATCATCAGTTTGCCAGGATTTATCGGGTACGATGTCTAACTTTATCTGCCAAAGTTGGGATAGCAAGTTAGTAATATTCCACGGTTACTGCTTAATTTATCAATACTGTGTTGAAATAAGTGTCTTAGTTCATCATATGTTGTCTTATCTTAGGGAGAACTGACAAAAAACGACACCACCTTTGGCTGCCAACCAGCCCATATCCTCGCTAGGATTTCCCCAACAATGTTGCTAAACGACCTAAATTATCATTTAAGTAGTCTCCCTTGCTCAACTTTTAAAGCTGCTAAAACAGAATTTTTATTGAAAAGAACTCAGAGGTGATCCTGCAAAATTCCGAGAGAACGCCGACTAAAAGTGACGAAAGTACAAGTTCGGAGGTACTCAAAATGTTTTGATACGACCTGCCTAACTACGAAGCCTGAAAGGAATGGAATTAGGTTTTTTCGGCGAGTTATATGAATAGCATTTTTCTTTTTCTTGTTTTTACTAATGACTGGCCCAAAGGGCTCTCTGATTTGAATAGCAGTGAGCTTCTTACATCTGTTAACACAAGATATATTTGAGACAACGAAAACTCTGAAAATGAAGTAAAATGAAACCCAGATTGCATAATATCTTAGAAGGACGGTTAGGTTAAAAAGCTCTTCGAAGTAAATAATGGAAAAATGAGGAAACTCCCCCTTCCCACTATCTTCGATTAAGCCTTCCCCCCAATCCATTAAATCCACCTCCAGTTGGTAGAGAAATGTGATGAAATCAGATAAAGGTGTCAAACCTCCTTTTTTAAGAAATTTTCAGCCTTCTCTTGTGCTTCATCGATGATCTGTAACTGTTTATCCACTAGCTTCCCCATCACTTCAATTCCCTTCTCTACAACAGCACCTTGAACGTTTGCTCCTTTCAATATAGAACCAAGACCTCCACCTCCATTCCCAGCCGAGCTTTGGTCACTCGCAGACGTTGATTGGTGACGATTTTGTCTTTGTTTGGTAGTTGAACTTTTCTTCTGGAAATTATTAGCCTGCCCTTCGTGGCTTTCCCCTAAAGGTTAAAAAATGACTTTTAGGGAAAAAAGGCGAAGTTTGGAAGGCCTCTCTGCCTTTCTGCCTACGAAAATTTGGTTTCATCCTTTCGAATAACTCCACATTAGCGACCTTGAGCAGTCAGGACGGCAACGCCAAGGAAAACTTCGATTGAAAAATGAATTTCTGCCTTTCTGTCTAACGTCTCATACGGCGGCGAAAAGAAGCGTTGAGTTCCAAATGGAAATTAAAATAATTTGCCGTCGCGGTTTTAGTTCGCAGACGACGCAAATTGTGGTGATTTCACGTTGTTGTTTTGCATAGGACGACTAAGAAATGTACAAATTTTTAAAACGCGCGTGCTGAGCTATTGTTCTGCCAATCAGATCTTTTGTTTTTCCATGTCCTCGTTGCCGTCGCCGTCGTGGTTTGCTCAAGGTCTTCATTACTTGATTCACTTTTCTGTTAAACCTGTAGTGGACCCAATATTAAGCAGACACACTGTCTAAAGCGAACACTGGCAAAAGTTCTTAACTGTTTTCCTCATACTTGGCGTAAAATAAACCTATAAACAGTAAACTCCTCTATTACGCACATGCGCACGCCAAAATTAACCCCCATTGTTACATAAAACCTATATTAAAGTGGACATAAAATGATAGCATTTCTTTGAAGCGATAAGTGCTCAAGACTACATTTTTTACATTCAAAACATTTTTTTTTCAATAAAGGGCTTTTTTCATTTATTCAGGACCAAATTTGCGATGCTGGTGATTACATATTCTGTATTATTTGGGGATTAGCCACTGTTGCGCAACTGATTGACTAAATCTGTTTCAGCGGACATCCTGTATAAAGTCAAACACTTGCTTGAGTTCCGTTAGTGACGGCTCAAACCAGGTTTCATCATATTTTTTTCAGTCTCAATTCTACTCTAAACAAAGTCGCATTTAAAACTGAAAATTTATGGTCAGTTTTCATTTAATATAGTGCCCTCTCTTTTCTCCGCTCCAATTTCCTTCGAAGGATTTAGAAGGGTACAATTAAACGAGTGGTAAGGAACTGATTAAACTCTATAGACCACACCATTATACAAGTCATGTAACATACCAGCTTTCATTACCGTTTGTTGAATGAATAATATCAGGCAAAACAGATTTATTTGTTTCCCTTGGTTGCGTTTTTTCAGCACCCCTGTAGTGGAACTGAGTCACTTTAGAGCTCACGCCAGGAAGAGATGGAATGGATTGAGCGGAAGGCCTTGCTGTTCGTTGCGCCACAAATCCGCGGTTGTCACCTCTTTCCTGCCGCATAATTTCACTGTTCCATCTCGTTACAGGCGGAACGTACACAGGAAGTGGGCCGGCCAAGGGTTGCTGCCCATAAAGAAAGTACCTTTTTAGCTGGATTTGTTTAGTTGCGGTTGGTGAAACTTGTCCTGAGATATGGACTTTGCTGGATCTTTCTTTCTTAGATATTGTACCTGGAAGAGTTAAGGGCAAATCTCTCAAGTTCAAATGCATTTCTAAATTACAAACTAAATGAACAAGTTTAAAATATTTAAAACGTAATAATTCTGTATTTCCATCCATGATTATTGTTGTTCTTGATAAACTGAAAAAGGTTTCTCCGGCACTCATTTCGTAGTTGACAAGATGCAATTATTATGGATAAAGTATCTTTATCTTTGGAAATCATCTGATGGATATCAATGGCCAGGCATTACCAGAGGCAACCACGAGCTCAGTTAATACGGTGTTTCAATGAAGCGAAACTAAAAAAGCCTTGAAGCTAGCTAAACGAGATCACTTAAAAAACCTCAAATAATAAAAGAATCCTGATTGCTCAATGAAACTTGCTGTGTTAGAGCCATTTTCTTTTGGCATTTAAAACACCCAACGCTTTACCTGAAATCATCAGGAGGAGGATATGAAAGTATTTCATCGCTGCTATCTCTAGGAATAGAAGGAAAAGCGTCACCTAAATGCGTTCGTTAAGCACAGTTAAAATGGGGGACATTTCGAAATCAAAGTGAGATTCGTCCGCAATTTAATTACGTTTAAATACGCATTTCAGTAATACGCCGACTCAGTCATGTTGGTGAATTGTACACAGATTGATACAACAGCTTTGTAAAGCTGGATGAGCCTAATACCTTGCTAAAAAGTAAAACTATCTACTGTCTAACCTAAGATTTAGAGAAATACGGATTAAAAAGGAATTTCCTGAATTAGTTCCCATTTTCGACGTCAAATTAAGTTTGGCTACTTTACCTACCTTATATTAGTTGTTTGGTTTAAAATATTCACTAAGTTGTTTTTCAGGCTGTTTGAGGTTACGGTCAATCGTCCATAACTGTATTTTTAAAAGTGTGGACGTTCACTGTCCAAAGTGTAAGACAACTATACTTTGCCACGTTTATCAAGATTTTATCCCCTCGATGAATGGTTGAACGGGTTATTTCTGCACGACAATAAATTACCAAGAACTGGTTCCTGCATGGACAATTTAATACCAGGCTGCCGTTTGCGATCTCATGGGGTTCTTTTCTTGAGTCATAAATTTGTAACTAAAAAAAGCTTTTTATTGTTGTTCGTACAAATAAGTATTCACAGAGCCGCAAGCGAGAGCCAAAGACAATTCTCCAGTTTGTTTGTTTGTTTTATTAGTGCAAAGTATTAAATCTATGTTTTTTCCTCCCTTTCACTGGTTCATGTAAACTCCTGATTTGATCCTGAAGACCAAAACTGTTTGTTAACTCTAACTTCAATCGAAGTGAGGTCCACTCCAATTTCGTACTGAATCCGGCGTTAACATGGTTTTAAAAAATGAAAACAGCTTCTATGTTTCAAAGACTCACAGAATACAACATGTGAAAACAAGCGTTTTTATGTTATCAGTGTACCTATACACATGACAGTTTGAGACTCTAAGCATGGAGACATGATCGGATTGAAAACCAGTTCCCACAATGGCTTTTAATTGGAAAGGTGCAATTCGCACATCGTCTTGTCGCACCAATTTAAGCACAATTTAAATGCGAAGAAAGACTTCGAGAGAACAATAACTGGTTCCCAAAAATATTTTTCCGCATTAAAAATTTAACGCATTGTTCACCGCTCACTAACTTTTTTTTTTTTCTTTTTTTTAGCAATTGTCTTTATTAACTTTTAACTTACGTAAAACAGTGCCTGTCCCTCAGCTTCTTTCGGTCGTCTCTCACTTCCTTCTTTACGTCGTCCGAGATGTACCGATTTGCCTCCAAGAGAGAGTTATCTTTTAATGCTGACGCAGCCCTTCGGAGAATATATTGCTTGTCTGTGTAACGTGATAAATACTCGTTAGCAGTGAAATATTATTTTCAGTTGTACTTTGCCTTATGTTTGTTCGATGATTGAGCGCGCATTGCTTCCAGGTCGCCTTCCAAATTTATGTGCTGTCTCAGTATGTTACTCACGATGTCTTGACAGAAAGAATCTTTCTCGGCGCCAACAGGAATGTTCCACATGACAATGTTGTCTTTTTTTGATCGGTGCTCGAGGTCCTCGAGTTTTTTCTTTTTTAAATGGTAACCCGAGTTTATTACTCAAGGTATCTTTTAGCGTCTCAACTTCCTCATTAGTAAAATCAAAACCTTGCTGTAAGTCGTGAATCTCACCCGACAGGTTAGCAGTTTTGGACTTGAGTTGTTGAAGTTTAACACACAAGACATCATGTCTTGCTTATCGATTTTTACCACCAAACTTTTGACCAGTCGGATTAATTCGTCAAAATTTTTATCTCTAGGTATTTCTTCTCGTAAGTTCGGTGTTCCTTTACGTGACCGTTGATTTTTGCTCATGCTCTTCAGGGTTTTAAAAGTACTAAGAGCAGAGCACGGAATGACACTTCCTCAATCTTCGAGAGTCATGCCCTGATCCCACTGCTTACAATCTTGTTTTCATTTGAATACAAAAGACTTATGGGTTCTGCCATACCCTTAACTCTTTCACTTCTGTGATCTCTTTACTGTCTGTCATACATTTTTTATGATATTAGTTTGGAAAATTTGGTTTTAGATCAACCAATAATACCCTAATTTATATTTTACTTTATTCTCATCACTTGTCTGCTTGATATTTACCATCACTTTGAGGAGAAATTTTGTCTTGATCATTCATAGGTGTTAAAGGGTTGTATTAATTCTCTTCAAAAGACGATATAAAGGAGAGCACGTATCCTGCCTCGACCTCAGGTTAGATCTCTCAGTCCAGTTGTTTTTTCTAGAAGCTAAAATGGAGGCAGTTTCGTACGTTCGGGTTGTTGTAGTAGTAGTCTTTATTTCTGCTCAAGAAAAAAATTTATGTGTTATAAAAAAAAACTTTGAAAAGTATCAAAAAGGTGAAAAATTCAACGCTACCTCAGCTTGTATCTAAAAAGAAGACGATTTACACAAGAGTCCTTAAAATTAACGGTCTGGTAATGACTTGATTTGTCTCTGAAATTTTACTTCGTCTCCTTTTTCTTGGGGATGCAGATGTCTGTGACCACACGCAGAAGTCTACCTTACTTTCTATTCGACAAGTTTTTATCCTAGATTAATCACACATACAGTTATTAGATAGACAATGAACCATTTCCCATAGTATCCAATGTCATTCATGTGTTCGAAACAAACGAGACTACCGTGCGACAACCTGGTGTTTTGTAAATGATCGATCTGAAAAGACACATCCTAGTGACTATAGAAAAACATAAAGACGTTCCTACTACTATCGAATTGGAAAACATTGTTATTTAACAGGAGAGTCATCCTTTCAAGCAAGGGCTTCTCAGTTACTGGTAAGGAGCAGCCACGCGATGATTTTTCCTTTTCTTCCAGAGCCTCACCTACCATCAAGCAATGGTTTTCATTTCTAGCTGGAGGGGCATTTTTCAGTGTAAGAGTAGGTTTTAGAGGGGACCTTAGTAAACAAGGACAATCTACTCAACAGTGAGAAACTGCAATTATAAACTCACTCTTGTTAGTTCCACAAATCATGTAATTTTATTAACTTTCCCTTTTGTCTCAACGAATGAGGTTTTTAAACACACACGTGCAAGTTAACAATTTTTCTCTAGGCATCTCTTTTAATACTGCTGAGTGGTTCTTTGGCCAAAAGTAATTCACTGAAGTTTGCAGTGTGCTCGAGATGCGAGCACAATGGATTTTTCATCCGCCTGAAATTGGCTCAGGCTCTCCACCATGCAGTGTTCAGATGAGCGTCGAAAGTTATCTTGGATTGCATTCGTTTTGCTTTGTTTGGCTCTGTGATTGGTTAAGAAAACTCGCACCACGCTCTTAACCAATCAGAAACAAAACCAAAAGATGACGCTCGAATTTCCCCGCGCTTCAGGCCCTTTGCTTAGTTCCTTTTCACCTCTAAGTAGCTATTGTAACTTTTCACGACACAAAATTAAAGTGCATTCTACATCTAGGAAACATTGGTTATAAAAATTCAAGCTCAGATTATATCTGGTCCCATTGAAGAATTACTTCTTTCAACTTTTTCATGGTTATATTAGCTCCACAAGAAATTATTACCACGTTTTGTCCTTGGAATCTATTATGGTCCTTTAAATAAGCAGCAATGGCAACACCAGCCGCACCTTCTACGATCTAAAAATCAATCCAACAGATGACTAAGTTAATACCTTTCGAAATTAGTGGTTACCTTTGCAATCTGACTAGCCCTCAACATTGTGACTCATGAATAAATCGCATTTTTTCCTGCCCTGGAATAGAACAATCAATCAGGTCTCGCGAAGGGGAAGGGAGAACAGGGAGTGGGAAATAATAGTCTTTGATAAACATGCTAGTGGTCCACACCCGCCTGCTGCAGCAGCTTGTCGATTTAATAAACATAGAAAAAAAATGTAACTGAAAAATTTTTAGGCAATAAAAAAAATGTAACTGACTCACTTTATGGTGATTTTCCATAAATTGGTAAACTGCTCTACTAATTTCTTCCTCTGACACAAGGATCCACTCGTCGACAAGATATTTACAAAGATCAAACGTCACCTTATCACCAGTAACAAAAAAATGTGGAAATATAACTCTACTTTATAATGTATGAAAGCACACACATAATTTTTCTCCCGAAGGAAATGAAAAAACACAACTCTCTTTCTTTCAGCAAATGTCCCAAAAATAAAGCGTAAAGCAAAATTTGAAAAACTAGAATTAATCCAACGGCTTCTATGAAATTCCTGAATCATTGTCCTCGAAAGGTTTGTGTTTGTCCTTTTTCTCTTAACAAAGAAAAAAGCGTATGCATCTTTTTAACGTCAGAACGGTAAGGGTTCTTTCAATCGGCCGACTTTGTCAGGTCTTGTCAAGGCGAGCTGCTTAGGTTCCACACCTAAACCTTCAGCCATGTCTTAATAGTATGCTTTTTCTAAACTTTTATCACTCAGCTACATTCATTCCGCAAGGAAAACACATGACAAAATGTACTCATGACATTTACATCAATGCAAGACAACGTGATTGAAGAAACTGATTCCCCCGGCCGAGGAAGCCGGGGTATAACGAGCGTGTATAAAAATTTCCTTCATGACCTTACCCAGAAAAATAAGGGAAATTAAAATTTGAACAAAAGATAAAACGTGAACCTCATCTGTGAAATAGTTAACTAAACACGGAAGCAACATGTAAAGAGTTTTACAAGCCTGCGCTCATGCCACACCTCATCAGAATTTACGTAAGATCACCTTACTTGTTAATACTCACTGAGTTTTCCTCGACACCACCGCCTGTACCGTCAGACAGCGTGTCACCTGATGGAAGATCTAAAATTTTCCCTGCCTTCACTGACTCTGACATCACTGCAGACTGTGAGGGCTGACATCCAATCATCTGCATTAAAATCAACAGTTGAGTCAGCATGAGCAGAGTCTATTTTAGGTATTTTAGATCTCCTTCTCAGTCCCACATTTTCCCGCTCCGAGCAACGAACAACAACAAAAGACACACACACACACACACACACACACCACACACACACACACACACACACACACACACACACACACACACACACACACACACAACAAAGCGCTCAAACGAATGCGCATGCAATGACTAGGTGGTGTATTTTCATGCTTTCAGAACCAAGTTATATCACACGAGTTACAAACACAAGCTACACAAGCCAGTAAGTCACATGATAAAGCTCAAAACGGAATGGTAAATCAACAAGATATCTGTGTTTGAATAAGCTTCCTGTTCGAAAAGTTTCGAGTTTTCTCTACCTTTCTATGAACTTTTCAATTTTCTTTCGTTTACTTTGTAAGACAGCAGTTGTTGGCATGGAGCCGGTCATAATTGATCCCCTCGCGCATGCTTACTCAGGGTTTGACTGTTATGTTCATACAAGGAAACATGCGCGCAAAAAAAAAAATCCGTGGTCGTTTGACCGTTGACCAAGGCAAAACGCGGGCGCGCACTAGAGTGAGTGTTATTTTGGTGGATCATTTTGGCGGGAAAACTAGCGGCAACCGCGGCACTACGCAGTGATTTTACGTTTCGTATTTTCTGCACAAACGTTGATGTGGCAAGGCAAAAGAACATTCTACATGAAGGCAAGTTTCTGCTAAATATTCTCACGCCACTTTCATATTTTTTCATCCAATGCAGAAGTTTTGGTTTCAATAACTTTTTCCACAGGCGGCCGATGGTGTGATAGGTGTCTGTGCCCGGAAAAAAAGCCGCAAGGCAAAATCAAAACACTAGAGCCTGATTTCAGGCTCAACAGACGGTGGTAAGAGTTCTTACAAGACGTCGATAGCCAGCTGTTATTGAAAACCCTACCAGGAGAGTTGCATGCGATTCACGTATCATCCGATGCACATTCAAAAGGAAGATTCATTTTCCTTCTTCATTGAGACCTGTTACCTTTATTTCGGGTTTCACACTTTTCAGGTAGGCTGCAATCCCTCCTATAAGTCCCCCTCCTCCAACAGAAACGAATACTGCATCAACATCGGCCAAGTCTTCGAAGATTTCCACCCTGTGTAGATTACAGAGAAAGTCGCTGTACGTTTTAGCAAAGTAATTACAAAAACATTAACTGAAAGAGGCAACAACTTCTTCGTTTTCTGGCTTGGCGATTTTTGAGATCTGTTTTTCAGTTTCACTTACAACTTTTCGTATCTACTCTGGGTTTGTTATTTCTCTTTTGTAACATTTGGTTTCGGTAAAAATGTTTCTTTTCTCGTTTTTTCGTAAATCCTTTTGGACCTCAAAATGTCACCTCTGTCATTTTTCCCCGTCACATTTTTGATTTTGATGTAAATTTTGGCCAGTTGTCGGGTTTCTGATAAGTCATCATACTCTCATGCTCTCAACGATTTCATCTGCCCTTTCACTTTAAATTCCTCAAAACTACCTAATAGTTCATTTTGTGTTTGCATTTCATTCAAGTTAAAAATTTCAATGGTAAATATTTATAGGAAAACAGTCATATTAAAAGGTTCCACTTGTGGAGGATACACAAAAAAAATCATCGTGAAAGATTCATTGGATGGAAGGAAGAGGTGAGTTTAAGTTCCATTTTTCTTTAAAGTAATTATCAGGGTCGTAACGAGGTATGTGGAATACATATGATCCTAACTTTTATCCATATTTTGTGATCCATGATCCCAAAATTTCGGATAATTTCGATCCTTGATCCCGAAAAACTAAATTGATCCCATCTAAAAACTGAAAAAAATTGATCCTATCCTTGACGTAGCGATCCCTGTTTGCTGGCCATGTCAGAGAGGCTTATGCGATGTCTTGGCCATGGCCATTCACATGAAAAATATTTTTAAAAAACACTATTTTGTTTTTCTTTACGTTTCTCCCTCTGTCTCTACGTGGCTCTGGAGACCATAAACGTAATCTTTGACTAAAAAGAGGACCCCCCTCTCCCTCTCCCTCTCCCTCCCCTCCCCCCCCCCCCAAAAAAAAAGGATTAAACGACCACATACATGAACGAGATCGCTTCACAAGGACTTTTCAATAACATGAAATAATGGCAGGAGCGAACTCGTTACACTTCACGCTACCATCACGCAACCATCACGCAACCATCACGCAACCAAGAGAGCTCATGAGGAAAATTCCTCATTACATGTCATGAAAAGCAATTTTCAATACAGTTGTTTGTTTCGGTAAGAAAATATGCCTGACACATGAGGCAGTAACCATAGTAACTGTGTTATGAGTCCATAAGGAAAGTTTATTTACTGTAATTTTCCGTGATTGTCCAGCAAAGCAGCAATTGACACAAATTGATTCACTGAAGGTCAAAAGGAACTTCACGTACCGGCGATCACTGTTCTTTCGTTTCAAGTTTTCCCCTTGAACAGAGGCAAAGCCACAAGGCGAAAAGAGAAGAAGGCAGGAGACTGCACAGATGGCGCGATATGGGCGCAAACCGAAATCACTAGCGATTTCAACTCATGAGAGATGCGATGACACCTAAGAAACCTCACATATGTGTTATACACAATCGTAAGATTGGTAGAAATGCCGCGTCAGATAGATATTCAATATTCAACATGACAGTTAGCTTCCGGTCTTCCCAGTTCTTTGGAGCTACATTGTGCTGCACGGCCACTCCAGAAATCAACCTGTACCGTTTACGCGATCTAGAAATTTGAGGTCCTCTTTCGAAATGTTCATTGTGGTACTGATCCCGGATTTTGCCTCTGATCCTATGCCTTTGATGCCCGATCCCAGGCTTCTGATCCCAGATCCCAGGCTTCTGATCCCAGATCCCACCCCTTTTTTTCTCTGATCCTACATACCTCGTTACGACTCTGTAATTATATTTTAAACAAAGTTTTTCGTCATTGAAAAAGTCGAGTTTAAGTATTACAATTAAAAAAGCTGAGCTGTCAGCGTGAAAGACTCTGTAACAAGGAAAGGTTTCTATTTTTCTCCACATGCCAAGACTGAAGAAATAATAATTAAATGAAAATAATAAATAAACAAATATGAACTAAACACCACCAACATAAATAACAAAATAGATATTTACCCAATGGTTCCTTGCCCAGCAACAACTACAAGGTCATTATATGGCGAAACAAAATGCATGCCACTTTCCTAAAGGGATAAGCATACACTGTCAAACAAATGGGACAAGGAGGGATTTCCTGTAACATTTTATGAGGGCTCTTGTTGCGATATGTAGATCTTGCGTTACTTGTCACGCATTCCCATCATTATTTGTATTCCCTCATTTGGTCATTAAATGCAGTTGCTACTCACTGAGTTTGCGGCGCACTTGTCTTAACCCTTTAACTCCCATAAGAGATTAACATGTAACTTCTCCTTGTAACATCCACACATTATCCAACCAACATGTAATGAGAATACTCAAACTCATCAGGTAGAAGTTAGTAGTCTTGATCTAACACCAAATTCTTGTGACTTATTTAGAAGGAAATGTGTAGTAGGCAGAGTGGAGAAGATCTTGGGAGTTAAAGGGTTAACAGCTATAGCACTAACTTGTAGCCTGTTTGTCTTGTTATCATGCTTCTTTCCTTTAGCTTGTTTTCTTAATGTTGAAAAAAATTAGGGTACTTGGAAATTAACACAAAAAGTTGCTTATTCTCAGAGAGGGATTTTGCTAGCCTGAATGACCAGTTGCATTGCTTTCATCCAGCCCTGGAAATGATTTCAGCAGCACAAAATTGTTAGAAATACTACTACTCTCCTGGAATCCAAGGCAATCCTGTTGGTAAATTTTTACACAATTGGACATAGTTTACTTACAAGCTAGAACCAAACTTATCTTTATATTACAGCTTTCTCAACCCTCTTCCCACACTGTTGTGGTCAGCCAAACACAGATCATTTTGTGCTTCTATTGTTAGTAATGAGAGAGAGAAGCTTCATTAACATAAGGAGTGCAGCAATGTTGTTGAACCTTAGCAGCATTCCTGGCTGTCACCTCTGCTTCAACACAGTCTTCTCCATGGAACTTCACAGACCCACCAAACTGTTTCACTACTTTCAGCTTGGCATAAGAAGTGGTCTCTGGTACATAAATAGTAACTGGAGTGCCAACTTTACTTGATGCATATGCCTACATAAAAAACAAACAAATAAAGAAACCTTTTAAATTAAAAAATAACTTGTCACTTCATAATATCAGAGTTAATTTACATGGACAACTGCCAACTACCTTCATTCTTGGCTCCACTATAACTACTTGAAAGGACTGGGGCTGACTTCAAAGGGCATCTTTGACCTCACAACCACTTTTAAAATACTTTAATCTGGGTAATGGCCACAAATGTTCACTCCTTTAATCATGCAGACTCTTACTGACATTTTATCATAGATATAACCAGATAAATAAAAAAAAATATAGAAATTAAAAGGCTTAAGTCTGTTAATTGGCCCATGATTTCCAAAGCTTTAAATTCTCCACATGCATGAAGCATGAAGCCACTTTCTTGAAGTAAAGCTAGTCATTCCTCATACAGGTAAAAATTTGCTCCATCAAATAACAATGGCTTGTTAAATATTGCGATCAACCATATTGAAAAACTTCATCTTACAGTAGCTGCTCCATGATTTCCAGTAGAAGCTGTAATCACTCCATTAGTCAGAAAAACCTCATCGTTTGATTCTTTAAGGGTGAGGAGTTTGTTGAAGGCTCCTCTCAGTTTAAAAGATCCTGTAATCTGTTCACTCTCTATATTAATGAAAATAGATAACTGTTATTTACAACAAAAACATTTTACTGTCCCCAAAGGAGAACAAACAACACTTAAGTCAAAATCAACATTTAGGACTAAGCGAGGTTATTTGCATGTGTCAGAGAATAAACATACAATATGGAATTTAGTTTAAGTCCAAATTCATCATGATATATTTAAAAATATATTAGCCCCAGACTTGGGCTTGATTTCTGCCATTTTTTTTGGGTCTAGTCCTTGATCCTCCCAAGAAGAAGAAGGGTGAGTGTCAGCTCATTTCCAAAACAGCAGCTGGTAATTGAGCTTTCCCCAAACTGTGATGTGAATGGTTGTTATGAATTGCCACACAACTTAAGATATCACCATACCAACGCTCATCTCTAGTCTTTGGAGAAACATGTAATTTGTTTGAGGTTTCCTGCCAGCAAAAATATAGCCTGGCAAATTTTTGCAAACCATTTTTGGTCCCCTGCAAAGGTGGGGTACAAAACCTTTTCAAGACCTATATAACATTCTCTAAAGGAGAGAGGAGTTATCTTCTCCAAACACTTTCAGGGTTTTTGACAGCCTTTTTCATAATTATTAAGCGACTGCCAATGGTGAAACATACAGCCATGATCGCTCAAAAAAGGTGTACAAATCCTATAAATAAAATCTTGACAGAAGGCAAGAAGAGCACCTATAAGTGGCACTGGACTGGTGGTAACCGTTTTTTAATGAAACCCAACAACGTTCAATTGCAATATGTTTAATCATGCCTGAAAGATCAATTCACTTGACAAGAAATTCTACAAATTTATGACTGCATGACGAAGTTGTAGAACCCTCTTATCAAATCCCTATCGCTCAATATTCAACCCTATTATAGACTACCACTAACAAAATGAATCAAAGGGGGAACGGTTGGAGTATGAGTTGATTGGGTGTGGAACTCTTAATACCAAAATCTTTGAAGAATGAAGAGGGTAACAAAGGTCAGGGGGGAGGGGAGTGAAGGGGCCTGATCCCATTTCACGCGTGAACGTTTGGCACCTTACGTTGCCTTTCTATAAAATTCACGCGTCTTGGACTAAATTATTTTCGCGTCACGTATGAACCCTTTGAGCAAGTGACGATCTTGTTATTTATCAAACTCCAACACTGTTTATTGCCGATTGGTCAAGACGAAATTCGTTACCGTGGATGAGCAGTAAAGGTTGGTTACTATACTTACCCAGTTTAATATAGACCTTCGACTTGCCAACGTCACTTAACCAAGGAGAGTATTCCAGAGGAGTTTTTCTGACGTGCAGCTTTATCCGATCAGCAGCCTTCGAAATATCCTCACATAGGCTGAGCAGGTGAGGTTTTGCAATCATGGTCTGGCGAATAAATGATCGAGATTTTGCAACGCCAATCGACCTTAATAAGACGCCTGCGCTGAAAGTTTAAAAAAATATATATTTGGAAAGCTGCAGAATACAGGGCACTTCTTCACACCTCATTGAATCACGATTGATCCTTTTATGTTCTGCCTCGTTCGTTCTCCAAAGCATGCCGACAGGGTGGAGCCAAGAGGCCCCGTATTATGTGATTGCTCTTATCATAATACCATTTTGTCGTCTATGTAGCATTTAGCCATAAAGTACAAAATAGTGTGCACAATAGCGTAAGCTCACAAAGCAACAGGCGTGAATACACCTCTCCGCTAGCATGGAAATAGCAGACTGGGACTGAGAGAGGGAGAGGGGCGAACAAGGGGATTGTTAAGTTACAAAGAAATCACACGTTTCAAGAAATCTGTCACCATGTGTAACATCAAAATTAACCAAAATTAGCTCTGACGAAGTGCTAGCGCTCGAAACGTCAGCCTTTTCACTCTTAAGGATGGCCAATTTACGTTTTCAACTCAGTTGTTAACACTAAATTACCTGCTATACTCTCCCACCGATGCAGCACCACAGTTTCTTTCGAAACTTACCCCTTTAGACATCAAAACTGCCTCGTTATGCAAATATCAGACGCTGAAACGAGGCTACTAGCAAACAATAAAGTGACGAACATGCTCCTTGTATTTCTTTTTGGGTTCTCGTAGCCCAGACCCCAGCTCGAACCGAGGCATGCCATTTTCTACACGCTTCTCTAAGAATTCCGATGACTAAATGGGGCTGAAGACAAATCTTAGATGGCAGTGCGGGCCGTAGCTCAAAGGCTGGTCTATTCAACTTCGTTTCTTGATATTCTATCATTTCAGCTTCATAGTATTGGATCTTCAATATTCAAATTTTGATGTTTGAGGGAAAAAAAGTGTTTTTCTGCCCTTGCTAGTAATTATCATGGCGATGGAGAAACGGAGCCGTGGCCCTTAACTACACATGCTTTCAGACCCATTTTTTAGTTAGACCGTTCCATTTCTGATCTATTGAAAAATCCTCCAATTTATAGCATAAAAAATTTGCGAAAAATAAAAGAAATTCTCAGTCGGCTTTATCGCATAGCAATTAGGAGAAATATACCTGATTTAACGACGAAAGTGCTTAAAATCTGTACCCGTTTTCAGACTATCAGACTAAAGAAGGTAAAAATAACATCTTTTGGGGCGACACGTTGCTATATTCCTTATATCCGGGAGTTCACCCCCCTAATTTATGTAACGCAGGGAGGAAAGCAGTCGTTGCCGACCGTATTTTCAGTAAAATGGATCTACATCACAATGCGACTCCAACTTGATTGACCGTAAATACGGGCGATCGCGTTAGGTGTCTGTTAAATTTTTTCCGTGGCAAAAGTACGGAAGGGGGTAGTAATTAAGTGAACATTGTTCCCCGGTTGTTCAAAAAGAGGTGAAAACTTGTGCTGTCCTTCCATCCAACGAGGAGAAACACTACAATCAATCACGCCTTGGTTACTCGCGCTTACCCGCGCTATGTTCGAATTATGAACATCATCCAAGAAAAGTTGAATTTCAAATTTATCGAAAAACTACACGACAGAGACCAATATATTAACATATGCATAATTTATTTATGTAATTGTATTTATCTCATTTCTTTGTTTCCTAAAATACTGCACTACTTTCTGAAAATTATCGCTTTTTTCAAGTTGTATGAAAAGGTATCAAGAAGTGATGATTAACCATAAATGGCGAAGCTTCATTATAAAGACTGATTAAACTTTTAACCCTTTAACACCCATAAATGACCATGACATAATTCTTCTTTACGATATCAATACAATATCAAGCAGACAAGTGATAAGAATAAATAAAAATATCGCTTAAAGGATTGAGTTGATCCAATACCAAATTCTCAAAACTATCATCACAAGAATTGTATGAATGACAGTAAGGAGAATTACTAATGAGATTTTGGGAGTTTAAGGGTTAATCAAGTTCCATGCATTTGGTAAGCTTTTCTCCGTGAAAGGGAGAAAACCATTAAAATTTGGTGGAAATATAAACCAGCTCTTTGTATCAAAAGATGCGACACGAATTCTTTTATCGTTTCCTGTCTTGGGATATTTGTATTCTTCTGTATGAAGTTCAACTTAATTCAATTCAGAATGAAAGAGTTCTTCTCTTCTCAATTCTCATTTAAATATACCGTTTTATCATTCATTTATATTTACCGGCAATATGATTCCGAAAAAGACCGGCTGTAGATATTTCTTCATGTAGTTTCCATTTGTATTAAAAATTATTTACTCAAATACAGAAAAAAGAAAAGCCAATAACACATTCCATGTTCTCTAAAACACGAAACCGTTTGAAAATTTCTTTCTTTAAAGTTAAGATTTAGAATAATTCCTTTAAAATCGCTTCAATACCTTAAGCTAGTGCCAGCTGAATTTTTGTTACCGGAATTGTGATTTGATACAAAATTCTCAGGTGATCGATCGCTTGAACACCTTGAGTTAGTGCCTTCCAAATTTCAGCCATATCTCTCGACTTCCTATGAGATGGGCAACACATTAGCTTCACATTTAGGAACGTATTGCCTCTCATGTATATTCCTTTCAACAGTGATATTCTTATCAATAATCACATTTCAGATGTTTCAGCGTATGATCACCGCTCACAGTTCCTTCTTGCCCTCTCCTGTGAACTACCGACATCCTCTTGTATGGAGCATGGCACATCGTGAGGTGACCCTTGTATTGATCCATACTTGGGCGAGGTCGTAGGTTCGTACATAAGGCACGATTGATTGGGCGGCGATCCTATAGACCTTGATACGCTGGTACTCACTGAAACGTTCTGACCAAGCAGTTTATCTTGTACGTTCGCCTCTACTTTCCCAGATTCTGTAAGAAGAACCACAAAAAGGTAAAAACTTCAGACACGTCTTCGCTCAAGCGCCTTTTTACATTACCGCTTTTTTTAAGGATATTGTTTATTTTATGCATGCAATGCTGCGGATTCGAACTCAACCTTAAGAAAACTCGTTTCTAAGAATCTACCAATTTCGAAAGTACTTTCGGGATTTAGTCTGATGCTGCATAATGAAAACTGGTCGCTTCATGCACTGCATAGTCAGTTCAGAAGAATAGGGTAAAGATACATAAAAATTATATGAGTCTAAGAGTCTATTCCAACGAAAATAAATTAAAAAAACAAATAAAAATTATTTTAAAATACAATTGAGGCTTTTCCTCACAACTAAAAAAATTTACCTTCGAAGTCTCCTATTTTCGTCTTTAACATGCTGATTAGAACCAGCATTGATATTATGGTTGCCCCACCAGCAACATACACCATAACCTCTCTGTAGTATGGACCACAGCCTGCGCAGCAGGTCCTAAGGAAATAAAAATAACCGATCAGCAAATTAATAAGTTCAGTTAACGCCAATGGTTCAGGTTTAACGTATGGTAAGCGAGGCTTCAGCAGCCGAAAGGTGAAGGCTCTTTACCATCTGTATGCCACACGCACTACAGTGCTTCTGCCGTACCTTTCAGTTTCACGCGCTCAAGCGAAGGCTTTGCAGTTGATAGTTTGAAGCCAAAGCGCATTAGGAGTATTGCATTACCTTTGATAAGGCCGTCCACCTTTCAAAAATGTCTACGCTCACGTTCACGATCAACTACTCTTTAACGCAGTACACTAATTTTATTGAACGATTCTACAAGACCCTCACTTTCAAAATGAGGCAACATTGCTAAACTTTGTCGTGAAATGGCTTCTCATTTACTCCCGTTTTCAAGGAGAGGCAATGGAAATCACGGAAATAGCTTATTTTCAACGGGTAGACGTGAATACTGCAGAAAGTTATAGAAGGTGTTCTTGCTGCTCACAGTGCAACTAAAGATTTGCATTTAAACAACGATTTATTATAGCGTAATTGTAATTATTTGACCATGAAGTTGGTTGATTGAAACTCGTACATGTGAGAATGACTGAGTCCTATTCCATGAGGGGAAGCTGTAGAGTTTCCATTCCAAGGACTATGTACTGCAACATGACTTTCGAGCAAACAAAAGTATAGAAACAAGAAATTGAAAATAAAGTAACTACCAGTAGTCTGATAAGGCGCACGCTGGCGTACAAGCAAGCAAGCAGGAGCTGGTTAAAGGCTGTTACATGGCATTCATTAGCTACAAGTTAAAGCGGAGCCAGGTTATGATATTCTGATGAGAATTCTAATCAAAACGAAAAATAACGTAATACAATAAACACGTTCTTATTCTAGATGAAATAAATAATGTTCATGGCAAATCTTCGTGTAAGAAAACGAAGATTTACCAATCGGTGAGAGAATATTACTTTGGCGTGACGTCATAACCTCTTAGTAGAATGGAAAGGCGAGAAAATTCTGAAAGCACAGTAACAATACCGCACTGAATTAAACGCCTTTCCAAGGAAGATACTCACTAGGAGGTCTACCATAAACATACCACATCAGGGTAAATGGCGCACCTTACAACACAACACAGTTACCAAAGTTACCAAAGTTTTTGTCTCAACTGTGATAATTTCACGCGAGGTCAAATCTTATTTTCACAAATTTCCTATTAAAGTAGACAACACCGTGACACCAAAGGAGTTCTCTAATAAGCTACCGAGAAAATAAGAGCGAGTCAGAGTACTCGTAAGAAGTTAGAGTAACAAAGAATCGGCTTGGAGAGAAAAAGTGGCCAGAAAATAAAGAAGTCTGTGGTGAAAAGCGAAACAATCTACAGAGTCACATTACTTTAATAATAAAATACCAGTTAGGAAGCAGAGAACACCAAACGCGACTCTTTCATGGCAGAGGGTGCACTGATAAGAAGCACAGGTTATCCAAAGCATTTGCAGCAGTAACAACAAAGATTAATAACAAGGACGTTGCTCTCAAGAGAAGAAAGACTCGTGAGCTCTCAGCCACCTGGATCTAAGGCCAGTTTTTCTCCCTGGACATCAAACTCGTCATATTATGGTTATACAGAGACGTCAAGCACCGACTATCATTCAAAGATAAAACAGAAGGATATCCTTTTGTGTAACAAATTACCATCTTGATGGAGTTGACATTGAAAGCTCATTACAGCTAGAGACTCGAAAAAAAGATGCTTGGTGTCATGAAATTAGGCGTGTGAATAGTCCATATACCTTTAAAGACTACTGCTATTTTAAGGTAAGATCTTCCAAAGAAATAAAACCCCTCACGTTAGTCTTCAGTCCTACATAGAAGGATGTCATCTGTTTTGTCATGAGCGTGGAACAAAGAAACCAATCTGAGTACCCCATGAGGAATCCAACCACAGAATTTGGATTTCACACTTCATTGCTTTACCAGAGATGTAGAGGACTCACTCACTAGTGAACTACATTTGTAGAATACATGGGTTGTATATGCCAGGTTTAGATGTGACAAGCGGCCTGTATACTGCAGGGATCACAAATGTCACTTATGTCCAAAGCACTAAGCGAGTAATAGAAAAAATGGCACACTGTGCATGTAAAAGGAAAAAATTGCACATAGTGCCAGTAATAGAAAAAATGGCACATTTTCACCTTGACTATGGATTTAAGAGATACTTCTCTTGGCAAAGTCTACTGAGTTCCATCAGCACACTATTCCTCTGTTAATCAAATGTACAGTACTTCAACATTTGACTATTTGGGCATATGTCTTCTTGCAAAACAGTTATTACAAGAACAACTGTAAGAAGTACATGTGCGGACTAACACAAGCCTTTTTCTAGTTAGTTTGTGTCTGATGCCATCTGACCAAGATGACAAGGTAGATCAATAATGCTTCCTCAAAACAATATCACTGTGCAGCACAATTGACATTGTTTTGATAAATCAAAGCATTGCAAGTTTCATGTGAGAATTCTCAGGTACCAGTCAGTTGTGAATTCACAAAATATGATGTATACAAAGTTGGTCATTGAAAATACTATAATCCATTAGTTAATAATACTTACTCTCCTACTTTGTTACATGGATGAAATATCTGTATGAGTTGTACTGCAAGTCCATTGGATAGTTTGTCTGTGAAACTCATTGCTCCATACACAAATGCACCTGTTTCCTGGAATAAACACAAACAATTTATCATATCAGATAAATAGGGAAAAAATGCAACACCAAAATCTTAATCAGGCCAAACAAGACAACATTTACCACATTCTCCCCAATCAGATCTGCAAGCATAGTCAAAGCAGTGACAAGTAAAGTTGATCCACCAACTCCTAATAAAGCAGAGGCTCCATATGCTGATATGTAGTCTTTCTCTCCTATCCAACGCATCCATGCACTGGGGAAAAACAAAAACAACCAACAAAACAGATCAATTCTCCAAAACATATACATGCAAGAACAAAACAACTTTCAAGAATATTGCCTCACATCTGCTCATCAAGCCCTCATTCTTATACACACTGGAAAAATCTCACCAATAACTCAATAATTCAGACTACATCATTGCATTACTTTTTTTCCCCTTTGATATCTTATTTGCTGTTTCATCTGGTGTTTTGCTGCTTTATTGTAATAAATCTCCATCCTTTAGAATCTTAACACATATTTTATAAGTTAGCCTTTGGAAAATGTAAACAAAAACAACAATTTCATGTACTGTAATTTGTTTAAACATTGAAACACAAAAATACTGATCTCACGAAGAAAAAATTTGGTTCAACAACTTGCCTCACACCTCCTATCATAAGGAGTCCAAGGAAAAATGTACCCTAGAAGACAAATTTTGCAAAAGACTTACAAAGCATTCTTTTCAAATAATTTGGATATAGATTATCCCAGAGGAAACACCCTTGGAATATACTCCAAAAAATTCTAAACATAGGAAAGCAAAATCTTGGAGACTCACTGAAAGACAAAACCCTCAACCCCTTTACTCAAAAGAGTTGATGAGAACACTGTAGATTGTTAAAATCATCTTGCATAGGCTAATGAACGCAACTTAGATTGACATAAAATCAACCAATGAGATCAGTTAATTAATAGATCTCTAGAATCAACTGTGTGTAATCATTTGAACAAGCATATCTGTTTATCATCATCACCCAACAATACGAAGTACGCAGAAACACTTGTTAACATATGAGGGTGTTATTAGTCTAAAATCAACCAGGTCAGAGCATCACAGTCAGTGGTAATCAGTGATAAATCAACTAAATATCACAAAAAATACCCCTACCTTTCTACCATAGCACTTGTTCAATGGTTTTGAAAGGAATGTGGACAAGAATCCACATACATAAATGACTAAGGGAATTATAGCAATGGTGTCCTGAAACAGAAAGAAAAGTTATCTTAGGGTGTAGATTGTTTTAAAAAAAGTGAGCCAAGTTACAAAGACAGAATCAATGCAGTGTTAAAGGAAGGACTTTGAACATCAAAGTTTACAGAGCATTAAAAGACCTAACTCGTAAAGGCACACCTCCTCTGGGGGTACTCACATACACCAAGGCTCTTACTCAACCCCCCCTCTCTCCCCCCTCTCTCCCCCCATAAATGTTACTTAAAGACACTGGATGCTTACTTCAGGGTGACGTACATCTTATCCCACATGAGGTGAAAAAAATTAAATAAGTGGCTCAGCGCTTATTTGCACAAATATCACACCCCTGATGTAACTGATGAAAAAGGACATCTTCTACTACCTTAAACACTTCAATCTGCATGCCCTGTGCTTTAATCCTTTGTAGATAGTGCCAAGATACAAATGCTGCTTTAATTTTTTTGTAGGAAGAGTGCTCATTCAAATACTGCCCCATAAGAGGGGTGCTTAAATTATTTAAAGGGTACTTATAAGTCTTGAGGATCTATTACAGTACTGTATTTTAAAACAGTGAATGTTCACCCCACCTTTCTTAACGACAGTGTTTCAAGAGCGTACATGGGGATATAAACTTGGGTGATGTTAACAATCAGTCGAGTGCACATATAGAGAGCAGCCACCTGCCAAATCAATGAAAATAAGTTACATCATCATCCTCACAACTAGTATTCAAACAAACTCAAGTTATTCTCCAATTCCATGATTAGATATTGCACATTCATCAAGGCAAAATGAAAATTAACTGAGTGAAAAAAATTCTCAGGTTGCAAACAACAATATTATATGTTTTGCAGCTCTCTGTCCATTTGAAAGATCTTACCATCATATAAAAGCTGCTGCAGCAATAATAATAAAAAAGATAAATATTAAATGATAATAGTAAATAAAAATAGTAAATTGTGTGCCTGCTGTTATAAGAGGAAATAATTATCATAAGTAATAGTTAATTGTTAGTACTGAGTCAAGTGCCCCTTTTTTGTCCAATGGTATATCTGTTGTGAACTAAAAGAGTTTTTTTTTCCTAATTTTCAAACAAACCTGATAGAACTGGATTTCTTTAAACCAATGCATCCAGTTTGCAGCACTTCTTTTACTTCTTTCATTTGCAAACACATATGTACAACTTCTTGGAGGCTCTTTTAGTCCGATATGAAATATCAACATGAACAGGAGACCAGTGCCAACCACAATAAATGCAACATACTGGAACAGAATATGTCATAAATTGAAGACTTACAAGTCCTTTACAATCAAAAGATTAAATTCATCACTAACTTAAGGTACCCAACTCTTTCACTGATGACAAAAAAAAAATGCATTCTTAATCTTGAACAATCAATTCTTGATCCTTGACACACAAATAAGAATTGAGAATCAGCTGTTTCTCAACTGTCAACACCTAATCAATTAATGATTCTCATCCTTGCTAGCTGGTAACCCTTTTTCTATTATCAAAATTAGTTAGTTAAATAATGGTGAGATTAGTTTAGAATTATGTTATTATAAAGGGAAAATATCACCAATGAGCAGCCAATCAGTGCTTCTGTTTTCATATGTTGTTTGCTGCATGATATACTTCAATTGCAAAGAGAAGTTATTTGTAATTTTAATCTCATCTATGAGATCTAGGGCTGGGCTTGCTATCACCTCAGATATCTGGGTATAGTATGTACCACACGGATGAAAGGTGCTTTTCTTTGATTGGCTAATTCAGAAGTGATTAGCAAGTATTGCTCACCTTCAAGAAGCAGAAGAGAAAAGATCACGTGAAGAGTTTAATTTCTGACCATATTTCAGTATATTTACACTTTGGTGGATACTTATTCACTAAACACAACCACTATACACCAAAACTTATTGTTGGCTGCAAAGACTTTAGAATTACAAAAATTATTCACTGACCATAAAAGCTGTTGAGTCAGAAGGAGAAAGTTTGACTGTGCCATTTCCTTCTGTACTTATAAGAACCCATGTCACCAAAAAGACAAAAATGTTTGATGAAACTGTACAAGCATATCTGGGGAAGAAAAAAAAACAAGAAGGTTTGAACCAACTAATTAAATTGCTAATCCTTTACATGTAACATCTGAAAAGGTAATGAAATCCTATCTTTACTTGAAAAAATATAAAATTCAAACTCTGGCTAGGACATTGATTGTTAAATCAATTGGGATAAAAAAAGATTGTTCAGTTTTCAAAAGATAACTAAGGCTAAGACTAATCATAGGACTTGCATAAACTGTTACAAAATTCCGTGTTCATATATTTGCATAAGCCTAATATATTAACTGGAATGCAAAATCTATGGTAATATTCTACATGAATTCTAGATAAATCAGTTCCCTTAATATTGAAATTTGATATGCAACAGAAAAAAATAAAACAGACCAAACAAACATTTGTGTCTTAGAAAAAGCACATTCTAATTCACATGTCACATTTCCAAGATGGATTCAATCTGGTATTTATCAAGTGGCATCTAAAACTCATCCTGAATTTAAATTCACTTAAAATTCTCACATCTAGTATGTTTTGATTAATAACAATTTTTTTATGTTTTGATTGTAGAGGCCTCCATGCGTAGAGTTAACCTTTAACCCTTTAACTCCCAGAAGTGATTAACACAAAACTTCTCCCTACAATATCCATACATTCTTCAGAAAATAGGTAATGAGAATATTCAAACTTATCAGGTAGAAGCTGCTATCTTGATCTAGAACCAAGTTCTCATAACTAATTTACAAGGAAATGAAAGGAAACAGGCAAGAATTAACAATCAGATCAGATCAGGGTCCTTGATTCATGCCTCCAGTGGCATTCCCCACTTCCACACCATTTCTTACACTTATTCATCTTTTTGAGACTAAATCCAAAGATGTGCTTAGAAATTTCTGTGTAAGCATGCATGTGCTCCCTTCTTTAGATCAATGCTGTACCTGCATAGTTGCGTTTGACTCGAACTACAAGTACGGCTAAAGGCCAAACTACTTTTCCAGGCAAATTCTCTGAATAAGTCTATATATGTGCTTCCTTCCACAGACCTCAGTAGTTATGCTTTATAATCACTTCCTGATCTATTGAAAGGACAAGTACTTTTCTTGAAATTTCATCCATACCAATGAGGGTAAAAATTTCTTCTAAACTTAAAATATATTAAAGTTCACACAGCAACTAGGTGGACAATCTGACATGGCATATTAACTCTGCCCACATTCCTTTAAATTGTGACAATGGCGGCTTGCTTCCTGACACCTATTTACACCTCGTCAGGAAAAAGGCAGCTAATTAGTGATCCTTTAAAAGGATCTCTTGTTGCAGCATTTAGATCACCCCTGATGAAGGCACTAGACAGGAGTGTTGAAACGTTGGGTCTATGAATTATAACTTCTTCTGTTACATTCATTAAATCTGTAAACCAGAGTAGCATCAAACCATGTCTCCTTCTAAATTTCTTGGTTCCAGTTGATGCTGACTTACTGTTAGACTTAAGGCAAAACAACTTTTGCCAGAACACTGTGTGAGTGTGTGTGTATACTTGTATCCTACTTCTAGCCTACAATGTACCTGGTGATTTCCTGGTCGACTAGTGGCTGTTATAAAATAGGCGGCCTTACTACTGTTGTTACAAGTAGACCTCTATGTTGTGAAATCACGTCACGTTCCACGATACAAAAGTGACTGAGAGTTGAGATAGTAAAAAATAAAAAAGAAAAGAGGCAAAAACAGAAAAGGCTGCTTTGCATTTAAAAGTACCATTTAGAAGTACGCTGTGCATTAGTTAAAGTATAATTATGGATGTTTTCTCACGCATCCACGGGCAACGTTACGTAAACTTGAACTTACCTGATGGCATTTAAGGTAACTTTCTCGTTTTCGCAATCCGTCAGTTCTGGAATCAAGCTTAAATGAGAAATTTGCGTTGATGCCCAGCCGAACTGGAAAATCACAATAAAGGGAACATAGTACACGAACAAGGCCCAAGTTGATGCGTCTTCACAACCAATGCAGAGGTTGAAAATGAATGGAAAGGAACAAGCAACGCACACAACTCCAACGAGATGCCAGACTTTTCTGCGACCGTATTTACAATCTCTGGTTTTATCGGATTCCACACCAACAAACGGCGTTGAAAGAGCATCAGCGACTTGACCGATCAACAGCAAAGTTCCCGAAGCCAAATTTGAAAATTGAGCAACCTTATGAAGGTAAAGCAGAAGATATGTAAACCACATTGAAGCGCAAAGGTCATTAAGAATATGACCGACTCCGTAGCAAATTCTAGTTCTCCAGGTCATTTTCATCTTTCCTTCGACACATTGGGCCATGCTTAAGTCTTTTTTCAGTTGATGAGGAACGACTACACGATGAAGATTACTTGTACTTGCGATCCTTTAAAAATCGACTTCCCGTCACGAAAATTTTGTCGTCGGTTAAGGATAACTTATCTCTCTGCTGACTCAATTAAAACACACAATCTTGATTTAAGATCATAAGTTAACATAAGTTAAGCCAGCCACGCTAAGTTAAGTTCGATACTTAACACTGATTTTCTTACTACTCTACTTTACCGGCTGATAATATTTATACACATCATAAGAAAGTCACGTGCTTTGTCATATGATAAACAAAAAATCTCTACCCCGCTGGGGGGTGGGAAGAGTTTTTGTGGACAGAGGTGCGCGTTCTCAACCATATAATCGAGTTTTGCAAAAAATTGACCAGTACAACAGTTGACCAGACTCTACTTTGCTATTTATGTGTCGATTTGCATTTTAGGAAATACGAAATACAGCTAATTAAGAGAAAAACCTGGCTGCCTGTGGTTATCTTTTTTTGTAAAGTACAATTACGTTAGGTCATGCAATCCACGTAGTGCATTAGGTCACAGACAAATTATTGTTCTTTCCTGTTTTCCACTCTCAAAATGATTAAAATATCAATCATGCGATAATCACGAGGCTACTGATAAATCCTTTTCCCTTTGATGGTAATGCAAGTTTGGCAAACAACAATAAGAATCTCTCATCACACCACGCACAGAAATCAACCCATTTTTCAATTGACGTCACTCACTCGCCTGACATAAGTTAAATTTTGAAACCCTACTTTGAGGACGATCATGCCACCTTGTTCAGTGTTCTCCCGAGATTTCAGTGTTTTTTGAAGCCAGCCATCAAAAGCAGGAGCCAGCAAAGATAGCATTTTTTTTCAATTAATACAGGTATTAAACTGTTTTGTCTCTTTTTAAAAGCGGCAAGCGCGTCAGAAGCAAGAAGCCGGCGACAGCGCTGGCCACTGGGGCTTCCGGAGAACACTATGTCCCCTGTTGCTGTTGGGAAATCAACGTATCTCGTCACTAAAAGATTGCTTAATAATGATGTCTGTATTGTATAGAACTTTTAACGAACCTTTTAGAAAGGGAATTAGACAGAAGACATGAACTGGTCGAACATTACTGGCTTATTGTTCCTTGCATTTTAGTTGTTAGAACGCATGATACAGTCCCGCATGGTAGTAAGGTTTATGCGCTACTGGACCATCTAGCGTATCATGAGCATGCCACGCTATCTAGTCTCCCTCTCAGCCGTTCTTTGGGCTGTCTTACTAAAAGGCCTCTTTCTGCAAGAGAGTTGCGTGACATACTAACAGCTATGATGCCAGCAGGCTCTTATTGGCCCTAACGCACGAGAATCTCGCGGGCTTCTCGCGAGATTCGTGAGGGTTAAGTTGACCTCACTTTCCTCGCGAGTTTCGCGAGAAACTTGCGAGATGCTTCTGAAGCAACGACAACAAGTGCTTGCTCGCCGGTTACAATGGAAACTGTATTTGGAGGGACAAGGAAATCGAGGAAAGGTATATTAGTTCCTCTACTAACGATTGTAACTAGAAGGAATTGTTCTCAGAAGTATAGCACGAGTCTTTGTAGGTTCCTTTTACATAGCACAGTGAGGGAAAAAGGAAAATAAGCAGAACTTCGATTAAAAGAGCAAACTTTAACCCTTTACACCGAAACACTAGTATGTGTGTTCTCCATAGTGTTTTCTATACATTTCTTAAGGGGTTCACAAGGAGAATTTGTTTAACGATCAAGACCTTCCTGAGTTGGTGATCATTTCCTTTATTCTTGTAACCCTCGTGTGCGATTCAGGAGCGATATTATAGGGAGAAGTTAGATGCTGGTCACTCTTATGAGACAAAGAGTTAATAGAGTTGAAAACTGTAACATTTTAACTCTGTGAAGACGGAAATTGCCTTAAGCTTGATCTTCCGGTATTACATCATAGCTCCATAGAACCATAAAAAGCTGGAGACTCTGAGGCATCCTCAGTTGCCTCTCTCCTTAGAACCAATTGAGCTGGAGATTCATATGAAGCATAAAATGGACCCTTTGATGAGCAGACTAAAGACCACGAACCAGATTGTAACCATGTATTGGATGTGGCTCCATGTGCTTCTAGGATGCAAAAGAAAATCACGCATGTTAGCGAGAAAATAAAACGGCTGTCAAAAATCACTATCGAGAACGATAAGGCCTCTTTCGACTCATACTCCATATCGACGACTCAGCTGTCGAAGAGATGAAACAAGTATTCTGTATAGAATCAACCTCTAGGCCTCATAGAGAAAAGACAGAGTAAGGATAAGCATTACAGCTGTAGCCCTGAAATCGTCTGATGTTAAAAGTTGCTATGCACGGAGAAACGGGTCAATTGTAAACTTAAACCAATTAAGGAGCACGGTTCCAAGGCTCGACAGCAGGTGAAACCTTATCTTTTTTTTAGGATACAACAGTTTCAAAAGGCAAAGAACATTTTAATCGTCGTTAATAAATAGTAGAAGTGCAACTGTCTTTCCAAATTCCGCGCAGGTTCTCTCTCAGCTGTTGCAATTGGCATTTACGTAACGCGTGCTTTTATCATTTTCTTTCGCAAACGATCCTGTAAAATTTGTATATTAAGCGTGCCAAAATCTACAACAGTTTACTTTTCTTGGGATACAATTCCGAAATTAACCTGCCTGCAGAAAATTGAGTTGGTATATTTTCCCTTGATCTTTTTCTAGAGCGCGAGCGAAATAAAATTCTCGAGGGATTTGACAAACAGGTCACATCCGTTGCGCTTCAAACAGTCGTGGGCAGACTACCCCAAAACGGTGGAAAAGGTTTCATCCTTTTCATACCTTGGTTAGCTTTATCTAAGTTCTTTTTTGCCGGCGTGGCGAGAGCCAAAAGAGCGATAACCGCTGCCACTCCCGAAGCGAATACCATGACCTCTCTGTAATACAGACCGCCAGCACTGGACCTGCGAGTTAATGAGCAATATGAATTAAAAAATAATGCACAAATTTTAGACGGTTGCTGTTATAGTTATTGCAAAAAAAGAAAAATAAATAATCACTAATCTCAGTCACGAATGCCTTTTTGTGTCGCTCTTAACGGTTAAAACAAATCGGCGTGGGATGGAAAAAAAGGAGTGAAATTTTGTTACGAAACTGGTGGGCGGCCTGGTTGATCAGCAAGTCATAACCTAACAGCTTTCTAAGCCAATGTTTTGGATATCTGAGGACATATCCCAAAAGATTAGCCTCTTTTTAGAATATAAAAACACAGTCGGTGTCATAACTTCATGTGCACTTTTATTGGCGGTGAAAAGAAATATTTGATTTCCGGAGCAAGCTTTGCCTTCCAGAGAGCAACTTACCCTTTATCAGTATTTTTGGGATAAAGCAATTGAATGATCTGTATAATGACGCCATTAGACATCTTGTCTAAAAAGCTCATCGCTCCATATACAAAAGCTCCAGTTTCCTGAAAAACACACACAAAAAAAGGAATCGTTATAATTTCGCATTGGTGATCCGAGAAACGACGGAGAGGTTAACGGAAGAAGATAAAAGCAGTAAACAGTATCATCACGGTAAGAGATTACACTATGGAAGTGTAATGTATGATGACAATAATGTAGAAGCAATAAAAAATAAAGTCCCATTAATTCCTCGACGGAAGCTGCTTCATAAACAGTCAAAGTCTCCAGCCGTATTTAAGCTCTCTAAAAAGCGGAAACATACGCTCAGCTTAGGGCGGAGGTCGAGTCCAGGATATTCCTTGAAAAAGGTTACAAATTTCCATAATTACCGTTACTCCTCAAATTTCCAACAATGGAAAGCATCTTTATTAACACTAAACTTTAAATCATTGGTTCTTACAACGCTGTTTCCAATCAGATCCGCCAGCATTGTTAAGACAGTCACCAGCAGTGTCGAACCTCCATAGCCTAGCGCCACACTAGCAAAGTACATCTGTTTGCTGTGTGGAGGAATAAGCCAAAGCCAAACACTGAAAGAAAAAAAATGAGAAACAGCTTTAAGTTTTAAGCAAAGGAAATCAATTGGACTCATTACTTTACCAACGACGAGAATTAACAGCTACTTCACAAAATGCGTTAAGAACCCTCGCATACGTTTTTATCACAAGCGCGTTTCAATACGCCGCTGTACCCTTAGACAATCAATCGCATCCTTTGTTAGGTGCGTAGAACAGCCATAAGTAGTTTACTGTTAGGTGACGTTTAGATATCCAAACGTGTCAGGAGTATCAAGATAGCGCTGCTGTAATTAGATCCCTCGTTTTTGCGTTGTTTGTGGAAGGGTAACCCAGGTCCACATTACATTGTAGAAAAAACCAACGATCAGATAATCAAACAATAAGCTGTAGGACTTTTACAGTGAACAACTGTCTTCGATCACCAGCTCTTTATATACTTTCGGGAGGTTTGTTCGTGCCAACAAGCTAAAGAGAAGCCATATTTCTCTTTTGAAGTGTCATTTACCACGATGAATAACTCACACCCTATTTTACGACTTAACTTACCTTGTTCCAAGTATCATGAAAAGGCCGCCAAGGAAAACTGTCTATACGGAAAAGTAAAAAAATACCAATAGCTAGTAATAAATGCCTTTATGTAAGAAAATTACAACAAGTGATATCTAGCCGATGAATAAGAATGTTTGTCAGTCGATTCCAGTGTTAGTTTCAGCCTGATTTTCATTTCTCAGGTCTAGCTCGTGGAAACGTTCGGTCTGTAAATAGAATGGGCTCGTTCGGAAAATTAATAGAACTGTTTCGTGATCCTTCGAGTATGGCCAGTCACTTTTCCCGCTCCTGTGCGAAAGACTTCCGACATACGCATGAGTTCTTCTTGCCAAATATGACAGGTGATAGCAGAATCATTTAAAATCCATTTGGCATTGGATACACGTGAGAGAGAACAACTGACATACTCTTAGCTACAAAACAGAGAGTGGTGTCTCGCTATCCACTTACATCACCACGATGTCGAACCATGCAGCTTTTTTCATTCCGTCCGGGGACCGAAATGAATAGCTCCCCAAGATCTGACAAATTCAAAACATACACTGACCTTTCTACCGAGGCACTTGTTCAACGGTTTGGTAAAAAGTGTAGATACCAGTCCACTCAGGTACACAACCAACGGCATGATAGCAATAGTTCGCTGGTGGAAAAATGAATGCAAATGAAAGTCTGAGCTGAATTCGTTTACAACATGACTGAACGAGTTGGATGAAACGTTCTGTTTCCAGGTCTCCTGTAAGTAAGGAGACGACCTCAAACTTACAAGTTTCGCACGTTTTACTTTCGCTTCTCTGGCTTTACTAAACAAAAAGACCTGGAAAAGGTTAACCTCATTTGCAGCTGTTCTTTTGGATGTTGAGGAATGATATCTCTATTTTTTAGAGTTAGACGTCGAAGGCAGCTTCGCTGAAAATCTCAGTGACTCACCAAGCGATCTAGTGGAAAATTCTCGCTCGCTGACCCAAACAGAGAGGTGCTAGCAACAGAAAGTTAACCATTAGGGGCTGGTTCAATGGTCACCCACATAAGCCTAGCTGTTTATGATGACCAAAAAGACTCGAACCCACCTTGGATAAATCGAGTGTCTCTAAGGTGTACATCGGGATATAGCACTGTGTGACATTGATGATAACTCGGACACACATGTATAACACTCCA
This sequence comes from Pocillopora verrucosa, assembly GCF_036669915.1. NCBI lineage: Eukaryota > Metazoa > Cnidaria > Anthozoa > Scleractinia > Pocilloporidae > Pocillopora > Pocillopora verrucosa. Next base: position 25,313,848 of record NC_089315.1, on the reverse strand, counting down.
ACCTAAAAAAAATTATTTCCTTGGTCACAAGCATTGTGTTGGAACGCAGTGCAGGAACTAAGACTGAGAATAAGGCGCGCTGGAGAGACGCAAAAGGTGCGAGATATAACGAGGCATGTAAACTTCTTAAGTCAAAACAAAACGAGTTTTTGCACTAGAGCTGAGATTTTACAGAGCAATGAGAACTACACAGAATGAAAAAGCAATCGACTGCTTTCTGTATGAACAATTAAGAAAGCTCCATTATTTTTCTGTCGTGCATTGAGAGCCAATTTCCCTAAGTTCAAAGAGTGATAGGTGCAAGTAAAAAGTCAATAAATCAGTGAGGCTATGGCATCAGTATGCCCTGATGAACTGTCACTCTCATCTGTAACTTCCTGGCTCTCCGTCAGTGGAGACGAGCGAAAGAGTGGGCCAGCCTTCTCAGTAACACATGGCGGTTGCGGTTGTGTGGGAAACGACCGCCTGCTCCCCCCCCCCCCCTGCTACTTTTTGCTGCGCGCCCGCTGTTTCGTTCGCCTCTTCTAACCACCTTCTAGCACAGGCTACCTCACCTTATAAAACAGAGGCTCTCGAAACCAAGCTCTCCAGTTAGCAGCCGACCGTTTGCTGGACTGGGTTGCGAATTCAACGCTACAGTCACGTGAAGGTTCTTTCACTCCGAGATGAAAGACAACCGTGAAGAAAACTCCTGTGCCGACAACTATGAACACCACGTACTGAAAAAGGCATAAAACATATTAGAAAAATACTTAACGAACGCCTGAGTGAAAAGCATGTCAGCACCTTTTTTTAAACTTCAAAAGTAAATGGACTCTATCTGGTACAAGTTTTACAAATGCATACTTAAAAATGGCGACAACGGCGACGATTTGCAGATTAGTCACAAGATATAGATCGATGCCAGATTAACTTAGAAGTACGAACAACACTAAACCTGAATTTGAGGGATTGCTGGCCCAAATAGAATGTGTGGGACAGCTGAGGAATTGATGGCATTTTTTTAAGTTTTGGAAACCGCACAGTGGTCTAATGATCAGCGCCGCGAGCCTCGGGCTGGAAGCGTGAATGGTATCGTTTGTGATAAGTTCTTGGGCCAGGCAGAACTTCTTTCCCCTCAAGGGTGTAAATGAGTACCACAAGGTTGTCAGGGACACCCGAAAAAATATTATGGGGGGGGGGGGGGGACGGGCACAAACGGCGTTCAGACGTCTCATTGTCAAGAAAACATCAAAGCAAGAGTTTGCTACGGACATCACAAAACTGTTCCGGGAAAAGACTGAAGACAAAGAAAAAACACACGAATCGAAAGGGTTCATAAATGCTTTCACAACCCCTTTGTCTTACAGGCCCCTGAGCATAAATTGAAGAAGACCGCTTTGAAAGTTTTCTAGGATAATTTACCGTGAAAGCAGTTGCATCTCCTGTCCCCAGCTGGTTTGAATCGCTGTTGACGTCAATTGTCTCCAAGAAAACCCAGGTGATAACAAAGACAAATATGTTGCATGAGCCGGTGGCTGCATATCTGCAGAAGAAATAATCGTATAACTATCATTCCTTGAGCACTGCGAAAAAAGAATTGCTTTAAAAGACAGCCATTTGGTTTACAACTTGACCGGCTTAAGCCTCCACATTCTTTCACAACATCCTCTCCACTCTCATCCCATATTTTCCAATGGCTCATTAGAAGAACCTGCAGCCTTCGGATGATCTGATGTCACTGATTATCGGAAACGACAGGTTTATTGGTTATTTTCTGTATGCTAATGAAAGAATCATTCGTGTGTCACTGGATAATCAGAAAGCGACAAATGTTTATCTAGGAGCGTGTTTGTTTGTGCATTTCGCCGAATGACTGCCACAAAAGTAAACTAACGGGTGAGTGAACAACGCACTGGAACTCTTTTCAAAATCCAAAAGCCTTTGCAGAAAAGCAGTTTTTTTGTTTGTAGAATACCGTTTGAAAGCGAAGTCGAGAGTCAAGAAGCCTGCGGGCACGCCCTGTCCCAAATTTATTCTCTATGTCTCGGTAGTATGGCGTTCTCTTTTTCTATTTGCTAGTCCCCATCAGGAAACAGAAACGTGTTATCGCAGGTTACTATATGCTGAGTCGTCAGAGAGTCGGTAAATAAATAGTTTTCTTGCAAATCCCTACGCGTTCAGAAACTGGAATTAGACGCACGTTACCATTCTTTGATAATTGCTAGAACGGGGAAAATGCCTTTAGAAACTGTGGTCCTGCGTTAGTGGGAAGTGTTATAATATAATTGGTTTTATCAGCTGAATCGGCCATCGGAAAGAGTTTCTTAGCCGACGTTTCGAGCGTCAGTACTTCGTCAGAGCGAAGAATGACGCCTTCGTCAGGGCGAAGGACGCTCTGACGAAGGGCTAACGCTCGAAACGTTTGCTTAGGAATTCTTTCCTGTGGCCATTAACATATCATCAACTCAGTTGATAAAATCAAGTTGCTTGTTATGGCTTATACATTTCGTCGCGCGACTGAACCCATGATCAGTGAAAGAAACAGGAAACTAAAAGAAGAAGAAAAAAAATAAAATTCAGGGTTTCCATAATTTTTTTCCGTGTTGTGATAGGCGGCTGTACTGTAAGACGAAACCTAGGCGACGTGCCGGGACAAAACTTTTAGAAGTGATCCTAATCCTAATCCTACACGCACGCTGAACAGACGGTGATGAGAGGTCTTGCAGGTGGCCCGACCATTTTCACGTGTAAACGATGTGCTTGTATTAAAGATCACTCGATAATGATATGCAAAAGATGATCAATTGTTATTGATGGTGATCAAGGTATTTTCGAAATTTTCTGTTTGAAACTGCATTTATAAACCTGTGTTGTTAACTAAAACCGAGTGTTTTTTTCCTACCTTATTGCATTCAAACCACACTTCTCGTGCTCATCGTCTGTGAGTTCTGGAATCAGGCTCAAATGTGATATCTGCGATGCCGCCCAGCCAAATTGAAAAATTACTATGAACGGTGTGTAGTAAATAAATTGCGCCCAATGTTCAGAGTTCTCGCAGCCTAAACAGGGGTTAAACACAAACGGGAAACTGAGGGTAACTGAAGCAACTCCTACCAAATTCCAGATCTTTCGTCGTCCGTACTTGAAACGGCCTGTTTTGTCTGATTCGATTCCGACGAGAGGAGTGCACAAAGCGTCTGCTACTTGTCCGATCAACAATAGTGTTCCAGCGCTCGCGTTTGAAAATTTTATCACCTTGTGAAGATATATCAGGAGATAGGTGAACCACATTGAGGCACACAAATCATTGAGCACATGTCCCACTCCAAAACAAATTCGTGTTCGCCATGTAAGTGGTTGTCTTCTTTGATCCACAATTGCCCGATTTACTGATAGCACATGGCTTTGTTCGTCCGCCATTTTGCAAATTACGACAAAACCCAGTTGGATTTGTCTAAGGAAGAAGATTACAGATTGCTTGATGTGTTAAAATATATTCAATATCTTTTATCTATACCTCCTCTATTTTGTTTCAACTCCCACTGGAGAGTGAATTTTGGATGGTCGCGCAGCTAAATAAACTGTGTCACGCATTCTCCTACCAACGTAACGGCATAAAAAAAAAAAAAAAAAAAAAAGAGTGCCAGATCACAAGTGTGAACGGTGACCCTCAAGTTTCAAGTCAATATCCCACGATTGATAAAGTCATTTTAGAATAAACTATAGTTTGAGCTAAAAAAGGGGAATAGGGGATATGATTCATTTCAAAATTGGTGACAATTGATTCAAAGCCGCAGAAAAAGTTTTTTCCTCACCAGTTCACGTTTGTGAACACCGCTACAAAAACTTGTGAATATCACGGGAAATATGAAATCATTATAATCAAGGTAAAGGCAGGTGACCAACAAGCCAGAAGTAAATAACCATTACAGCAAACGTTTGAAAACACCATGGCGGAAGTGAAATTCAGTAAGCCTATGGGCTCTTTTATGTAGCCAGTGCGCTCTGCTTTCTTCGCTCCTTCAAGACTACTTTTCTCTTAGAAAACTTTCGACAACAGATCAGAGAACACTTACATATACCGTGCATTCTGAGCGTGTGCACAATTCGTCAAAGCCCTCCCATACAGACGGGTCTATTCAGGAGGGTTCTGGTCTTTTCTCTTACAGCATTCAAAGATTTCAGGGATTTCTTTTCAGACCGTATCCCCCTCTACACTCTAATATCAGTATACATATTCTCCATACTGTTCTCTAAACATTTCCTAGGGTGCTGACAAGGAGAATTTGTCTAACAATCAAGAGCTTCTTTAGTTGGTGATCAGTTCCTTTATTCTCCTAACCATAATGTTTGATTCTGGGGTGATATGGTACGGAGAGATTAGAAGTTAGACACTCTTAAGGGTTAAAGGGTTAATGCGCCTTTTCAGCGTAGCTATCTTCGTTCGAATACCTTGGTATACATCTTTTGCGCAAATATTTCATCTTGAATGCATCCCTTCTTGAAGATATCGCGAATCGCCTTCTCTTTTTTTCAAGTACGTACCCATCCGCTGAATTGTTTATTTATGCCAGATACGAGAAAGGGTTTGTTCGCTTCCTCCCTAGAATTCTAGTTCAGCCTTGGCGTTTTCAAATCGTGAGTGAGGCCGTGATGCTCATTAACTATAACGCCGTGATGAACAAACTTTTGCCGTTATGCTCACAAAGAGGGTCACTAGTTTCTCAGTTGAATTCTTGTATGGTAATACGGCGTTGAACTGAGTTGATTAATTGACTTATTTGAAGGTTTTGCCGTAAATTCACAAGCTTTTTACGTGGTGTTCACAAAATATTGCAGTGGCGAGTGCAAAAATGTTTCTGTGCATAGTAAATCAATTTTCTCGTCAATCTCTAAATAAATTTTGTTTTTTTTAATTCAATTCAAACACAGACGTGGCAGAATGTTTGAACTGCTAAAGAACGGGTAGATCTCCGAATTTGCGTGTACCACGGGCTCAGCCTCGTTCCAACGGGGTCTTGGTTCTTGGAGCAAAGGAGCTACTCTACACAATAAACATATTCTGATGAGGACGATTATTTACATCCTTTTAATCAAGATTTAATCATTCTTTCAACCCTCCATAAATCTTTTTAGTCTGCACAAATATATTTAGATTAAAACCATTGTACTTTTGAATCATTAACTATAACGCCGTGATGAACAAACTTTTGCCATATTCTGATGAGGACGATTATTTACATCCTTTTAATCAAGATTTAATCATTCTTTCAACCCTCCATAAATCTTTTTAGTCTGCACAAATATATTTAGATTAAAACCATTGTACTTTTGAAAATGTCTTTGGCCATAAACAGAGAATTGTCATTCATTTTCAGCAAAAATACCACGCAGTCAGATATGAAATCTATTGATATTACAAAACTATATACAATTGTATTAAAACAGTCGTAATTCTCGCAAACAAAGTTTCAATAATTGCTCAAATTCCACACTTAACTACTTTATAAATAATATACTTTCTACACTAACTACGATATGAACGTATGGATAGATAGAAAACACTGAATCCAGGTTCCTCAAATGGGGTTCTTAAAAATTTCACTTTCACATTTCTCATAAAGTACGAAGCACTATTTTGATGATCTATGGACATGATTTTGTTCCGGGGATTCTTTTCATGTCACACACGCCAAATCCAAACCCTTATCTCTTTGTTACAAGCTACGTCAACTGAAGCTGCTCCACCGATGCGTTAGCTCAAGGCTACTGCATGATTCTCACGGAGTTCAAGTTGCTGTAATTAAAGAGAAAGACGGAAATAACAATTAGCTTCTTACGCGGACAGCTGAGTACTCTGGGAGGATAGTAGAATACTGTTTCATTTAACTTTCTTGCCAATTTGGCTTCGAACTATTATATTTCGACTTACTCAAGCATGACGGTTAAAAGTATCTGGGTGACAACTTGCACGATTACCAGCCGCTGTTCGGCAAATAAGCGCGCTTCATTACTCCTTCCCGGGACGAACACCGTGCAAATTGAGTATTAGGAAATAATTCCTTCACTAAGTAAGTCCTCTCCGTTTGCGGTTTACAACAATGACGTACAGGTTTCATCGATTACCTGCTCGTGTCAGGTTAGAAGCCCAACAGATCAAACACTACTTTTAATAAGATAGTCAAAGAATAATGAATTACCTTCAGGCGCATATTGTTGGTAGCTCCGCGGGCTCTTTGAGCTTTAGTTGACCTGCATGGGATCAATTACGGTTAGAATGACCATTCATTTCTATGGCTGTTAAACATGAAGCTTCGAGCATAAAAATCAAGTATAAATAGTAATCTTCAAAGTGTCGACCAGTCGGATTTTCGACTGAGTAATCCTGGGCTACTTTGGTTTTGCTTCCGTGATCGAAGAATCTTCCCTAAGTCAATCAGATGTGAAACTACAACGTTTGACGTCGAACGTTTTCCCGCACCTAGGATCATTCAACAACCATATTATCTTTTTCTCTTTACCCTTGCCCTGATTGACGGTTGAAATTACTTTGGGGGTTTCACGTCGAAAACAATCTAGACTTGGCCTGATTAGGACTGGGCAATAGAGGAAGCCGAAAGTCATCCAGGATTGTTTTGGTTTTGCTTCCTGTGATTGGTCCACAAAACTCGCGCCGCCCTCTTAACCAATCAGACTCAAAATTAAACCAATCACAACCTGATCACCCGCGTCTTCCCGCGCTTCTGGCAGTTTGCTTGTTTACGGGCCCTTTGAAACATTTTCATTCCCTGTCACTAGTCCTTACAATTACTTTGGTTTTGGTTCACGCTATCCCATCGGTAAGAGCTCTGAAGGGTGGTTTGTAACGAAGCTCACCTCATGAGCGCTGATGGCGATCCTGTAAACTTCTGGGACGAGCTAGACTGTTCGGCTGATATACTACTACTGGCTGGACTTGGTCGATAATTGACGGGCGCCGGGCCAGATATCACAGATAAATTCATTCCATTTTGAGGCTGCGGTGCCACTTTAAGCACGTTGGGAAACGCGTACATCGAACACATATACTGCTGTGCATTAACACCAGGCGACACTACTCCTGGACTGGAGAGATTAGTCTGTGACCCTGCCACGCCACCCGCTGCCAAAACGCGCGGATTCACCACGCGTGTTCCTTGAGTGGAATCACCACAAGTTTTAAGCCCTGTAGCGCTCAAAGACCGGCGTCTGAGCGAGGTGTTGGTTGGTTATCGAGTCTAGGATCAATCAAACTATAAGCAAGGCTACTGGCCTCGATACCAGTCGTTGATCCTGATCTCCAGTCGTAATCTGGATTGCCGTTAACTGCTCTGCCACTTGTGGAAAGTTTTCTTGAGCCGTATCTGTGTTTTGGCAACCCCGTGGGAGCTGATGGTACTATACCGACTGACGCAAGAGCACGACGATCGTTTCGTAATAAAGTGGCTTGTTGATTGATGGATTTCAAATTCATAACAGCAGACAGAGAAGCGGGTTGATAGGTCTGGAACCGAGACAACTGAGCTGCGACTGTATTGTTAACAGCGGCTACTGCTCCAGATGCTGACAGCAATCCCATAGAGCCATACATGGCCGAATGTTTGTCACCCAGGCTGCCTCCTATCTCACGGCCGCCAACAGAGCTACCTTTGGAAGACGAGTCTTTATAGGTGTTCTGAGAAGAAAAAGAGAGTGATTCAGTACTTCAAAATAGTATCTGTCTACACCGGATGGTCTTGTTTGGTATAACAGATGTACCTTGTGGTTTTTTTTTCACCCGAGTAGCATACAGCAAAATACATGTCCATCTAACTGATGCCCCCACTCCTCCCGGGAGGGCACCTCTATATAATAGGATATACACGGACATTCCGCCGAAAGGGTTATAAATTTGAAGAGCCCATGTATGGATAAGGATGACGAGAATTGCAATTGATATACTTAAAAGGGAATAACAGAATATTTAAGGATTATCTCTAAAGATCCACGAATAAAAGTTAATGAGTATTTTCTACGAAAATCATTCCTTTAGTCTTTCCCTCTCTCTTTTAACAAGGGTGTTACTTTTCCCTTCTGATGGTCACGCTTGTAACTCACCGAGTGATGTAAAGAGCAGTTTTTCTGTGGCCCTCCAGTTCCGGGTGTGCAGTGTAACAGTTTGTACACCAACTCGACCACACCCAGCCCTCTTATCAGATTATCCCGCTGAAGAAGGGAAGTGATTCTCTCCAATTCTTCTTCCTCTGATATCGTCATTGGTTTGGTGGTGTCCGTTTGCTCCTGGCCAGTTCTTCTGCCAACCTGAATAAAAATTTGACGTGTCAGTGTTACGCAGGATGTTGTTGAAGTCTGTATTAGACTCAAGTGGCGCACTCAGCCGGAGCTTAACCGGGCTACTAAGCGTATCACTACTCCCGTCGGATGGAATGCTACTCCATCGCAAGATTATCAGCATTTCATCAAGCTTCCCTGAAAAATTGCCAGTACCCAATTGTGCTCCGGGTTGAGGGAGAGGCAATGTATGAGTTAAGTATTTACCCCAAAACACAGCCTATTCACCCGTCAGGTATCTAACCAGCGCACTAGCCATCACGCCACCGCGTTCCTTACAGCAAGATCTGTAACATAGTACTGCTTGTATATCTGAGGTAATAATATGAATGAACAAATTACGCGCGTCTCTTTTGCTGAAAACGAGTGCATTTTTCATGTAACACGAGTGCAAATTACAAAGATCGCGCGCTACCAATTTGTTGTCTGACTTTCTGCGATGCGTTTTTCATGTAATTTATTAACGAGTAACAACATGCTTTCTCGTGCAATTTGGTGTAAATAAGCACTTGTAAATTTTTCAAAGACTACAAATTGCAAGCGCCCTAAGGGCTCGTGCAATTTTGTTGTCCTTGAAAAATTTACTTGTGCTTGTTAACACCAAATTGCACTCGAAATCATCTTGTTACCTATACTATCAGCACTTCGACGACAAACCACCCTTGTAACTGTTCGTGCGTGCTTCGTTGAATTGAGCTCGAACACGCGAGATAAAAAGCAGCAACCAATAACAACACACTTTTCCTTTTCCTGCATAGTAGTGACGGAAAGTTTGCTGGGGTAATAATAATCATTTATACTTGTCATTTACCTCAAATTTTGGTTTACCAGGTTGGACCATCTTCCTAACCGGAGGCCTTCTTGGCCTTCGACTATGAGGACTCTCTGGCCTAAGACCATCTTTGGATCCCTTGGGAGCCCTCCCACTGTTTTTGAGCCTTGCATTCTCCATTTCTTGTTGTTTGGCCATGATTTGTTCACGTTGAACCCTACAAACCAGGAGATGACACAAAATGAAGCAAAACATTTCTTCAAATACAAGTTTGTATAATATTTGAAGATAAAAGTTATTGACATATAGATGGAATTTAAACTTGTTGAAGTTCTTATGATATCATTACGCTTATAACTACTGTTGATGCTGTGATGTTTTCTTTTAACGTGTAGTTAGCTCAGATGTCTCTCGACTCCTGACAAGGCCCCGCGGCAATGTCAACCTCAAGACAAACACTTTGAACTCAGGATTGAACAGAGAGACCACCTCTTCTCTGGAAATGGTTCTTCAATGACAGAAAGATTTCATCATCAATCTAGGTTACAAATAATCTTAAGGACAAAATGAAGTTGTGGGAGAAATATGATCTGAAATTTTTAGTCATTCCAAAGGGAAAATGGGAGAGCAACTACATGCCATAAGTTGCACCAGTTTGCTAGAAGACAAAAGTTTCGTTTGCAAAACAGATGGAATGAAAAGGTAAATTAGGGCCCAGTCTTTTGCATTATGCTGGTCGAGAGGCCTGGTGAGACGATGAGAGTAAAGTATCTTATTCAAGATCACAGGACAGTGACTCAGTTATGTCTTGAATCCTACCATTAAAATGATGAGCGTAACAGAACATCTTACCTGGCACACTCTATTCGAGCCTTGGAGGCTGCCGTCTCTTGAAACAAAGAACAACTGTTCTCGAAATACACAGCATATTTTTCTTCATTTCCTTCAGGGTAAATACGTCTAAAGTAGAAAAAGGATAAAATGAAATTTTACATTTAGAATTTAATTTTGTAGATAATTATAAACACATTTAATTATAATACAATACACTTCCTACCTGTATTTACCCATGTGACTGTCTTCATACTTCTTCAACCACTCAATATACTGTGATTGGTTTTCAAAATCATCTCTCCTTGAAAAAAAAAAAAAAGAAGTTAATAATAAATGGTGAAGCTGGCGGTCACTGTAAAAACTTGCTGAAAATTATTTTGTACAAATCATATGCTGTACATTTATAACTAACTGCCTCTGAAATGAAGAATCTGTCTGAGAAAATTTGGTGTCTGAAAGTTCCTGATGTACATGTATTTATTGAAAAAATCTGGTGCCATAACCTGCCTTTAAATGTTTCAAACCCTCTTAGAGTTATTGACATGTAACTTCTCACTACAATATTCATACAACACCCACCAAACCGGTAATGAGAATACTCAAACTCATCAATTAACCCTTTAACTCACAGAAGTGATTGACATGTAACTTCTCCCTACAATATTCATACAACACCCACCAAACAGGTAATGAGAATACTCAAACTCATCAATTAACCCTTTAACTCACAGAAGTGATTAACATGTGACTTCTCCCTCTAATATCCACACATTATCCAGCATGCAGGTGAAAAGAATACGCAAACTTATCAGGTTAAGTTGTTATCTTGATTTAACACCAATTCTTGCCGCTATTTTAAAGGAAATGTATGGCTGCCGCAGTTAGAGAGGAGAATTAACAATCAGATCATTGGGAGTTAAAGAGTTAAAAGTTGTTATCTTAATCTACATGTAATAGCATATTTTTGTAACTTTTTAGAAGGAAATATGTAGCCCGTAGGGGGAGGAGATTAACAATCAGATCTTGGAAGTTAAAGGGATAAGCAGATGTTACAAAAAAGATTAGTCAATTATTTACGGTTCACTTGCATTAGTGTTAAAAAAAAAAACTGTTCAACATACTTGTTCTCTTTAGGCCTCTGTTTCTGTAGAAGTCTGTCCCGTACTCTCTTTTTGTCTTCCTCGAGTATCTTGCGGCGATCACATGCCCCAAAATTAAGAAGAGTGAGGGCGTCCAACATCAGTCCCTCTTTGATTTCTTTATCAAGGGGTGAGTCAGTGGTAAAACTTGGGGAATGGTTTACCTGAAAATCAATAAATTACAAAATAATGTTTATGACATGTCCTGTGGTTTAAAAATTCATCTGGGTTAAAATTGGTTAAACGAATGTTACTTTGATTTAACTTTGTGATGATGATGGAGCTGATGCTCAGTACCATCCATTTCTCTTCATAAACATCTTTCTTATTGGTATTCTTACCTCTAAAACCCAAGCTTTCAACTTTTTATCAAGCAGAATATCAAAGCCTAGGATTTCAAAACAGCACTGCCCTTGTTGTGGTTTGGAAAACAGGTCCTGTAGTTGTGTTTCAGTATTGGATGGGCTGTGATTAAAGTTTAATAATAGCATCCTAATAACAAATTGAAACAAAAACAGTCAATTTAAGATAAAAAAATTCATAATCAAATGAAAGTAAAGTAAAAAAGTATGTAAAGTAAAATGCATGTGGTCTGTTATCCAAGTTCAATCCCAAGATCTCATTAGTAATTCTCCTCACTGTCTGCCGTACAATTCTTATGATGTTAGTTCTGGGATTTTGGTATTGGATCAACTAACAATCCCCTAATTGTTTTTTTTCTTTTTACTTGTCTCCTTGATGTTGAGGTAATATTCAAAGGAGATATCTGTCTTAGTCACTCATAGCAGTTAAAGGTTTTAAAAAGTTTCTTTAGTTAATCTTCCCTTCTCAATGTAGGTGGATTATGGGAATCTGTATCAGTCGCCAGTATTCCCCACTGAGAAGTTGTTTTGCAAAGTTGAATGCAGTGATGGTAACAAATAAGAAACTGGGCTCTTAAACTCTCTTGTGATGTCAAGCTTGTACTCATGGCATTACATATTGCAAATAAAGCTAGCAGATTAACTGAAATTATGCCATGTGTCTAGCAGTGTTACCGATGCTCATCATTTCCTTTCGAATGTCATATATCATTTAAAAAGCAACTTTTCCTTTGAGCACATATATGATCCAATCCCATGTTTACACATTGATACCTTTGTGAGCTTACATGTACACAGGTGGACCTTATTTTTCAGTCATGATCCACTCCTACAAGATATCAAAATATTTCTTACCTCTATTGATGCCCAGATTTCTTTGACATCATAACCATTGTCCGTAAACCACCTGTTTACTGTTGTTATCCGTCTGAAATGAAATGAATAATTCAGTATTAAATAATTTGTAATATCATTAAAGGAATTAAAAGAACAATGTTTTGAAAATCACATGCACGCACACCTTGCCTCAACAGTTTAACAACCTGTTTTCACATAACTTTAAAATTATTCAACAACTAATTTCAGGTTCATTTGCCAGTCACATTAAAATACTAATTAAAGTGCAAACACACCTTTTGCTCCCAGTTTCTTCATCTCTGATAAAATCTTTGCTGTGTTTGTTTACAGCATAGTTTGTAAGGTGCATGCAAGTGTCATCCTAAAAAAAGGATTGACAATTGCTTCGTTACTAGAAAAAAAATGTTAACAACAGCATAAAGTCTCCTTACAATGTAAAATACAATTAGTTTTATCAATAACAGGATTTATGGAAAATTTGGATATTTCAAGACATTCTCCAAACATGGTTTTCATTTAATACACTTGAACTATTTCTCAATGACATGCCTCCCAAAAATTAAAATTATCTGATTGCAATTACCAAAGATATACCAACCAGCGATTATTAGCAGCCAATGCAGCTTGGAAAAGACTGCCACCTTATTCCCATCTTTTAAGATTCTCCACATCTTGAAAATCAGTTTGTAAATTTATTTTGCAACTCTTTCGAGAGTTTAATATACATTTTAAATATCACTGCTATAATAGACTCAATGTCTGCCCCTTAGGCTATCCGGTTCCATTCAGTTACAATTATACAGTCATGTATTCCACCTGGGAAACATTTGATATTTGTTGTAGAATACCTTTGAATCATGCAAGGCCACACTATCCCAAGTGTACCGGCATTCACAATTATTATGGAAACTTTAGGTCAAACTTAATGTATAATTATTAACCTTTGATTCTTAAGACTTACTAGCAATTCTAATTTCCCTTCACTATATCACCCCTGAATCACAAATAAAAGTCATTAGAATGGAGGAAATGTGACCAATTCAAGAAGCTCTTGATTCTTAACCATACATATTAAATAAATGTAATATACTGTACAGTATAGGTTCCACCCAATTTTGAGAACACTTCTTTCTGCACTCACCACATTGTGGTTACTTGGTTCCATGTACTTTAAAGTAGCAAATCTTCCCAGGCCATCCTCATAAACAAATATTCTCAGAGGATCACAAGATGTAACCAGCACATACACCCTCAGATCAAACTTAAATCCATCGATAAGAAAAGGCTTGGAAACATACTGCTGACAAACCATGTGTTCACCTGGCTTAATATCCTGTTGACCAGTATAAAAGAACAACTAATAAATGCTAAATTAATACTATTTATGGGACACCTTTCACTTGTACTGCATTGGCATGCAATTAACATCCAAATGTACTAAACTGGTGACTAAGCTGCATCAAGAGAAATTTCACCTTAAGTTTGTATTTAATGACAAAAGCCAAAAATTTACTACACAGCAGAAAAGCCTTTTGGGAATTAGCCATTTTTTTTTGTTAGGAACTAATTATTGCAGCTTGCAATGTCTGATAGTTCTGCTGGAAAGCGATTTTTGTAATTTTTCAGTTCAAGATACAGAACACTGATATTTTCATTTTCAGATCAACTATCAAATATCAATGCATCCATGATATTAAAAAAATCTAAATGTAAATTCATTGAGGTGGTACAGTGAAAAAGCTCTTCAAAAAAGCACAAAACCATGTTGTGACTATAAGACAATTAGAGAATCTTCACAGTTCACAGTAAACTTAAGATATTGTATCATTAAAAAAAGGAGAACTTTTTTTTTTTAAATAGTTTGGTCCCACCTATTGTTACTAGAAACAAACTGACTTTAACTTTCAGGCTTGAGTTAGAACTGACCTTTGGATTCTTTGTCAGGAAAATACCCTTTCCTTGGCTACCACTATCTGGTTTGAGAATAAATGTTTTATTCTTCTTCTGTCTACAGTAGGCTTGCAATTCTCCATAACTGAAGGTCAATGAAAAGAAAATGCCATTACTTAAGCCAACGAGTATTAATTTTCAAGCCATCATTTCATCACAGTCAGTGATCAAGACTGCAGTCTGAGCGTATGTACAAATTGAAGCCAGTAATGTGAAAAAACTCAGGCTTACATGTAAATGAGGGCATAGAAAGGTCATTAGTACATGTAATGTACTCTCCCAAACACTGGTTGGGCACTGCTAAATGATACAGCCAAAAAGGATATTGAATATTAGGCTCATCTTCTTAACTATCTCAACTTTTCCTTATGCTCCACATGGAAATACAAAAAAAATTAGCGGTAAAAAGGGGCATTCAGGAGAATTTATAGGGTTTTTTTTCATGAACCAAGGCTTTCATGGAGGGTCACACAAAGAGATTTATTTTGCATATCTCTTTGTTATTGTGTGTTCTTTCAATAAATGTGTTCCTTGTGAGCCAACTTAACTACAATATGCCAAGAAAAATGCTCTGCTGATTGAAAATTCAGCTAGAAATACTGATGATTCAGAGTCTAAAATGAACATGATATGCTTGTGAAAATTAAGTAACTGCTAATAATTCACAAACTCTTACAGCTGAGCTACATTTACTTTGTCCTTTTAGATAACAAGGGAAGAACAAGTCACTTACTCTGCTGGCAAGCACCATGTTTTAGGAAACACAGCATACTCCTTGGGAAACTGTTTCCATAAACGGTTCATGTTTCTTGCCAGAAGATCCTTGCGACAAATCTCACTCATACCAGGAAAATGATTTATTTTCTGTTTAAAAGTTGAGAAGAGAGTGGGAATTAGTAAATCTTTTAAGATAATCATTTACAGGGTGAAGGTGACTCAATTGCAAAGAGGGAAAAGGGAGAGAAAGCAATTACTAATAGATATATTACTCCAACTACATACTGATGACACTAGATTTATCAGGTAAAGGTTGAATCTACTCTCTTCCCTCATGAGTGATACTAAAAACCACTTGTAAATTGATTTCCGCAGTATCAAGTAACTGCAAGTATAGTTTCCACCCCCGAATGGGATGTCAGCTCATCACACAAGTTACCTCTTAGCCTTTCTTCATTACTCTCAAATGGAAGAGGGGCAATACAAAAGTTTACTTATATTAGTTTCTTTCCAGGCAAATGGTTAAACCCACACCTACATGTGTCCATCTGTAGCTCAACATCCTTTTCCCTAAGCCATTACAGCTCCCACGATTGTATTTGGTTTTAGCTCATGATTTCACAGGGTTTAGGCAAAATATCACGTTACTAGTGCTTTTAACACTAATCATATTGTACTAAAATTAATACTTTATCGTTGTTTTGTCAAACCTTTCTAGTAATAGCAGGTAATTTAGTGTTAACGACTGAGTTGAAAACGTAAATTAGCCACCGTAAAGGGTAAAAAAGCTGACGCTCTGACGAAGGGCTAACGCTCGAAACATCAGCTTTTCTACCCTTTACGGTGGCTAATTTACGTTTTCAATTCAGTTGTTAACACTACATTACCTGCTATACTCTCCCACCGACGCAGCACCATAGTTTCTTTAGAAACTTACCCCTTCTTTCTAGTAATAATCCTAAATAAACAGTTCAGAAATAACACTTTCTTGTGGGTCGAGGTCTCGATTCCAAATAGAAGATATTTAATAGAAGCAACTTCCTATTGTTTACACATCATGTCAACAAACGGCGATGTACTAAAGAGTGTACGTGTTTTAAAGCATTAAGCATTAATTTTGCCGGCAAGACGATCATTAAGAATAGATACACATCTCTGCTTTTCCCTTTCTTTGCATGAATTTCCGATACAAATGTTGTGAAACAACAAATCACAAGGTCGCTGACAACAAGGGTACCATTAAACGCACTTAAAACATCTTTTATGATTAAGGGCGACATTTTACAAGATAAAACTTTGCTTCCATCAAAGACATTCCAACCTCCAAAATGTACCATGTTAGCAAGGAACTCCAGTTTGTAAGAGGTATAGTTTCCTCAATGCCTCACGCTGCAAAAAGCCTATTGCTGTAGCTGCATTTTCATGTTCAATATCAAATAAACAATGGAGTATAAGAACTAATCATTCCATGAACAATAGAGGTACGCGAGGCTGAAGCTTGCCCGTAATTTACTTGCAATAAATTTCGAAGCTTAAGACATAGAAATATCGATAATTTATTTTATTATCCGTTTATTAAATACGTACCTGGTAACGTTTCATGTCCATACAACGTTCCAAAGCAACAGAGCAATCTGTCCAGAACAAAGCCCAATCTTCATCTTCACCAACCTCCTTCATGCCAAATCGTTTCGATACCCTGCGAACTGTTCAAAAGAAAATTAAGATGATCAATTAGGGCACAGAAAACGTGGACAAGATCTCGATTAATCAAAGGAAAGAGGTGCTGATTGTATTTCCAACACGAAGATACTTACCACTTTCATACTTGCAGTTAGTCAAGCACACATTCATCCATCTGAAAAACATAAACGCATTTATTAACAAAACAATATTCGCTGGCGATGAGCGTGCAAAGAAACCTCTTAGAATTTATCTCTGGGTATTATCCTTATTTAAATATGTTTCTCACTTTTTCTTCTTCTTCTTGGCCTTTGATTTCTTAGGAGTAGCGGCTCGATCGTCTGATGTCGTTCCAGTAACGGGTTCCCGAACATCTTCCCCACCGCTATCTTCGCCTTCACATTCGCTCTCTCCCCGAAGGCTCAAATCACTCTCGTTGTCACTGATTTCACCCTCAAGTTCATTATCAGCCATAACAAACTGCTATGCTCCTTTTAAAATCGAATTCAGTTTAACTAAGTGATGTAAACGCCTTTAGATCCACAGCTCTTTGGAAGCCATAATACTTTGTCGTTTAGTTTATGTCGGATAGCAACTATCGCACTTTCTGATTGGTTTTTCCGTTGCTATGAAACTCTAAGGGCTTTCAATAGACCAGCGGTTTCAAATTTCCTAGTATCCAGACCCCCTACACCGAGAAATCTCGATCTTGTAATGCCAAAACGAACTTTAATTTTATGCTCAAAAGGGAAAATTAAGCTCGTCTACTGAGGTCCTATCGAACTAGCGCAGTTGACCAGGCTGTTAAAGTCTTGAATGTTTACCAATTTCAGCCTTTAACCAATTTTAATTTGAAGATTGCAAGACGTGGGGCGAAGGGAACTTTCATGGGCTAATATTTCGACTAGCGCTACAGACTTTGACTTCCGTTCGGTCAAAGCTTCATGGAAGGATATCACGGCTTTGAAATAAAACATAAACAACAGCTGTTATTGTTTTTGAAACAGTATACGCGACAGAAATGTTGAAACAGTCACGATGATCACGACGAAAAGAAAAAAAACTATAACAACAATAAAATGACTGAATGTATAAAAGATACAATAAATAAAGTATATTTGCTAAAACGGTGTAGGATTTTTTTAATGATATTTTTGTTCTATAGGTTAATTATACCGTAACTGTTAATAAATGTTTTTTGAAATTAGAAAATAGTCATGATTTACCTTGCACTATGGCCGGTTTCTGATCACACTTTCTGATATTTTTCTTCATCTTACCACAGCTGTACGAGCGTCCGATTCTGGTCGAATAATAAACGGTCAGGAAGGGAAAGCCGTGTGAAACGTCGATTAAAAACAATTTCGCAGATGGCTGGATGTGCTAACCGTTTGAAACGGCGCCAGATCTCAACTCCAGCATGATACATGTACGCAGACTGGCAGACTGAGGTAAATAACTCGCCGTCGGGGTTCCCATTCTCAGATCACGACAATTTTGGTGACTTCGCGTAATAACTGATTCGAAGAGGACGGCTAGAAAATGTTCTTACCGTCAAATCTCTTCTTCTACCACGTTCTGAGGTCTTTAGTATTTTTTTTCCACGCGTGACCAATTGGTTCACGCGCTAGTCTGATAGCTGTCGTCTATTGGTCGAGAATTTTTAGTTGCCAGTTAAAAATAGAATGCACGCAATGCATTCAAGTTTCTCTGTAATGCAAACACTAAGGCGGCCGGCTTTGTGTCAATGGAGGCACTTCTGGAAAACCTCGTCAAACATGTTACATGTCCGATTTGCTTGGATACCTACACGGACCCAAAGACTATAGCTTGTTTTCATACCTTCTGCTGTGAATGCTTGAAAAGACATGCTCTGGCAACTCAAAAACAGGGGCGCTATCGATGCCCCGAGTGCCAAGCAGACCTTGACATCCCCGAAGGAAATCGTTTCACCGATTTGCCAAGCAGTTTTCAACACAATAACTTATTGAATCTTCTTGCTGTTCGACGAAATAGTGAAGGAAGTGCGGTAGATTGTAGTATATGTCGGAAAAACAGCGCCGAAACGAGCTACTGCTTTGATTGCCAGAAATTTATGTGCTGTGATTGCGTTAAAGCTCACGAATTGTTCCGCACAACTGCGTTTCAAGGGCACAAAGTGACGCTTTTGAAACAGTTTAAAACTGAAGACTACGAAGCCTTGTTAAGACGGCCGTCATTTTGCTCGCAGAAGCAGCACGAGCGAGAAGTAATGAAGTTTTACTGTCTTGATTGTCAAAGCTGTATTTGTCAAATTTGTAACGACACGGACCACAGAAGCCACGATGTCGTGCCGCTTGATGAGGCAGCAGACGCCGAAAAAGCCAAAATCATGTCCGAAGTTGAGGCGATGAAAAAAGGAAAAGAGGCTTGCACTGAAATTCTTCAACAAATGGAGAAGAATAAACAAGACTTCGAAACTAGCATAGCTGCTGCGAAACAGCGAGTTTCGCAAGCAACGGAAAAAATGATCGCGAGGGTTAAAGCACTCGAGAGTGAAGCCATGACATCCCTCGAGAATACGCGCGCGTCGAGGATGGAGAAACTGACTTCAGCAAGGGAATCTGCCCAGTCTTTGGTCAGGCAAATAAACCAAACAGTTGAGTTCGGTAACGACTTGCAGCAGAGAAGACCAACCTCAGACGTCGAACAAAGCAAAAAGTATCTGGAAGAGCGATTAAAAGAGCTTAGTCAAACCCAAGTACCAACAGTTTCCGTCAGTCCGTTTGTTCAATTTGTTCCAGCATGGTCACCTGAAGATTTGAGCCTTGGATTCGCAACAATCAATATAGATGGAAATGAATCAACGTTGGAAAGCCAAAGTTTCCACGCTGGTGAAGAAGCGGTGATATCGATTTATCCCGAACTGCAAAAAGGTAAATTCAGAAATAAAAAGCACAAAGCTCAGGCTGAAGCTCACATAGAACCCGCTGAGCAGATAGCTGAGGGAAGCCTGAAAATCTGCGAAAAAGAAAACGGAACTTTTCAAGTTAAATTTGTAGCGAAATTTCCGGGTACCTATAAAGTCAACGTTATAATAAACGGCGAAACCCTTACTCAATGCCCTCTCACCGTGTTGGTAATGGAACCGGGAAAGACAAGTTGACTTTTGACGCGAACTAAGAAAAAAAAATTCGCGCACGGATAAAGATTGTTACGACTTTCAAGCTTTTGAAAGGTGCCATCGGTGCGACTCAAGTTAAAATTTGGTAAAATTAAATTTATGTGTAGAGAAAGATTGGCTAGAAAGTTCGTTTTCATGGAGACCGTGATTATGTTCAGATGTTGAACTGCCTGCCAATTAATATCAGTAACCTTGTAACCTGGCTATATTAACACAACTTGGTCACATGACCTTCTCAATCTTAAAAAAAATGGTCGTGGTGTGAAATAGATATCGGAAAAATAGAGAGATTGACGAAATTTGTTGAATTTCGATTTCGAAGTCACTGTCGTCAAAGCTTTAGATTTTACGTTAACTTCAATATTCAAAAGAACAACTATTTTTTTTTAAAATTTCCAAAAAACTTTCGAACTAAAATTGTGCACTTGAATGCCTGAGAAATGAGATCTGTACAATTTTCATCATTCCCTTTCCATTTTGTTATCATCTTCGTACCATTATTACGCGATCATAAATATAATTGACACAAGGTAAAGAAACTGTGTTGTATTCAGTTTATCAAGAGCCACGTGCCGCTGTTCAGGAAACCGTGAGCCCGCGTTCGTCGCCTCTTCCTAATGAATACAAGCTTGGAGCCACGGACCGTGTTAATTGTTTCTCAAATACATACGAAACGTAGATTAGTGTTATAAATCAATATTTTAAAAACCCACGAGTGTTATAACTCGCATTCATTATCGCTCTCAGAAACTTGGCCATGTTACAATAAAATTTTGCTCTTGGTTGATGTCCCTAAATTTGAGTAGTTGATTGGCGCACGCAAACTTTTAAGCAATCTTAGCCATGTCTAGTGTCTTTCTGATCGATTTGTGACCGAAAGTTCACGAGTAAGCAGCTTTTCAATGAAGAGTGGTACGCAAAATCATTTCGCGAGGCGTTATCCTGATGAAACGATTAAACATATAAAAACCTAATTTTCCAATATTTTACCGATTCTGTTTTGTGCTGCTATTTCGATAATTTCCCTAAAAAAACAGGAGAGGAGAAAATAGACATTTCGCGTACCCACACTTCAAAATTTTCGATCGAAGAGCGTAGATCTTTCTTTACCTACTTCCGCTGCTCCGCCGCCCATGTTAAAGAGCTACATGACCACTCCACACATACAAGAGAGTATGTTCTTTTGCAGCCCACTCGTGGAAGCTTGAATGTATCGGCAATCTTTCTGGCTACATTTGGAAAAAATATCTATCAAGAGGAAACAAAGGGACCTTATTTTCTCTTGTAACTATATAGTCTTTAAAGACCTGTGAAAGTAAACAGGAAGAAGTACTGTGGCTCTCCCTCTTAAAATCCTATAGGGAAATTTACCAACATCAAGAAGGTACGATATACATTGAGGCTAAGGTTCTTTGATTATTAGAAAGGCATAACGAGGAAAGCCGTGCATCACGTCTGTGCTGTTGGCTGAATTGCGTTTCACTTTCAATGCAATTCCTGAGTGGAATTGTGGATCCCGTGCAAAAACTGTACATAGACATAAACACGATGTTACACTTTAAGGTTTGTATCAAGTAAATTTTTTTGCTCAAAATTCTCTCTAGCGCGAACATCGAACACAACTTTCGAGCATTAAAGAAATGGCTAATAGTTTTTTAAGCGCTGAACTGTTTAAGTGATGATATTAAAAACCACTCAAGATGCTTACTTATGACGCAGAACTATGTATTCTTCGATTAATAATTGTCGAATCGATTACATTTTCAAATTAAAAACAGTATCATCCTTATTATTTAGAAACAGTTGGTGAAAGTCTGTTTTGCCATCGAAACAGGAAGAAGTTTCGATTCTAGATGATCTAAGAGTATATTGGCTGTCCGCTTAAAGGTATTTAGCTCAATTTGTATAAAATACATCCTTTGTAAACTAATTCGATTTAAAGCTCATTAACAGATCATAACAGGTGCGCGCAATGCAGTAGGCTCAGTTTGAGCGCACATTATATATTACTGCTAAATAATGGACTTTCAATATAACTTTTGTCTACTCTGTGTAGTGAACCCTTCAACTCCCATGAGTGACCGAGACAGAATTTCTCTTTACAAAATGAAAACAATATCAAGCACACGAGTGATGAGAACAAAGATAAAATATCAATTAGTTGTTTATTAGTTGATCCAATACCAAATGCTCTGAGCTAACGTCACACGATTTATATGGCAGACAGGGAGGAGAATTACTAATGAGATATTTGGAATTAAAGTGTTTAGTTAGTACAGTTTCCCTTATCTGAGATTGCCTATTACATACGATCAAGGTGGTAAAAGGTGTTTTAACTGTGATAGTCATCTAAAGATAACGGTGAGTGTGTAGTAACCGAAGAGAAATGCTTATTCCCTATTCTAAATACAACGCCTAAAAAAAAATTGGTATTGTCTTCTGTCAGGGTTTCAGCGAATCAGTGAATGGATAGCAAACAAAGATTTAAAAACACGACTTGTGGAAACGGATTCTGTTCAAAAACGGGAAAAAATGTTATCAAGCCGAAACGCATTTGTGTGGCGGGCAGGGTATAGTTTTCTCTCTGTGATCTTGTTTTTCTACCGAAAATCACCATGGATATCGAGGTGAAACAAAACCTAACTGATATGTTTCCCAAATCAATTAAGGAAATATCATGAAAGTGGAAATTTTTTCTCCTCGAAGTTTGTTCTGGACAAAGTAGGTTTGGGGCTCTGAAAGAGGAATCAGCTCTTCTTTGAATTAAGGCTGTTTTCTTGGTAATTAGTTGGTAATTATAGTTGCAATTTTTACACAGATGTTAAGAACAAGAAGCAAAACGGAACTCCGCCTCTGCAGAGAAAAAAGTACTCTCGAGGAAACGGTAATTTCATAGAAAGTTCTAAGTTCTGTACCTCGGTGAATCCAGTGTTTTCTTTAATCTCGTATAATAATTACAGGAAAGGTTAAGGCCACTCAATACAAAATTGGAAGAGTAGAATGCTGTGCTTATTCTACTAAGGTCGATCGATATTGTTATTTGTTAGAAAAGTTATTTATTTTTATTGACTTTACCAATGTTGAATACCTATTCAACACCTATTATGAGAAAGATAAAGGAAAAAAAACAGGTATCAAGTCATTTTGCTAAAGATAATTTCGTTGTGGCAAAAATGTACATAAAAAGATTGCGTATTTTTTAATCTTACCCGATTCGAGTTGACGTTAGACTGTTGGAAGGCGGAACCCGAGGAGAGACCATCGTTTGAACAGCTGATAACAAGAATGGACGACATGATGACGCAGGACACACCTTACGTTTACCTGAATAAAGACTATGAAAACGATGTCTCTAACATTGAGGCAAAACCCGAAACTGACTAACGACATGAATGATTAATGTTAGTCAGATAAGTTCTCAGAAGTGAGAAGAAAGAAAATTTATTAAGTTTTCAATAAGAGAACGAGAGGCATAATTATCATCAGTAAGCGAGTCTGATTTCCAAAAGGTTTGGTCATCTAGACCTAATATGAACACCGATATGCTGAGAAACGTTGTACCTTTGGTTTAAAGAATAGTTAGAAATCAGCCAAACACAAAAAGTGGTAGCTAGCTACGACATTAGGAACATCATCAAAGACAGAATTTAGCATTTTACACGTAGATATATAAATCATTATTTCGTACCTCGTTAACATTTCTGCTGTAATGAAAAAATCCGAGTGAATTATAAACAAGATACTTTGTTAGTTTACTTTGTAGCCTAAAATAAATGAAAAAATGCCAGAAGGCATTCCGGGTTTGTTTTGCTCATTGACTGCTCCAAAAATGAAATCAGAGGATTGAAGATAACAGAAACTAATGACCTGGGGATCACGACAAATATTCGTGATAAACACTCGTCGGTATGCAGCATTTGACTGGCTTACTCATCAAGTTTTGTTGATTAAAACACTAACGCTGTTGGAATAATAAGATGCTGTAGGTCTATTGTATAAATTTTAGCAGAAACCTCAGATTTTTCTGGTTTATCTTCAGGATAAGAACTTTGATTTAATCAGAGCAATTTTAGAATTTAAAAAGATCAATCTGAGGTTTTTTTCAGAGTAATAGAATATTGTAGATTTCAGTAATTCATAACGTTTTAAAATAATTATTGTTCTCAGCTAAAAAGGAGATTATTTCAAGCTTCGAAGGTTCATCAAAGAGCCATTGGTATCTAACCAAATTTTTTTTTTAGAATAAGTATTTATAAACAGTTTTAGTTGTAAGGGTATGGTACAGCAGAATTGACACTCAGTATTGGACGGTTACTCGTCGATAACAGTGGCTGGTTCCGCCATAGACTCAAGTTTTTCACCAAATAGCAATTTCCTATGCTGTTTCAAGGAATGAAATTTCTGTAATTTAAAAAGCTTCCGAGCAGGGTACTCAGAGGTACTCTTGGTTATTGGTTACCCAGGTTAGTCCCTCCCCATCCATCCCGTATTCAAAGCTAAGTTATTTCTCCGTGATTTTCAGGTGCTGATAACTCTATTTGAAAAATAAAACATTAACCACCGTATCAACCAGATCATAGAATTCTTGATATCAGCGTCATTTCCAGCCAGCAAATTAAGATTAAACGTTTTTTTTTTTTTTAATGAGGTTTACTTTCCGGCGTAAATCAATTGTTTATAGATCTAGAAAGTTGGTTGGTTTTTTTTATAAGTGAGCTTTTTATCATAATTATTGTTATCATATATATTTTTCGAGGGTTCATCGGACCTGACCGTGCAAAACTATTTTTTAACGAGCAATCACAAAGAACTGACCGACAATCATTGATAATTAATAATTTATTCAATTCAACTGAAGATCGAGGCAACGTCAGCCGTCAGTTCGCACAGGCTCATCACAATGACCCCATCGCTACCGTACATTTATGTTCTAAGAGCAAAAACACTCTGAACTGTTTGAGAATTGTCATGATTGAGTTGGTGCAACAGTTGCAACAGAGTTTGTAATATTCTTCATTCTTTGAAAGCATTGTCTTTCACTGCCAGAAAAAGTAGCCACGTAATCTGTAGAACAAAACAGTAATCCATATCCACATTGATTCTACGAATTAATGCTCGTTACAATTACTATATTTATTCCCTTATCTCGATATATCAAGGAGACATAAACACAAAAATTTACTTTGGAGGGTATTTTTAAAATACTCTGTGTAACGTTTGTGGCGAGGAAGATCAAGGGATCGATATATTGCACAATAACCTGCTGTGCTTCACAAAAAGATGTCAAAGAATGTTGTAAAAGGAAATCATACCCTTGTATATGTTTTAAAGGAATTTTGCCGACCGCTGGCTGCGCAGGAAAATTTCATAACATCTACTTCGTACTGTTTTCTCAGAGCGTCTGATAGTGAATTCGCAAACGTCTTAAAGACATACTGTTCTTTCAAGGAAAAGCTTTAAACATTCCTTAGAACAATAATCTCGACGGAAAGTGCATTGGTACTGGAGCGAAACCTATTTACATTCTCTAGTCACTTTCTGCCCTTTACTCTCCCTCGACTTGTTATATACAATAATTAGGGTGCTCAAATTTAATTATAGTTTGCAAAGTTTAGGAAACGTTTCATGATCGTTCATTTTTGAGTCAAGCCCAATTGTTTTTCCTTTTCTATTTGTTTTTATACATGTTAAACGTTGAATTACTAACATTTGCTGAGTAAGGTTTAAAACAAAGTTACCTTATATAAAGTTAATGCCTTGCTCCAGATATGATGGTTAGCAGCTTCAAAAGGCTCAAACTTGCATTGATTATGTCTTGCTATTGAGATTTTTACGAAGCAGACGGAAAAAATTATCGTTTGCAAAGCTTTGAGTAATAATAAAACAAACGGATTCAAAGCCTGCGTGGAAATTTTCAAGAACGTGTTCGTCAAACATTTTTGCCACGAATGTTAAATCATCCGAAAGGCTATTGATATGGTCTTGCCATTTACTCCCAAGACGTAAGAATAGCAGAAGTCGCCCATGTGTCTTGTTGAGATTATTATTCTTTTTACTTTTTTTTTTTTCCATAAAGATAAAAGCTGTAGCTGTAGCCGTACCAAGGCAAGAAAATGTTTGCGCCAACACTCATTTAAATGCGAGATTGTGATTGTTTCATGCTTTGGATGCTTTTCAGTATCTTCGAGTGGATTATACCGGCCTTTTGACCCACTGGAGGTTGTTGGCAACTTTGGTGTTTAAAGAGAGGAAGGCGACTGCCCACTATTGAATCATAGAACAAAATTCTTTATGCAGAATATTTATTAATTCTACGTTCAGCTCGCAATTTTGGAAAAGGGTCCTAAAACATACTAACAATTATCCCAAAGGAACTGTCCAGAAGGTAATCACCAATTCCTGGAGGGTATTTAATTGTTGTGATAGCAGAAAGGAACTGTATTTTTTAAATATAATTTCGATAGTATCTGACTTGTTTTACAAGGAAATCTCTAAGAGTTCCATAATGCAGTTTATTGAGTGCTTTTCTCACACTTTTAAGGTCGTACCCACAGATCTTTCGATACGTTGCTCTGTTTTAATTGATTTATTTTGAGAACCGCATCAAGAAAAATGACACTTTAAATTAATAATTTCAAGGAACCCTAAAGAAGAGTACTTTCGATTTACATGTGCATACAGAAGCCTGTGGTGCTTCGATAATAAAGCCAAAATCTGATATCGAGTAAAGCACTGTGGATTGTACATAGGCATCCAAAAAGGTTACAGTGAACGTGGTTTGAATATAAATTGATAATCATGAGTGAAAGAAAACGACAAAAACACTTGAGAATATGATAACTCTTGACTCCGTTTTTTTTTTAAGAGACTAAGTGTTCTCACGTTCAGCTAATATGATCTCCTGTTAAAAACTTCTAGAAGGTGACCTGACCTCAGTTCTTCCAAACAAACAAAAACTTTCAGGGTTATGACTCAAGCAGACCATTCTGAAATCACGCTCGACATGTTAGAAATCAAGCATACCTTGTTTTCAATATAGCGTGCATTTATTATTAAACAGAAATATTTAAGGCGTACCTTGTATAACTTTGGATCTTTTAACCAATCTTTAAGTGTCTTTGGACGTTTTCTCTCATTGGGAGTCTTGCATGGAACAGGAAGATCTCTCGTTCCGTCATTCTCTACTTCATCAACTTCATTACCTGGTTCGAATCCTTTATTATCTGTTCCATGGGTTTCAAGGTTATCTTGACTTCTTTCCAACGAAATTGTAGTCTGCGTCTTGTCCGACTCATTGGGGTTCAATCCGAGTTGTTTTTCATTTAGGACAGGATGTCTTGAAGCATCACCTACGCACTCGTCAGCCTTCTTGCGTTCTTCATCTTCATGAGGAAAACTAACTTTTTTCTTGTGTGGTTTTGAAATGACTCCATGTCTCCTTGCCTTAGACGTTGCCAAAACAGGACTTACTGCAATCTCTTCAGTCTGGTCTTTTTGATAAACTCCTTGCTCCTCATCTTTGTAATGGTTGTTTATGTCAAAATCCAATTTTTCGTCAACCTCCCATTCTGCTTCCCCTTCTGAATCCTCCGATGTTTCTTCGCCATTTCCAACTGCATCTAAACTACCTGATACAGGTTGCTCTCCACATTCTTTGGGCTGGTTGTTCTCCAGTCTAGCAAATACTCCATCGAACACACGCATGACAAGACTCTTTTTACGATCACGGTCTAAATTTTTTACTCTTGCGGCTATGTACGGATTTATGTCCAGGTCCAGTGAAATTTAAGTTGTTTTTGCACTGTTATTTTCCAACTGATCGTTGCTAGCGTCGCTTTCATCTTCGTTGAAAACAGCGTGTAAAAACCTCTGTATCATACTTCTTTTTCTCTCGTGCGATGGACGATTTGAAGTTTCGTTACCTCCCTCGTGCTCAGTTTGTTCGAAAGTTGACGAAGTCACGTTAAGTCAACAAGTAAATGGGAAAGGCTGTTCTTTCTAGAGTGTTGAGAAATAGTTAGAAAAACCAGAAAAATGTTAGAATACCCACAACTTGGAAATAAGGTCAGGAGGGGATTTAACAGATCGATTATGGTTCAGCGTGGTCT